>NC_090657.1:221929343-222244343 GCF_040937935.1 Hyperolius riggenbachi | reverse complement strand
CATCAGAGATAAGGGAGATCGAGGGTCCGCACTTGTTCAATAAAACAGTTTATTGCTGGACGTTTCCAGAAGTCCACAAAATCTGACATCCAGCTGACATGTTTCGGACATCAAGTCCTTAGTCATAGGCTATGATGTCCGAAACATGTCAGCTGTGATTTTGTGGACTTCTGGAAATTTTCAGCAATAAACAGTTTTATTGGACAAGTGCGGACACTATCTTCCTTCTCTCAGGGAACAGAAGAGTCACACCTGGAGCAAGCACGCAGCCAGCAGAGTCACACCTGGAGCAAGCACGCAGCCAGCAGAGTCACACCTGGAGCAAGCACGCAGCCAGCAGAGTCACACTTGGAGCAAGCACGCAGCCAGCAGAGTCACACCTGGAACAAGCACGCAGCCAGCAGAGTCACCCCTGGAGCAAGCACGCAGCCAGCAGAGTCACCCCTGGAGCAAGCACGCAGCCAGCAGAGTCACCCCTGGAGCAAGCACGCAGCTAGCAGAGTCACCCCTGGAGCAAGCACGCAGCCAGCATAGTCACCCCTGGAACAAGCACGCAGCCAGCAGAGTCACCCCTGGAACAAGCACGCAGCCAGCAGAGTCACCCCTGGAACAAGCACGCAGCCAGCAGTGTCACACCTGGAACAAGCACGCAGCCAGCAGAGTCACACCTGGAGCAAGCACGCAGCCAGCAGAGTCACACCTGGAGCAAGCACGCAGCCAGCAGAGTCACACCTGGAGCAAGCACGCAGCCAGCAGAGTCACCCAAGGAACAAGAATGCAGCCAGCAGAGTCACCTCTGGAATAAGCATGCAGCCAGCAGAGTCACCCCTGGAGCAAGCACGCAGCCAGCACAGTCACACCTGGAACAAGCATGCAGCCAGCAGAGTCACCCCAGGAACAAGCATGCAGTAGGTGTGTGTAGGTGTGTGTCTGTAGGTGGGTGTAGGTGTGTAGGTAGGTGTAGGGGTGTAGGTAGGTGTAGGGGTGTAGGTAGGTGTAGGGGTGTAGGTAAGTGTCTCTCCCAGGACAGTGATCAGCCAGCGGAGTCACACCTGGAACAAGCACGCAGCCAGCGGAGTCACACCTGGAACAAGCACGCAGCCAGCGGAGTCACACCTGGAACAAGCACGCAGCCAGCGGAGTCACACCTGGAACAAGCACGCAGCCAGCGGAGTCACACCTGGAGCAAGCACGCAGCCAGCGGAGTCACACCTGGAGCAAGCACGCAGCCAGCAGTCACACCTGGAGCAAGCACGCAGCCAGCAGAGTCACACCTGGAACAAGCACGCAGCCAGCCGAGTCACACCTGGAACAAGCACGCAGCCAGCAGAGTCACACCTGGAACAAGCACGCAGCCAGCAGAGTCACCCCTGGAGCAAGCACGCAGCCAGCAGAGTCACCCCTGGAACAAGCACGCAGCCAGCAGAGTCACCCCTGGAACAAGCACGCAGCCAGCAGAGTCACCCCTGGAACAAGCACGCAGCCAGCAGAGTCACCCCTGGAACAAGCACGCAGCCAGCAGAGTCACCCCTGGAACAAGCACGCAGCCAGCAGAGTCACACCTGGAGCAAGCACGCAGCCAGCACAGTCACACTTGGAACAAGCACGCAGCCAGCAGAGTCACCCCAGGAACAAGCATGCAGCCAGCAGTCACCTCTGGAATAAGCATGCAGCCAGCAGAGTCACCCCTGGAACAAGCACGCAGCCAGCAGAGTCACCCCTGGAACAAGCACGCAGCCAGCAGAGTCACACCTGGAACAAGCACGCAGCCAGCAGAGTCACACCTGGAACAAGCACGCAGCCAGCAGAGTCACCCCTGGAACAAGCACGCAGCCAGCAGAGTCACCCCTGGAACAAGCACGCAGCCAGCAGAGTCACCCCTGGAACAAGCACGCAGCCAGCAGAGTCACCCCTGGAACAAGCACGCAGCCAGCAGAGTCACCCCTGGAACAAGCACGCAGCCAGCAGAGTCACCCCTGGAACAAGCACGCAGCCAGCAGAGTCACCCCTGGAACAAGCACGCAGCCAGCAGAGTCACCCTTGGAACAAGCACGCAGCCAGCAGAGTCACCCCTGGAACAAGCACGCAGCCAGCAGAGTCACCCCTGGAACAAGCACGCAGCCAGCAGAGTCACCCTTGGAACAAGCACGCAGCCAGCAGAGTCACCCCTGGAACAAGCACGCAGCCAGCAGAGTCACCCTTGGAACAAGCACGCAGCCAGCAGAGTCACACCTGGAGCAAGCACGCAGCCAGCAGAGTCACACCTGGAGCAAGCACGCAGCCAGCAGAGTCACCTCTGGAATAAGCATGCAGCCAGCAGAGTCACCCCTGGAAAAAGCACGCAGCCAGCAGTCACCCCTGGAAAAAGCACGCAGCCAGCAGAGTCACCCCTGGAACAAGCACGGAGCCAGCAGAGTCACCCAAGGAACAAGAATGCAGCCAGCAGAGTCACCTCTGGAATAAGCATGCAGCCAGCAGAGTCACCCCTGGAACAAGCACGCAGCCAGCAGAGTCACACCTGGAACAAGCACGCAGCCAGCAGAGTCACACCTGGAACAAGCACGCAGCCAGCAGAGTCACACCTGGAACAAGCACGCAGCCAGCAGAGTCACACCTGGAACAAGCACGCAGTCAGCAGAGTCACACCTGGAACAAGCACGCAGCCAGCAGAGTCACACCTGGAACAAGCACGCAGCCAGCAGAGTCACACCTGGAACAAGCACGCAGCCAGCAGAGTCACCCCTGGAACAAGCACGCAGCCAGCAGAGTCACCCCTGGAACAAGCACGCAGCCAGCAGAGTCACCCCTGGAACAAGCACGCAGCCAGCAGAGTCACCCCTGGAACAAGCACGCAGCCAGCAGAGTCACCCTTGGAACAAGCACGCAGCCAGCAGAGTCACCCCTGGAACAAGCACGCAGCCAGCAGAGTCACCCCTGGAACAAGCACGCAGCCAGCAGAGTCACCCTTGGAACAAGCACGCAGCCAGCAGAGTCACACCTGGAGCAAGCACGCAGCCAGCAGAGTCACACCTGGAGCAAGCACGCAGCCAGCAGAGTCACCTCTGGAATAAGCATGCAGCCAGCAGAGTCACCCCTGGAAAAAGCACGCAGCCAGCAGTCACCCCTGGAAAAAGCACGCAGCCAGCAGAGTCACCCCTGGAACAAGCACGCAGCCAGCAGAGTCACCCAAGGAACAAGAATGCAGCCAGCAGAGTCACCTCTGGAATAAGCATGCAGCCAGCAGAGTCACCCCTGGAACAAGCACGCAGCCAGCAGAGTCACACCTGGAACAAGCACGCAGCCAGCAGAGTCACACCTGGAACAAGCACGCAGCCAGCAGAGTCACACCTGGAACAAGCACGCAGCCAGCAGAGTCACACCTGGAACAAGCACGCAGCCAGCAGAGTCACACCTGGAACAAGCACGCAGCCAGCAGAGTCACACCTGGAACAAGCACACAGCCAGCAGAGTCACACCTGGAACAAGCACACAGCCAGCAGAGTCACACCTGGAACAAGCACGCAGCCAGCAGAGTCACACCTGGAACAAGCACGCAGCCAGCAGAGTCACACCTGGAGCAAGCACGCAGCCAGCGGAGTCACACCTGGAGCAAGCACGCAGCCAGCAGAGTCACACCTGGAGCAAGCACGCAGCCAGCAGAGTCACACCTGGAGCAAGCACGCAGCCAGCAGAGTCACACCTGGAGCAAGCACGCAGCCAGCAGAGTCAAACCTGGAGCAAGCACGCAGCCAGCAGAGTCACACCTGGAGCAAGCACGCAGCCAGCAGAGTCACACCTGGAACAAGCACGCAGCCAGCAGTCACCCCTGGAGCAAGCACGCAGCCAGCAGAGTCACCCCTGGAACAAGCACGCAGCCAGCAGAGTCACCCCTGGAACAAGCACGTAGCCAGCAGAGTCACCCCTGGAACAAGCACGCAGCCAGCAGAGTCACCCCTGGAACAAGCACGCAGCCAGCAGAGTCACCCCTGGAACAAGCACGCAGCCAGCAGAGTCACCCCTGGAACAAGCACGCAGCCAGCAGAGTCACCCCTGGAACAAGCACGCAGCCAGCAGAGTCACCCCTGGAACAAGCACGCAGCCAGCAGAGTCACCCCTGGAGCAAGCACGCAGCCAGCACAGTCACACCTGGAACAAGCATGCAGCCAGCAGAGTCACCCCAGGAACAAGCACGCAGCCAGCAGAGTCACCTCTGGAACAAGCACGCAGCCAGCAGAGTCACCCCTGGAACAAGCACGCAGCCAGCAGAGTCACCCCTGGAACAAGCACGCAGCCAGCAGAGTCACCCCTGGAACAAGCACGCAGCCAGCAGAGTCACCCCTGGAACAAGCACGCAGCCAGCAGAGTCACCCCTGGAACAAGCACGCAGCCAGCAGAGTCACCCCTGGAACAAGCACGCAGCCAGCAGAGTCACCCCTGGAACAAGCACGCAGCCAGCAGAGTCACCCCTGGAACAAGCACGCAGCCAGCAGAGTCACCCCTGGAACAAGCACGCAGCCAGCAGAGTCACCCCTGGAACAAGCACGCAGCCAGCAGAGTCACCCCTGGAACAAGCACGCAGCCAGCAGAGTCACCCCTGGAACAAGCACGCAGCCAGCAGAGTCACCCCTGGAACAAGCACGCAGCCAGCAGAGTCACCCCTGGAACAAGCACGCAGCCAGCAGAGTCACCCCTGGAACAAGCACGCAGCCAGCAGAGTCACCCCTGGAACAAGCACGCAGCCAGCAGAGTCACCCCTGGAACAAGCACGCAGCCAGCAGAGTCACCCCTGGAACAAGCACGCAGCCAGCAGAGTCACCCCTGGAACAAGCACGCAGCCAGCAGAGTCACCCCTGGAACAAGCACGCAGCCAGCAGAGTCACACCTGGAGCAAGCACGCAGCTAGCAGAGTCACACCTGGAGCAAGCATGCAGCCAGCAGAGTCACACCTGGAGCAAGCACGCAGCCAGCAGAGTCACACCTGGAACAAGCATGCAGCCAGCAGAGTCACCCCTGGAATAAGCATGCAGCCAGCAGAGTCACCCCTGGAACAAGCACGCAGCCAGCAGAGTCACACCTGGAACAAGCACGCAGCCAGCAGAGTCACACCTGGAACAAGCACGCAGCCAGCAGAGTCACACCTGGAACAAGCACGCAGCCAGTGGAGTCATAACTAACACTGGACCAGACCTCACCAGCCCCAGAAACAGCGATCCCTCAGATGTCTCACCTTGCTTCTCCTTCTCCTTCAGAGGGTCGGTGTTATAGACACGGAAGCCATTCTCCATGCCACATGCAAAGCATCCTGGGAAACAGAAAGAAAAGACTAGGCTGTCATGGAAGCCAATCCTCAAAGAGGAAAGTCACTTTCAGAGGTCACATCCGGCACAGAGCTGCCTCGTCTCAGCTGCTGGTTTCCCGAATACCGGTCTGATACAGTGCTTCTCCCAACCCATCTTCAAAGCTCTGCTCATTTTGGTTCCCCAGATTTGAATGTTGCTGGAATATTCTGATCATCACTGATTGAGAGATGAAATAATTACACCTCATGTGCCACGTTCTGGGGCACCCGCCTCGCCTACCTGACGAATGCGTCAAACGCCGAAACCCGTTGTGACGATATCCAGCACACGTCAAGCACCACGGAGGGCACCCCAGGTCCACCACACCATCCAGACCAGGACTACTATTGGCCACAGCTGTCCCCAGGGAACACCGGTTGGTTGCTACAGAGAGGGCTGTTCCAGCCCAATTTTATGCTTCATACGTTTTTTTATCCAGTAAGTGCAATTTGTATGCGCATTGTTTTCATGTATTGAAGGATAACACTACGGGGCGCTCCTTTTTCCCCTTGCTTTTGGACCCGCAACGCCTACAGGCCGAGGACCCGCAACGCCTACAGGCCGAGGACCCGCAACGCCTACAGGCCGAGGAACCGCGAGGCCTACAGGCCGAGGACCTGCAACGCCTACAGGCATGTCATCACAGACACACTAGTCCATGAAGACAAGAGAGGACACCAGAAGGGTCCTGGGCAATAATCTGTAAGGGATCCCTTGGTGAGGACCAAATAATCAGTCCCACCTCAGGACCGGCTGCACACAGGCAGCATTATCACTCACCTTACTAGCATAACCAGATAACTGACTGACTGGGGCCATGAGTAGCCTCATCACTTCCCAGGACAGCTTTATCTATAAACTATTGTACAGGCAATATTTTCACTGTACATCCCGGCCATCTGTACCGGGGAACACTGGGGTATATAGACTGCCATACTACACAGGAAATATGGCTAAGCCCCTCCCCCATACATAATACACATGGGGTACCGGAGACATCACATCCTCCCCATATACAACATACAATCCAGCCATCTGTACCGGGGAACACTGGGGTATAGAGACTCTGCCAGGGGGGAGGAGCTCCATCCATACTACACAGGGAAATATGGCTAAGCCCCTCCCCCATACATAATACACATGGGGTACAGGAGACATCGCATCCTCCCCATATACAACATACAATCCAACCGTGGGGTATATATTCTGCCAGGGGGAGGAGCTCCATCCATACTATGCAGGAAATATGGCTAAGCCCCTCCCCCATACATAATACACATGGGGTACAGGAGACATCGCATCCTCCCCATATACAACATACAATCCAGCCATCTGTACCGGGAAACACTGGGGTATATAGACTCTGCCAGGGGGAGGAGCTACATCCATACTACACAGGGAAATATGGCTAAGCCCCTCCCCCATACATAATACACATGGGGTACAGGAGACATCGCATCCTCCCCATATACAACATACAATCCAGCCATCTGTTCCGGGAAACACTGGGGTATATAGACTCTGCCAGGGGGAGGCGCTCCATCCATACTACACAGGGAAATATGGCTAAGCCCCTCCCCCATACATAATACACATGGGGTACAGGAGACATCGCATCCTCCCCATATACAACATACAATCCAGCCATCTGTACCGGGAAACACTGGGGTATATAGACTCTGCCAGGGGGAGGCGCTCCATCCATACTACACAGGGAAATATGGCTAAGCCCCTCCCCCATACATAATACACATGGGGTACAGGAGACATCGCATCCTCCCCATATACAACATACAATCCAGCCATCTGTACCGGGAAACACTGGGGTATATAGACTCTGCCAGGGGGAGGCGCTCCATCCATACTACACAGGGAAATATGGCTAAGCCCCTCCCCCATACATAATACACATGGGGTACAGGAGACATCGCATCCTCCCCATATACAACATACAATCCAGCCATCTGTACCGGGAAACACTGGGGTATAGAGACTCTGCCAGGGGGAGGCGCTCCATCCATACTACACAGGGAAATATGGCTAAGCCCCTCCCCCATACATAATACACATGGGGTACAGGAGACATCGCATCCTCCCCATATACAACATACAATCCAACCGTGGGGTATATACTCTGCCAGGGGGAGGAGCTCCATCCATACTATGCAGGAAATATGGCCAAGCCCCTCCCCCATACATAATACACATGGGGTACAGGAGACATCGCATCCTCCCCATATACAACATACAATCCAACCGTGGGGTATATACTCTGCCAGGGGGAGGAGCTCCATCCATACTATGCAGGAAATATGGCTAAGCCCCTCCCCCATACATAATACACATGGGGTACAGGAGACATCGCATCCTCCCCATATACAACATACAATCCAGCCATCTGTACCGGGAAACACTGGGGTATATAGACTCTGCCAGGGGGAGGAGCTACATCCATACTACACAGGGAAATATGGCTAAGCCCCTCCCCCATACATAATACACATGGGGTACAGGAGACATCGCATCCTCCCCATATACAACATACAATCCAGCCATCTGTTCCGGGAAACACTGGGGTATAGAGACTCTGCCAGGGGGGAGGAGCTCCATCCATACTACACAGGGAAATATGGCTAAGCCCCTCCCCCATACATAATACACATGGGGTACAGGAGACATCGCATCCTCCCCATATACAACATACAATCCAACCGTGGGGTATATATTCTGCCAGGGGGAGGAGCTCCATCCATACTATGCAGGAAATATGGCTAAGCCCCTCCCCCATACATAATACACATGGGGTACAGGAGACATCGCATCCTCCCCATATACAACATACAATCCAGCCATCTGTACCGGGAAACACTGGGGTATATAGACTCTGCCAGGGGGAGGAGCTACATCCATACTACACAGGGAAATATGGCTAAGCCCCTCCCCCATACATAATACACATGGGGTACAGGAGACATCGCATCCTCCCCATATACAACATACAATCCAGCCATCTGTTCCGGGAAACACTGGGGTATATAGACTCTGCCAGGGGGAGGCGCTCCATCCATACTACACAGGGAAATATGGCTAAGCCCCTCCCCCATACATAATACACATGGGGTACAGGAGACATCGCATCCTCCCCATATACAACATACAATCCAGCCATCTGTACCGGGAAACACTGGGGTATATAGACTCTGCCAGGGGGAGGCGCTCCATCCATACTACACAGGGAAATATGGCTAAGCCCCTCCCCCATACATAATACACATGGGGTACAGGAGACATCGCATCCTCCCCATATACAACATACAATCCAGCCATCTGTACCGGGAAACACTGGGGTATATAGACTCTGCCAGGGGGAGGCGCTCCATCCATACTACACAGGGAAATATGGCTAAGCCCCTCCCCCATACATAATACACATGGGGTACAGGAGACATCGCATCCTCCCCATATACAACATACAATCCAGCCATCTGTACCGGGAAACACTGGGGTATAGAGACTCTGCCAGGGGGAGGCGCTCCATCCATACTACACAGGGAAATATGGCTAAGCCCCTCCCCCATACATAATACACATGGGGTACAGGAGACATCGCATCCTCCCCATATACAACATACAATCCAACCGTGGGGTATATACTCTGCCAGGGGGAGGAGCTCCATCCATACTATGCAGGAAATATGGCTAAGCCCCTCCCCCATACATAATACACATGGGGTACAGGAGACATCGCATCCTCCCCATATACAACATACAATCCAACCGTGGGGTATATACTCTGCCAGGAGGAGGAGCTCCATCCATACTATGCAGGAAATATGGCTAAGCCCCTCCCCCATACATAATACACATGGGGTACAGGAGACATCGCATCCTCCCCATATACAACATACAATCCAGCCATCTGTACCGGGAAACACTGGGGTATAGAGACTCTGCCAGGGGGAGGCGCTCCATCCATACTACACTACACACACTGACTAATGTTCCTCAAACCAATTTGAGACTGATTGAGCACGGTGACAAGGGACCACAATAGGCATCTTTTCCTATTTTGTCTCTGACACCAAAGGAACTCTGGATGGTCTCCTGGTGCTAAAGTCCATCCTTTGCAAAGTGCATCTTGTTGTGGGTTTGGGATATGCTTTGTGATGCATCTACTTGGAGGGGGGGGGGTACTAATCTGGCTACCTATACTTGGGGGGTGGGGAGAGGGGGAGATAATCTGGCATCCTATACTGGGAAATAAGATAGCGCCTGGAAATGTGGCTGCCCAGAAAAGCCAATCGTAGAATATTCGTAAATTTACAGATATTCTGCTGTTAAAGTGTAAAGATGGGTCATGAAAAAGATATTTTACTATAGCTGAACCTAACCCTACTTTCACACAGTCCGCTATTTATCAGGCACCACAGGAAACCAAATTTCCCATCAATTGTCGCGCCAAAACTTCTGCCACCAGCGGGGCGCAACAATTGCCTGCCACCAATCGAGCTACCTATACTGGGGGGCAATTCTGAATCCCCCCTATGAGGTTTCCTGCTGGGTCGCCTAAACTAGACTAGAGCCTCATGTTTAGCTCCCTATACTGGGGGAGGGGGTCATGATGGAAGCCTTAGGCCCCTCCCCCAGCACACAGAGGCTCCCCCTACACATACACACAGCAGTGGCCCCTCTCCAGCACACAGAGGCTCCCCCCAGTACATAGAGGGGTCCCCCTACATATAGACACAGCAGTGGCCCCTCCCCCCAGCATACATAGCAGTGCCCTCCCCACCTAGCACACAGAGTGGCCCCCATACAGACACAGCAGTGGCCCCTCCCCCTTAGCACACAGAGGGGCCCCCATACATATACATCAGTGGACTCTCTCCTAGTACAGAGGGCCCCCCATACATATAGACACAGCAGTGGCCCCTCCCCCACCGCATAGAGGGGCCCCCATACATATAGACAGCACTGGCCCCTCCCCCCAGCACACAGAGGGGCCCCCATACATATAGACACAGCAGTGGCCCCTCCCCCCACCGCATAGAGGGGCCCCCATACATATAGACAGCACTGGCCCCTCCCCCCAGCACACAGAGGGGCCCCCATACATATAGACACAGCAGTGGCCCCTCCCCCCAGCACATGGAGGGGCCCCCATACATATATATACAGCAGTGGCCCCTCCCCCAGCACACGCACCGTGGTCCTGGTTGAACCCGGCGTACAGGAGGCCGTTGCCGTGCGGGTTGGAGGGCAGGAGATTCATACTTCCGCTGCGGGAGGAGTCCGGGCCCGGCACAGCCGGTTACCTCATTCCCGGGAGCGCCGCTCTTCCCCTGACACACTCCGACCACTTCCGGCTTCCGCCCACCGCGCACACGTGACCCGGCGCAGCCAGAGAGGCGTGGCAGCCGCGAAAACCCCGCCCCGGGCACGCCTCCCCCTGCGCGTCAAATTAAGACATTTTTACGATGAAACTTCCGGTGCCCGCCCACAGCAAACTCAGCCTAAAGACACGCCTGCTGCTCCGCCCACTAACAATCATCTCCTGCACCCGTTACCATGGCTCCCGAGCTTCCAGCTTCCTCCTCACTTGCCTAGTTGCCTCTCTAGCAGGACTGAGCTGTCACTCAACATCCATAATAATCACAACTCAGGCCAGGGTGATGATCTGTGACTGAGTCTGCCATAGCTAAAGGGCACCTGAAGTGAGAGGGACATGCAGGCTGCCATATTTATTTCCTTTTAAAGGGAACCAGAGACCCCAGAAAAAAATGCTTTTATTATACATACCTGGGGCTTCTTCCAGCCCCATCAGCTTGGATCGCTCCCACGCCGCCGTCATTTGCTGCCTGGATCCGCCAGTAACGGGTCCCGTCAGGGCCGCCAGTCGGCGGGCTGACGCGGCCAATAGTCCGCATCACACCGAGCTCCCTCCATGTATGTACGCGTGAGGCTGCTTACTGCGCAGCCTCATGCGTACAGGTATGGAGGGAGCCCCTGTGATGCGGACAATTGGCCGCGTCCGCCGAAGTGACGGGACCGCCGATCCAGGAAGCGGAGGATGGCGGCGTGGGAGCGATCCAGGCTTATGGGGCTGGAAGAAGCCCCAGCTATGTATAAAAGCTTTTTTTTTTCACGTTCCTCTCTGGTTCCCTTTAAGCATACCTCCCAACTTTTTGAGATGAGAAAAAGGGACACTTAAGCCACACCTCTGCCACACCCTGGCCATGCCCTCACCACGCCTCTAGTCACACATACCATAAAAATTTCATAAGAAAAATATGTTGTTTTATAATTCAAATCACACTGGTCCTTTCTATCCTGGTTAATTTTCCTTCATAGTAACATTTTAGAATTAGTAATATATCAATTTAAAGGATGGGAATAAAGTTTAGAGTCAATCAAACACATTTTTAGTATATAAATATATATATTTATAGAAAGGGGGACAAAGTCTTGAAAGAGGGACAAATGAGGGTGAAAGAGGGACAGGGCTGCCAAAGAGGGACTGTCCCTCCGAAAAAGGGACAGTTGGGAGCTGTTTAAGCAATACCAGTTGCCTGACAGCCCTGCTGATCCTCTGCCTCTAATACATTTAGCCCCTAAACAAGCATGCAGCAGATCAGGTGACTGAAGTGTGACTGAATCAGCCGCATTCTTGTTTCAGGTGTGATTCAGCCATTACTGCAGCCAAAGAGATCAACAGGGCTGCCAGGCAACTGATATTGTTTAACATGAAATAAATATGGCAGCCTTCACATGTCTCTCGCTACAGGTGTGCTTTTAGGCTGGTTTCACACCAGGACGTTGCGTTTTAGGGGACGTTATGGTCGCACAACATGCCCCTAACGCAACGCCTGGTGCTTTCTAATGTGGATGTCAGAGTGAGACGCGTTGTGCAGCTCACTCTGGCGTCCGTGATGTCGTGATGCATACTCTTGGACGCATGCGGCATCACGTGGTCCCACCCGGCCAATCACTGCACAGAGCGGCCGCTCCAGGAAGTAAACACTGCACGTCACTGAGTGCAGTGAATATTAATTAGCCATGTGCCTGGCCGCTCTCCGCTCCTCCCCAACGTTACTGAGCATGTGCAAGCAGTCTAACGCAGCTCTGCCGCTTATAAAGTACTGCATGCAGTACGTTATATTATGGCGCAGCGTTACACTGTAACGCAACGTGGGCACTGTGAACAGCCCATTGATTTTTCATTGCTGTGCGGTGGGGTGTGTTACAGGCTGCTCTAACGTGCGCCTGTAACGTCCCACTGTGAAAGCATCCTAAAGGGATTTCTAAGTTTAAAAAAAAAATTAACTTACCTGGGGTTTCTTGCAGCCTCATGGAGTTGTCCTGTGCCCACATCGTCCTCTTGATTCCAAGCAGTGGCGACCTCCTGCTGCTGGGAGCACTCTGCACATGCACAGAACGCTCTCGCTGCGGAACCGTGATCAGGGTGAACGTGGCTTGGGGCTGCGCATGCGCAGTAGCCAGCAACAGGCCCGCTCTTGGCAGGGGTCTCCACTGCTGATCGGAGGGAATCAGGAGGACATCGTGGGTGCAGGATGACTCCAGGAGACTTCAAGAAGCCCCAGGTAAGTTAACATTTGATTTTACCAAAGATGGGGCCCACCCCATAAAATATACATACCTGGGGCTTCCTCCAGCCTTCTCCGACCTGATCGCTCCCACGGCGGCCTCTGTTCACCCGCAACTGGCCCCAAAAAATGCTATAGTCAGGGCCAGTTGGCGCAGGCATAGAACGATTACTGTATATTCCTGCGTATAAGACTACTTTTTAACCCTTGAAAATCTTGTGAAAAGTTGGGGGTCGTCTTATACGCCGGGTGTCATTGATGCGTGGTGATACGCCCTATCCTGTTACCGCCTCTCAGATCTCGCTGCTGAGGGAGCGCAATCTATTCTTCCATACCGCTCTGATAAACAGGTTGACAAGGAGATCTGACCAGTCTACTTAAGGAGAGATGACCAATGCAACAAGTCAATTGACTATATACTGTTATATACTGGGTAACACATACAGTACAGCACCAGTATCTGTTCATACACAGCACCAGTACATGATTTTTTAATTTGGTGTTCGTTGGAAGAGGGGTAGTCTTATACGGCGAGTATATCCCAAACTCTATATTTTAACTGGAAAAGTTGGGGGGTCGTCTTATACGCCGGAATATACGGTAAGTCAACATGAATGTGGTGGGAGTGAGCGTGGCCAGGCTGTGCATATGCAGTTGGCTCCAGACCGGAAGACTTTCCAGGGCCAATTGCAGAGAAACTGAGAGCGAGAAGATGACGCTGTGGGAGCGATCAGGCCGGCGGGGGCTAGAGGAATAGATTATATTAACTATCTATTCTAATTAACATAACTAATGTAACTTGATGACAGTATGTTTGTTTAGGCTGAAGTTCCCCTTTAAATACAATCCCCCCTACAGGCCGCCATGTATGGTGGGGAATGAAATAATTTGGAGGCCAAATTATAGTGTTTTATAAGTAACTTCAGCTCTATCTTCTGACGGCACTGAAGTTACTCACTGCTGCGCCCAAGTCTCCTGCGCTGGAATGAAAGTGTCTTCGCTCCTGGTCCCCTGCTGTGCCCCTCTGGAAGCTGACTGAGCCCAGTCACTATCTGCAGCGCATGCGTGGCCCAGACGCGATCGGCATATGCAGTTCCCTGAGCCTAGGTTCACACTGCAAGAGCTTTTTCTAAGCGCTTGCGATGTGAGGGTTCAGGTCCACTTTATGTTCAGTTCCACTTTAAAGTGGGCCTGAACTCTATCACAGGACTGAAGGTAAAGAGAAAAATGCACCCTGTATGTATAGTTTAGCCCAGGGGTGCCCACACTTTTTCAGCTCGCGAGCTACTTTAAAATTCAGCGAGGCCAGAAGATCTACAGACGTTTCAAATGCATGCAACTGTTCCCCCCGAAAGGTAGTTAAGTATAGGTCCCTTTAGTATAGGTTAGCTAGGTATGTGTACTTTAGTATGGTAGTTAGGTATCTATGCTTTAGTATTGTAGTTAGGTATAGGTCCTTTCAGGATAGGTTAGCTGGGTGCATGTGCCTTCAGGATCGGTTAGCTAGGTGTATGTGCCTTCAGGATAGGTTAGCTAGGTGTATGTGCCTTTAGGATTGGTTAGCTAGGTGTATGTGCCTTCAGGATTGGTTAACTAGGTGCATGTGCCTTTAGGATAGGTTAGCTAGGTGCATGTGCCTTTAGGATTGGTTAACTAGGTACATGTGCCTTTAGGATAGGTTAGCTAGGTGCATGTGCCTTTAGGATTGGTTAGCTAGGTGTATGTGCCTTCAGGATAGGTTAACTAGGTGCATGTGCCTTTAGGATAGGTTAGCTAGGTGTATGTGTCTTCAGGATAGGTTAACTAGGTGCATGTGCCTTTAGGATAGGTTAGCTAGGTGTATGTGCCTTCAGGATAGGTTAACTAGGTGCATGTGCCTTTAGGATAGGTTAGCTAGGTGTACGTGCCTTCGCTATAGGTTAGCTAGGTGCATGTACCTTCAGGATAGGTTAGCTGGGTGCATGTACCTTCAGGATAGGTTAGCTAGGTGCATGTGCCTTCAGGATAGGTTAGCTAGGTGCATGTGCCTTCACTATAAGTTAGCTAGGTGTATGTGCCTTCAGGATAGGTTAGCTAGGTGCATGTGCCTTCACTATAAGTTAGCTAGGTGTATGTGCCTTCAGGATAGGTTAGCTAGGTGCATATGCCTTCAGGATAGGTTAGCTGGGTGCATGTGCCTTCAGGATAGGTTAGCTGGGTGCATGTGCCTTCAGGATAGGTTAGCTGGGTGCATGTGCCTTCAGGTTAGCTAGGTGCATGTGCCTTCAGGTTAGCTAGGTGCATGTGCCTTCAGGATAGGTTAGCTAGGTGCATGTGCCTTCAGGATCGGTTAGCTAGGTGCACGTGCCTTCAGGTTAGCTAGGTGCATGTGCCTTCAGGATAGGTTAGCTAGATGCATGTGCCTTCAGGATCGGTTAGCTAGGTGCACGTGCCTTCACTATAGGTTAGCTAGGTGTATGTGCCTTCAGGATAGGTTAGCTGGGTGCATGTGCCTTCAGGTTAGCTAGGTGCATGTGCCTTCAGGATAGGTTAGCTGGGTGCATGTGCCTTCAGGATAGGTTAGCTGGGTGCATGTGCCTTCAGGTTAGCTAGGTGCATGTGCCTTCAGGATAGGTTAGCTAGGTGCATGTGCCTTCAGGATAGGTTAGCTAGGTGCATGTGCCTTTAGGATCGGTTAGCTAGGTGCATGTGCCTTCACTATAGGTTAGCAAGGTGTATGTGCCTTCAGGATAGGTTAGCTAGGTGTATGTGCCTTCGCTATAGGTTAGCTAGGTGTATGTGCCTTCGCTATAGGTTAGCTAGGTGTATGTGCCTTCAGGATAGGTTAGCTAGGTGTATGTGCCTTCGCTATAGGTTAGCTAGGTGTATGTGCCTTCTGGATAGGTTAGCTAGGTGTATGTGCCTTCAGGATAGGTTAGCTAGGTGTATGTGCCTTCAGGATAGGTTAGTTAGGTGTATGTGTCTTCAGGATAGGTTAGCTAGGTGTATGTGCATTCACTATAGGTTAGCTAGGTGTATGTGCCGTCAGGATAGGTTAGCTAGTGGTATGTGCATTCAGGATAGGTTAGCTAGGGGTATGTGCCTTCAGGATAGGTTAGCTAGGGGTATGTGCCTTCAGGATAGGTTAGCTAGGTAAAGTAACCCCCCCCCCCGACCCACCACCACCACCATAATTTAAAATTGCCCACATCGGCAGCAAACCCTTTGGCCTCCGTTCTCCTCTTCTCACAATACGGAGGAGCATTGGTTAGCAGACACGCGGGACCTAGGGGAGGCGTGGCCACATGGTCTGCACTCTGCAGCATCATAGAGGAGGGAGAGGAGATGCTCACAATTGGCTCCTCTCCCCTTCAGCCGCGCGCTGGGTAGGATTTTATGACAGCCGCGGCTACACAGTTTTGACAGGCACAACCACGCAGCAGCTATATTTGACATGGCCTCGATCTACCGGTAGATCATGATCGACCTATTGGGAACCCCAGGTTTAGCCTGTTTAATTCCCCCACATCTGTGTCTAATCACAAGTTGCAATTTGATCCCTCAGCTGTGTCAGCTGACTTCCACGGCAGAGACGTAATTGGTAAACACAGGATGGTAACAATATATCTGCTTTCATGAAAGCAGGATGTAGACACACTGCAGATTTATTGCAGGATTTGTATCAGCTGTAACATAAAAAAAATGTTCTATGTTATTGTGCTGTCGCTTATCTTTTAGAGCTGCGAGGAAGTTCAGAGTTCAGATCCACAGTCTTTCTAAGGTTCAAAATGCATACAACTGGCAACCGTCCATAGCAAGTGCTATCTCTGCAGAGTGGGGAGGGTGCAATTCAGATTGAAGTGAACCTGAACCCGAGAAAAATTATTTAAATTAAACACTTGCTGTACCTGCAAATGCATATTACTTACTTTGCCGTCAGTTCCTCTCAGAAGCTCACCATCTTCTAACAAAGTTTAGAGGTGTGAGGTTTGGAGACTGTCAGGCTGGTAAGAGCCTGCTTTATGAGGTTCTGTCAAATAGTGATTCATGGCCGATCAGCAAGGTGCTGATAAGCACAGTAAGACCTTTTGGTGAGAGCTGAGAGCTAAAAAGCTACCGTATATACTCGCAAGCAAGCCGAATTTTTCACCCCCCAAAAGTGGCCCAAAAGTTGGGGGGGGTCGGCTTGCTTGCAAGTCATGGGTGGGTGGGTAGGTGGTGCCCCTCTCCGCTCCCCCCGCGGCCGCCGCTGCTATTACCTTAGGCGGCGCCGCTTCCTCTATCCCCGTCCTGCTCCGATAACTAACTACTTCACAGCAGCGCGCCCCTCGCTGCTGTGATGACGGAGGAAACCATAGAGAGCGGTTCCCATAGTAACGGCATCGCCGCTACAGGAAGCCACTCTCTATGGTTTCCTCCGTCATCACAGCAGCGAGGGGCGCGCTGCTGTGAATTAGTTAGTTACCGGAGAAGGACGGGGATAGAGGAAGCGACGCCGCCTAAGGTAATAGCAGCGTCGGCCGCGGGGGGAGCGGGGAGGGGCACTACCTACCTACCCACCCACCTACCCATACTGGGGCACTATGCTAGCTAAACTGGGGCACTTCACTAGCTATACTGAGCACTATACTAACTATACTGAGCACTATACTAGCTAAACTGGGGCACTTTACTAGCTATACTGAAAGGAAAGATTTTGCAATGGGCAAACACTGACTATTTTATAAATGAATATCCTGACAGATAAGCAATTTCATTTGTTATGTTATTTCCACTGTATGTCCTCTTTGGGGCCCTTTTCCACTCTATCAATTGTTGTCATTTAACCACTTGCCGACCGCCCACAGCCGATAGGCGGCGGCAAAGTGGTGCGCAGAACGCTTTGTAATGTATACAAAGCGTATTATACAGGCTGCCTCCTGCCCTGGTGGTCCCAGTGTCCGAGGGACCACCAGGGCAGGCTGCAGCCCTCCCTGTCTGCACACACACTGATCTGCCCCCCCTGCCCTCTGATCGCCCACAGCACTCCTCAACCCCCCCCCCCCCCAGACCCATGTTTGCACCCAATCACCCCCCTAATCACCCATCAATCACTTCCTGTCACTATCACTATATGTGTACTGTATACATCTATTCTTCCCTGTAATCACCCACTGATTACCTGTCAATCACCCATCAATCACCCCGTCACCACCTGTCACTAACGCCCATCAGATCAGACCCTAACCTGCTCTTGCGGGCACCTGATCACCCGCCCGCACCCTCACATCGCCCGCAGATTGCCTCCGAAGTGCATTGTTTACATCTGTTCTCCCCTCTAATCACCCACTAATCATACATCAATCACCCCGTAACCACCTGTCACTGCTACCCATCAGATCAGGCCCTAATCTGCCCCTTGCGGGCACCCAATCACCCACCCATACCCTCAGAACGCCCTCAGACCCCAGCCCTGATCACCTCGCCAGTGCATTGCTTGCATCTATTCCCCCCTCTAATCACACCTTGAGACACCCATCAATCACCTCCTGTCACCCCCTAGCACACCTACCCATCAGACCAGGCCCTAATTTGCCCTGTGTGGGCTCCTGATCACTCGGCCAAACCCTCAGATCCCCCTCAGACACCCTTCCGATCACCTCACCAGTGCATTGCTTGCATCTATTCCCCCCTCTAATCACCCCCTGAGACACCCATCAATCACCTCCCGTCACCCCCTAGCACACCTACCCATCAGACCAGGCCCTAATTTGCCCTGTGTGGGCTCCTGATCACTCGGCCAAACCCTCAGATCCCCCTCAGACACCCTTCCGATCACCTCCCCAGTGCATTGCTTGCATCTATTCCCCCCTCTAATCACACCTTGAGTCACCCATCAATCACCTCCTCTCACCCCCTAGCACTCCTATCCATCAGATCAGACCCTAATCTGCCCCCTGCGGGTGCTTCTGATCACCCAGCCAAACCCTCACCCGCCCCACCGCAGTGACAGAATTTTTTTTTTCTGATCACTGCTGGTGTCTACGACTTTATTGTCGCCGAGACCAACCGTTATGCCACACAATACGCAACCGCCAATCCAAGAAGCTACCATGCCCAGCCCTTTCAGTGGAAACCACTCCAAGTTTCCGAACGTAACATTTTTTGGGGCCTTCTCCTTAACATAGGTCTAGTCAAAAAGAATGTATTGCGGTCTTATTGGTCTACGCACCCAATACATCACATGCCCATGTTCTCTGCTGCCATGTCCAGGTCACGATTTGAGAACATCCTGCGCTTCCTGCACTTCAGTGCCAATACAACCTGTCATCTAAGAGGCCACACTGCTTATGACCGCTTCCAAAAAATGTGGCCCCTCATAGACCACCTGTCATCAAAATTTGCAGATGTTTATACCCCTGAACAGTCATTTTGAGGCATTTGGTTTCTAGACTACTCCTCACGGTTTAGGGCCCCTAAAATGCCAGGGCAGTATAGGAACCCCACAACTGACCCCATTTTAGAAAAAAGACACCCCAAGGTATTCCGTTAGGGGTATGATGAGTTCATAGAAGATTTTATTTTTTGTCACAAGTTAGTGGAAAATGACACTTTGTGAAAAAAAAAAAATCAATTTCCGTTAGCTTGTGACAAAAAATAAAATATTCTATGAACTCACCATACTCCTAACGGAATACCTTGGGGTATCTTCTTTCTAAAATGGGGTCACTTTTGGGGTTCCTAAACTGCCCTGGCATTTTTAGGGGCCCTAAACCGTGAGGAGTAGTCTGGAAACCAAATGCCTCAAAGTGACCTGTGAAATCCTAAAGATACTCGTAGGACTTTGGGCCCCTTAGCGCAGTTAGGGTGCAAAAAAGTGTCATACGTGGTATAGCCATCCTCAGGAGAAGTAGTATAATGTGTTTTGGGGTGTATTTTTACACATACCCATGCTGGGTGGGAGAAATATCTCTGTAATTGGACAATTGTGTGTAAAAAAAAAAAAAAATTTTTTAAAAATTGTCATTTACAGAGATATTTCTCCCACCCAGCATGGGTATGTGTAAAAATACACCACAAAACACATGGGGCCTGATTCACAAAGCGGTGCAAACACTTTGCACGCCTGTGAAAAGCCCTTTATCACGCCTAAACTTAGTTTAGGCGTGATCTGAAGGAATTCGCGCGAACTCCCGCGCCCAAAGTTTTGCGCGCGCAGCGCACCGTGCTTCGCGCGAAGTGCCCATTAAGCCCTATAGGACTGTACGCGCGGGAACTTCGCGCGAGTTAGAGCACAAAGCGGTGATAACTTTGCTGGTGGAAAGGTTATCACGCCTAAAGTCTTTTAGGCGTGATAACTGAGTTATCACCGCTTTGTGAATCAGGCCCATTATACTACTTCTTCTGAGTACGGCAGTACCACATGTGTGGCACTTTATTACAGCCTAGGTGCGCTAAGGGGCCCAAAGTCCAATGAGTACCTTTAGGATTTCACGGGTCATTTTGAGGCATTCGGTTTCTAGCCTTCTCCTCACGGTTTAGGGCCCCTAAAATGCCAGGGCAGTATAGGAACCCCACTAATGACCCCATTTTAGAAAGAAGACACCCCAAGGTATTCCGTTAGGAGTATGGTGAGTTCATAGAATATTTTATTTTTTGCCATAAGTTAGCGGAAATTGTTTTTTATTGTTTTTTTTTCACAAAGTGTCATTTTCCGCTAACTTGTGACAAAAAAATTAAATCTATGAACTCACCATACTCCTAACAGAATACCTTGGGGTGTCTTCTTTCTAAAATGGGGTCATTTGTGGGGTTGCTACACTGCCCTGGCATTTTAGGGGCCCTAAACCGTGAGGAGTAGTCTGGAAACTAAATGCCTCAAAATGACCTGTGAAATCCTGAAGGTACTCATAGGACTTAGGGCCCCTTAGCGCACCTAGGCTGCAAAAAAGTGTCACACATGTGGTACCGCTGTACTCAGGAGAAGTAGTATAATGTGTTTTAGGGTGCATTTTTACTCAATTTCTCCTGAGTACGGCGATACCACATGTATGAATTGTCCTGCAGGTGAAGGGGGGGGGGGGGGGGGGGGAGGTGCTCAGCAGCAGGACAGGTGCTCACTCTGTTCAGTGCAGCCCCTGCTGCCAGTCACATGACATGCAGAGACAGGCTGCAAAGGGGAGGGAGGACCTGTCCTGCAGGTGAAGGGGGTACTCAGAGGCAGGACAGGTGCTCACTCCTCTGTTCAGTGCAGCCCCTGATGCCAGTCACATGACATGCAGAGACAGGCTGCAGAGGGGAAGGAGGATTCGGGGTGGGAATGCGCACACGACTCTGGTTAGACAGAAATGTTGTGACATCGCAGAAGCTCATCGGAGTGATGCCGCAGGGAGTGTGTGCCGTAACCTGTAGGCGGTCCAGCGAATTATCAGCGTGTGACTGATAGATAGATATATGCAGCAGAACGGTACTGCAACAACTGCTGCTCTCCCAATCTCCATAAAGTGGAAACGCATTCGCACCGGCAGCTCAGGATCATTAGTGGGGCTCATTCACATAATGAACTGATAACAAGCTGCACTTTTCCCGTAACCTTGGTAACATGCATGGAGTGGGAGAGGAAACCCCCGCATTGCAAAATGTTTATCACAGATACAGAGTGCTCTGCCACGGTGGGCTCCACATTCCTCCCTCTATCTTCCTGGGGTGGGGCAGCAGCGAGCAATCTCCGGAGCCCGGCACATCGCATGTCTCCCACCCACGCAGGAATGCAGCGACTGAAAGGAAAAGTGCTAACGTCTTCATGGAAACGGAACAAAGCTGTGACAATAGGGAGAGGTGGCACAGTACAACTTCCCTCTCATTCACATGTTACCATGGAAATCAAGGATGGACGGGGATCACTGACAGCATGTAAGCCAGCGCTAGGCCCGCAGCACTGGAGTCCCGGGCTCACAGACCGGCCAGGAAGTATAGCCCTGCTTTGTACAACAGAAGCTATCTGTGAGTATCCAGCTTATACCACCTCACAGCTCCTCCCCACAGAGGCGGATCCATCCGTGCTGCTCACTGTTAGGCCACACCCAGCCTGAAACAACCCACTGAGGGGCAAAGTGCACCTGTAGGGAAAGAAAATGCACCAAAATAGGTATTGCAAATGACCAAACACCCTAAAAACGAAGAACACAGAGACAACGGGAGCCCACATGGGGCAGAATGTCAGAAGAAGAGGAATGGAAAACAAGAAGGATTAGGGTTCCCTCTAGATTGTAAGCTCACAGGGGCAGGGACCTCCTCCTAGTGTTTCTTATTCTGATGCAAGTTATCATTTGAACATGCACCAACTTTAGAGATATCTCCAACCACACATTAACTATGTATGTATTCGTGTTTCTACTATTCAATGTCATGACTGTACAGTGTCTTGGGTTTCTCATGTATACAGTATTTGTTCCCCAATACTTGTTTTGTACTCTGTACAGCGCTACAGAAGACGGTGGCGCTATATAAATGAAAAATAATAATACAAAGGAAGGCTGAAAGCAGGTGTAGCTCTATTACCCCAACTCCATTTGGGTGTCCGGCTGGAGCTGGATGCGGTCTCACTCTTGGGCATAACAGCAGTTTTTGGTCCCATCGATGGCAAAGCCGCTAGGTACCAATGTACACCCCTCCCAAAGAAGGGGGAAAAGCACAAAGGGGGCAAGAGGCACCCAGAAGTAGATAAAACGGAGTTAAAAACAGCTAAAAATAGAGGTGGCTTACCTCAATAACAACAAGTGAATATAAATATGAATTGTAATAAGCAGCATATTTCATGGGTCTGCACCCAGAGCCAGAGGCGCTCTGTACTTGCCTCCAATACATCTCTGGCACTTTACTGGCCTGAGGAAGTGGCCGCAGATCCACGCAACACGTTGCATGAGCTTACTATAATACATATTTACTAGCCAACCCGCGTCGTAGCATACGCCGCATCTATCTATCTAATAGAGTACGTGCCTCAACCTTGAAGCAAGAAGAAGTAGGCTTTCCATGAGAAAATGTATGCGTGCTCAAACACCAAGTTTAACCCTAGCAAGTCTAGCTTTGCAAATCCGGCCTAATTGGCTATTCATGAGGCAATGCTCATGCAAATATGCATTTGCTTTCGCATGCCAAACTATGCAGGGTCCAAAAACCAATACCGCAAAGCGATCGCCCTGCGGGTATTAGTTCATGCTACATTAGCACTATCCAGGAGCGCCACGGGGAGGATTCCGAATGCCCCCATACAACCGGGGGACTGCGGGGTCCCAGGCTCTCTTACTGCCTGGGAACCACAGCGGCACCCCGGAGGGGGAGGCTGGGTGGTGCAGCTGCACCCCCCAAGTGTGGTCAGCGCCGGGGAGAGCCATCTGCACCCACCTCCCAATATTAAAAACAGGCACTTACCTTAACGTCCATTGCGTTCTGCAACATGCACATTAACTTGGGGGCACCACATGAGAAAGGAGTGAAGCATGGGTCACCCCGAGCTTTAGAGCTCAGGGCTGGCTCACATACAACACTCCGGGGTGGGGGGAGGACAGGCGCAGACAACTCACTCCAGGGCTCACACCACCAGAGCAAGCCATCCACCACCTGCCTCCAAAGGATACAACTGGAAAAAATGCTTTCCATGAGAAAAATTTTGCGTGCTCAAACACCAAGTTTAACCCTAGCAAGTCTGGCTTTCCAAATCTGGCCTAATTGGCTATTCATGAGGCAATGCTCATGCAAATATGCATTTGCTTTCGCATACCAAACTATGCAGGGTCAAAAAACCAATACTGCAAAGTGCTCTCTCGCTGCCTGGGAACCACAGCGGCACCCCGGAGTGGGAGTCTGGGTGGCGCAGCCGCCCCCCCCCCCCCCCCCCAAGCGTGGCCAGCGCTGGGGAGAGCCGTTTGCACCCACCTCCTAATATTAAAAACAGCCACTTACCTTAACGTCCATTGGGTTCTGCTACATGCGCATTAATTTTCTCATGGAAAGCATTTTGTGCAGTTTGTATCCTTTGGAGGCAGGTGGTAGATGGCTTGCTCCGGTGGTGTGAACCCTGGAGTGAGTGAGCCTGTCCTCCCCCTCCCCCCCCCCCTCTGAAGTGCTGTATGTGAGCCAGCCCTGAGCTCTAAAGCTCGGGGTGACCCATGCTTCTCTCCTTTCTCATGTGGTGCCCCCAAATTAATGCGCATGTAGCAGAACGCAATGGACGTTAAGGTAAGTGGCTGTTTTTAATATTGGGAGGTGGGTGCAGACGGCTCTCCCCGGCGCTGGCCACACTTGGGGGGGGGGGTCTTCCACGCCACCCAGCCTCCCCCTCCGGGGTGCCGCTGTGGTTTCCAGGCAGTGAGAGAGCTCCCCCCAGTTGTATAAAAAGGGGGCATTGGGAATCCTCCCCGTGGCGCTCCTGGAGGCCTGGAGCACACCAAAAACTGCTAGCAGATCCGCAAAATGCTAGCAGATTTTGAAACGCTTTTTCTTATTTTTCTGTAGCATTTCATCTAGCATTTTGCGGTTTTGTAAAGCGTTTTTGGTGTAGTAGATTACATATATCGTTACAGTAAAGCTGTTACTGAACAGCTTCTGTAACAAAAACTCCTGCAAAACCGCTCTGAACTGCCGTTTTTCAGAGCGGTTTGCGTTTTTCCTATACTTTACATTGGAGGCAGAAACGCCTCCGCAATCCAAAAAATGCCTCACCTCGGGAGTATGCGTTTCAGCAAAACGCCTCCCGCTCTGGTGTGCACCAGCCCATTGAAATACATTACCCAAGCGTATCCGCAGCCGCAAGTGGATCGCAAAACGCTGCCGAACCGCTCTGGTGTGCACTAAGCCGGATAGTGCTAATGTAGCAGGGTGACTGCTTTGTGGTATTGGTTTGTGCATGCATTTGCATGAGCATTGCCTCATGAATAGCCAATTAGGCCAGATTTGCAATGTCAGACTTGCTAGGGTAAGGCCTCTTTTCCATGGACTGTGAATAGGCAGTGAAATGGCTCTCAAACTCTCACAACTGCTCACTGCTGCCTGCTAACTGCTCACTGCTGCCTGGTAACTGCTTGCTGCTGCCTGGTATCTGCTCACTGCTGCCTGGTAACTGCTCGCTGCTGCCTGGTAACTGCTCGCTGCTGCCTGGTAACTGCTCGCTGCTGCCTGGTAACTGCTCGCTGCTGCCTGGTAACTGCTCGCTGCTGCCTGGTAACTGCTCGCTGCTGCCTGGTAACTGCTTGCTGCTGCCTGGTAACTGCTTGCTGCTGCCTGGTAACTGCTTGCTGCTGCCTGGTATCTGCTCACTGCTGCCTGGTAACTGCTTGCTGAGCACACAGCTCAACAGTCCGTGGAAAAGAGGCCTTAAACTTGGTGTTTCAGCACGCATAAATTTTCTCATGCAAAGTACTTCTTCTTCTTGTTTGAAGGTTGAGGCACTTAGTCTATTATATATATAGATAATGAACTTGTTGTTATTGAGGTAAGCCACCTCTATTTTTAGCTGTTTTTAACTTAGTTTTATCTATTTCTGAGCGTCTCTTACCCTCTTGGCCCAAAATGGGTCTCACCTTGGGGGAGGGAAGCCTGTGGCTCCTCCCCCACCGGGTTGTTCCACCACTGCCCCCTCCGCAGTGGCACGGCCCGATTGGATGACCTTTTTCCACTATAGCCCGGGCGGGGCCATACTACTGCGCAGTCCCAGTGCGGCCGCGAGCTTCGGGGGTCTCACCCCTGAGACTGCCTGGTAGAGGAGGGCGGGGGAGTCTCTGGAGGACTAAGAAGCTCCTATCTCCAGAGGTAAGTATACCAATATTCATGGAGTAGGAAACTAAGTTTTGAAAAAGTCATACCATTTAATGGCTTATGCTGGGAATACACGGCTCGTTTTGTAGCCGATTAGATGGTTCGATAGATCATTTCCGACATGTCCGATCTCCCTTTCGATTGTTTTGCCGCTCGATTTCTGATAGAAGTGAATGGAAAAAGATACGAAAAACGAGAGGAAGATAAGAATTGAGAGCTGACATCGAGCGGCAAAAACGGTAGAGAGCAAAAACGCACGGCAGAAACGCACCGCGTATTTCCAGCATAACTGATAAAGTTACATTATGCAAGCTTTCTTAGTTAGCCATTAAAAGGTATGACTTTTACAATACGTTGTTTTTTTCTACCTACTTAATTAGTTTTGCTAATGCGGTACCAAAACTTTTTTGCTGCTAAATATTTATTGGAAACCTCACAGATATAGGGCTCTGTAACACGGCCATACACTATACAATTATTCTGCCTGATTATACATTCCAGGAGACAAAACATCGAATCCATCGGAAGTGGAAGAGAAAGATTTAAAACCAAGATCGATAAATTAAGTCGATATTAAGGGCTAAAATGTGTGTGTGTGTGTGTGTGTGTGTGTGTGTGTGTGTGTGTACGCAGTGTGTGTGTGTGTGTGTGTGTGTGTGTGTGTACGCAGTGTGTGTGTGTGTGTGTACGCAGTGTGTGTGTGTGTGTGTGTGTGTGTGTGTGTACGCAGTGTGTGTGTGTGTGTGTGTGTGTGTGTGTGTGTGTGTGTGTACGCAGTGTGTGTGTGTGTGTGTGTGTGTGTGTGTGTGTGTGTACGCAGTGTGTGTGTGTGTGTGTGTGTGTGTGTGTGTGTGTGTGTGTGTGTGTGTGTGTGTACGCAGTGTGTGTGTGTGTGTGTGTGTGTGTGTGTGTGTGTGTGTACGCAGTGTGTGTGTGTGTGTGTGTGTGTGTGTGTGTGTACGCAGTGTGTGTGTGTGTGTGTGTGTGTGTGTGTGTGTGTGTGTGTGTGTGTGTGTGTGTGTGTGTGTGGGGCAGGGTTGATGTTAAAATAATGGTGTGGACATCGATAACATGTGTGTGTGCATATGGACAGCATATACAGACAGTATATGTATTATATGAGTCTAATAAAAGATCAGTCAATGACCGGGTCATGTTAGAGGTTGCTGAAAGTCTAACGAATTAACGTTTGTTTTACATCATAGGAAACCAAAACCACTGACATACTTGTTGACAGCTAAAAGTCCCGCCCCCCCACCTGATAAAACAACTCTATGCCAAGTACAATCTTACCTTCCTAAACCAGAGGGAATTTGCAGAGATTCTGCAATGAGAACACGTTTAATACACTCAGCCTGCCCAGTTTTATTCTTCCACAAATCTCCCACTATGATCGGATATGACTCAGGTGGTAATGGCACATTTCAACGTAACTAATTATGCGGCCCTGTAGTGACAGACACAGTAATAGGAAGCAGTAAATTATTCAGGATAGCCACTTTTACGGTCATTTTCCTGGTTTCAGCATCAGAAATACTTCCTATATCTATATAGCTGTATATAGGTATGTAGCCCCTCCCTCCCAGTGATGCTTAGCCTAGGCTGTTTATTATGCAGAATCCTTCTCCTAGTGCATTCTGGGAGACCAGGTGTTGTTTCTACTGACTTCAGAACACACAGTAAGCAAATACTCCGGAGTGATGCACCTGCCAGCAGTTAAGAGGTGATACATTCCAGAATGTGAATTGGGGTGAGGAAGTATTTTACAATGGGCAAACATTGACTAAATGGTTTATAAAGTAACATTGCAAACAAAGAAATAAAAAAAAATAAAAAACAACTTTATTTATTGTGTTACATAAACTTCCTCTTTAAAGCATTTTTGAAGTGAAAGGGACGTGGAGGCTGCCATGTTTATTTCCTATTAACCACTTGAGAACCGCAGTGTTAAACCCCCCTAGAGACCAGGCCTTTTTTTACAAATTGGGCCACTGCAGCTTTAAGGCCTCACCGCAGGGCTGTCTAACTCAGCACACAAGTGATTTCCCCCCCTTTTCTCCCCACCAACAGAGCTCTCTATTGGTGGGGTCTGATCGCTCCCCCAATGTGTTTTTTTTTTTTTATAAATTTTTATTTATTTTTTTAAATACATTTTACTAATTTTTTCTTTATTTTTTTTTAAACCCCCCTCCCTCCCTCCCCCCGCCAGCCAATCAGCGTGATCAGCTGTCATAGGCTTCAGCCTAGGACAGCAGATCACAATTTTGCCCCTCAGGGGGACAGCCTTGTCACATGGCTGTCCCCAGTACAGCGCTGCTGCTGATCGCAGCGCTGTACTAAGTTATTAGACGGCGATTTCGCTGACTAACAGTCTCCGAGCCGCTGGGAGACTGAAGGCGGGGCGGTGCTCCAGCATCAGAGCGAGGATGTGCGCGATCTCCTGCAAAGCCCATTCCCAGCCGTTCACGCCAGTAGGCGTGGAGCAGTTGGCAAGAGCTTAAACAATACACATTGCCTGGCTGCCTCTAATACGTTTAGCCACAGCCCCTGAACAAGCATGCAGCAGATCAGGAGCTCTGACTGAAGTGTGACTGGATTAGCTGCATGCTTGTTTCAGGTGTGTGATTCAGACACTACTGCAACCAGAGAGAACAGCAGGACAGCCAGGCAACTGGTATTGTTTAACAGGAAATAAATATGACAGCCTCCATATCCCTCACACTGCAGGTGTCCTTTAAAGGGAACCAGAGAGGAAGCACCCTTGTGTATTTTACCATATATATCAGTAAGAACATTAGAGAAAACACTTACCATGCTCTCTGTTTCATCCTCACTGCTAAAAAAGTGTCTGTTATCAGCTGTGATAAGAATCCCGGACTGAGCATTCAGTCTGGCTTTGCCGGGAATGATTATAGCTGAGTCATTATAGCAGAGCCACAAGGGGGAAGGCTTGGGCTTAAAAAGACACCAGAGAAGAGTAGACAGACCCAGCTATAATCTTTCCGTAGCAAAGCTAGACTGAGTGCTCAGTCCAGGATTCTTATCAGAGGTGATAACAGTCAGATTAAACAGTCAGATTAAACAGAGAACAATGAAACAAAGAGCATATTAGGTGTTTACTGTCATGTTCCCACTGATTTATAAGGTAAAATACATGAGGGTGCTTCATCTCTGGTTCTCTTGTCCAGCCCAGATCTGAGGCATCGCTCCAGAGCTGTCTAAGTAAATCAGGACCTGTGTCGGCAGCCAAATTGTCACCTAGGGCTGTTGTCATGGAGACAAGTACTGTGTCGGCAGCCAAATTGTCACCTAGGGCTGTTGTCATGGAGACAAGTACTGTGTCAGCAGCCACATTGTCACCTAGGGCTGTTGTCATGGAGACCAGTACTGTGTCAGCAGCCACATTGTCACCTAGGGCTGTTGTCATGGAGACGGCTCCCTGGACTGCAGCTCTAAGCTGGGAAGAATCATTACCTGTGAGATGAGCCCCCCATGAATGAAGGGAGACCGGCAGCAAAGTGTAACTGTCAAAACATTTATTAGAATTCTGTTTTCTTTAAATAGTGTTTTCTCTCTTTATAAAATCTCTTCTGGAATGAGCCGCTCCTCACAGATGTACAGCGAAGAGAACCGGTCACCGTCCAAACACATCTTTGGCATTTGGTGAACTTTAAAACGCATCTTCCATTGTGACATCTGGTACAAAATGTTCCTTTTACAGAAATAGAAGCATATCTATATTTATATATTCATATAGAATCACTCATGAATCCCAAAAAGTATTAAATAACAATAAAAAAAAAATAAAAGAAAAACAAAACAAAAACATTATCAAATATTTGACCTCTCGCACAAACCTGACACACTGTGAGTGCATTTAAACTTGTAGTACATGATTCCGGCCCCTGCGGACTGCGGACCGCCTCCAAGGGGCAATCGACTTACCTCGGATGAAAGGGATCACATATCACACAGTAAAACTGCATTAGCAAGTACGGACAAAGTCACAAAGCCCGAATCGGTGGAGAATATTCCCTTTTAGGCGCACAAACATTAACCTCCCCGGCGTTCAATTCCCAGGATTTCTTTGCAAAAAGTGATAAAATGTATTTTTAAAACTTTTTTTTTTCCTGTAACTTGCCAAACTGTGTCAAGCAAGGGTCTAGTATACAGTGCAGAAGAGTATTGATGTGTATGCACGTTTATACTGTTCACAGCATGTTTTTATGGATGGACATTTCTGTCCATACCGCTGAGGAGGTTAAGAAATAAAAATGATAAAGTGAGATATTTATGGGATGGGCCATGCACGTCCATGTAGCGAGGACTGTCACATCTCCTTCACAAGCAGCAATCATCGGGAAAGTCTCCCTATCACACATGACACAAGGTTCATGATGGCGGCAGCTCCGCCCCTGCGGAACAATCATCTCATAACAGCAGCTCCTCCCCTGCGGAACAATCGTCTCATGATAACGGCAGCTCCTCCCCCGCAGTTTCCTGCCAGAGAGGCACACGGGGGTTTGTAGCTCTCAGGGTTGCTCAGCGGTCCCGCCTAGGAGATCTTGCAGCTGTTCCTGGTGCAGTTTTTGGGGGGGCTCTGGGGGGGACGGATAATCTTGGCTTTTTTGAGGCTGTGCCTCTTGTTCAGGTTGTTGGCAGTGAGCGAGTAGGAGCGCCCGTGCATCATCCTGGCGTTCAGTCCATTGGCCATGGAGAAAGACTTAAGATGGCTTCTTAAGGCAACTGGGAGGGGAAGCTTGTCCACCAGGTGAACGGGGGTGCAGGAGACGATGGCTCGGCAGCAGAGGTCTTGTAGGCTCAGTACTGTTCATGGATGGAAAGAGAGACACCGCAGTCAGCATCATACCTCACAGTAAGTAATACTACAGAGGTATTAGTTTACAAACCCCTCCTCTTCAGCTGCTGCTCTTTCCCAAGTCCCATCACTGGCTCCCCGTCCCCCCAGAATTACATTCACACTGCTCTGCCTTGTGTACAAACCCCTCCACCACACCTCCTCTTCATACATCTTCCATCTCATCCCCAACCCGCTCTCTCCACTCCTCCAACCGACTACACAGATGTCCTCCCGTCCTGCCACTCACGAGGTTCCAGGGCTTCTCAGGAGCAGCCCCTATTCTATGGAACGCCCTCCCATCAAGCTCAACCCCACATTCTACTCAGTCAAGCAGGCCTTAAAAGACCCATCTGTTCACCATTGCTTACCCGCCATCTTCATAGCCCCACCCTCCTCCCTTGGTCATACATCCCACCCCCCTTATATTGTAGGCCTATTTGGCAGGCCCCTCCTCCCGGTGCGCTCTTCTCCACCACCATATGGACTCAGTGACTCGTCTGCTATACTTAGCCCTTCGTTGTTTACATCACTATTTTGTGCACCATTGTTGAACGAATGTAATGCCCTTGTGTAACATTGTGTAATGTTGTGATGTCTCCCCTTTCTATTGCACAGCACTGCGTAATATGTTATCACTTTATAAATAAAGCTTAATAATTTCATAATACAAAACATGCACGATTCTATGTACTCCTATATGCTAATACTGGCCCATAACATATACAATATACATAACAGGGCATGCTGACCCCTGTACTCTGCTGAATGGGGGCCCATATCCAACACTATAATCCTCCCACAGGGAGTCACATAACTGCATCAATACCAATCAGTTTAAAGGGCACAGACGTGCAATCTACACACGCTGCAGACGCGCAATACACGCACACGGCTGTCACATGATACACACACCACAGACGCACAATTCACGCACGTCACGGGACATGCAATCCGCACATGGGGCAGAGAAATGATGCACACACACACCACAGACGCACAATTCACACACGTCACGGACATGCAATCCGCACATGGGGCAGAGAAATGATACACACACACCACAGACGCACAATTCACGCACGTCACGGACATGCAATCCGCACATGGGGCAGAGAAATAATACACACACACCACAGACGCACATGGGGCAGAGAAATGATACACACACACCACAGACACACATGCACACACGTCACGGGACATGCAATCCGCACATTGGGCAGAGAAATGATACACACACACCACAGACGCACAATTCACACACGTCACGGACATGCAATCCGCACATGGGGCAGAGAAATGATACACACACACCACAGACGCACAATTCACACACGTCACGGACATGCAATCCGCACATGGGGCAGAGAAATGATACACACACACCACAGACGCACAATTCACGCACGTCACGGACATGCAATCCGCACATGGGGCAGAGAAATGATACACACACACCACAGACGCACATGGGGCAGAGAAATGATACACACACACCACAGACACACATGCACACACGTCAGGGACATGCAATCCGCACATGGGGCAGAGAAATGATACACACACACCACAGACGCACATGCACACACGTCAGGGACATGCAATCCGCACATGGGGCAGAGAAATGATACACACACACCACAGACGCACATGCACACACGTCACGGGACATGCAATCCGCACATTGGGCAGAGAAATGATACACACACACCACAGACGCACATGCACACACGTCAGGGACATGCAATCCGCACATGGGGCAGAGAAATGATACACACACACCACAGACGCACATGCACACACGTCACGGGACATGCAATCCGCACATTGGGCAGAGAAATGATACACACACACAACAGACGCACATGCACACACGTCAGGGACATGCAATCCGCACATGGGGCAGAGAAATGATACACACACACCACAGACGCACATGCACACACGTCACGGGACATGCAATCCGCACATTGGGCAGAGAAATGATACACACACACCACAGACGCACAATTCACACACGTCACGGACATGCAATCCGCACATGGGGCAGAGAAATGATACACACACACCACAGACGCACATGCACACACGTCACGGGACATGCAATCCGCATATGGGGCAGAGAAATGATACACACACACCACAGACGCACATGCACACACGTCACGGACATGCAATCCGCACATGGGGCAGAGAAATGATACACACACACCACAGATGCACATGGGGCAGAGAAATGATACACACACACCACAGATGCACATGCACACACGTCACGGGACATGCAATCCGCACATGGGGCAGAGAAATGATACACACACACCACAGACGCACAATTCACACACGTCACGGACATGCAATCCGCACATGGGGCAGAGAAATGATACACACACACCACAGACGCACAATTCACACACGTCACGGACATGCAATCCGCACATGGGGCAGAGAAATGATACACACACACCACAGATGCACAATTCACACACGTCACGGACATGCAATCCGCACATGGGGCAGAGAAATGATACACACACACCACAGACGCACATGCACACACGTCACGGGACATGCAATCCGCACATGGGGCAGAGAAATGATACACACACACCACAGACGCACAATTCACACACGTCACGGACATGCAATCCGCACATGGGGCAGAGAAATGATACACACACACCACAGACGCACATGCACACACGTCACGGGACATGCAATCCGCACATGGGGCAGAGAAATGATACACACACACCACAGACGCACAATTCACACACGTCACGGGACATGCAATCCGCATATGGGGCAGAGAAATGATACACACACACCACAGACGCACATGCACACACGTCACGGACATGCAATCCGCACATGGGGCAGAGAAATGATACACACACACCACAGATGCACATGGGGCAGAGAAATGATACACACACACCACAGATGCACAATTCACACACGTCACGGACATGCAATCCGCACATGGGGCAGAGAAATGATACACACACACCACAGACGCACATGCACACACGTCACGGGACATGCAATCCGCACATGGGGCAGAGAAATGATACACACACACCACAGACGCACAATTCACACACGTCACGGACATGCAATCCGCACATGGGGCAGAGAAATGATACACACACACCACAGACACACATGCACACACGTCAGGGACATGCAATCCGCACATGGGGCAGAGAAATGATACACACACACCACAGACGCACATGCACACACGTCAGGGACATGCAATCCGCACATGGGGCAGAGAAATGATACACACACACCACAGACGCACAATTCACACACGTCACGGACATGCAATCCGCACATGGGGCAGAGAAATGATACACACACACCACAGACGCACAATTCACGCACGTCACGGACATGCAATCCGCACATGGGGCAGAGAAATGATACACACACACCACAGACGCACATGGGGCAGAGAAATGATACACACACACCACAGACACACATGCACACACGTCAGGGACATGCAATCCGCACATGGGGCAGAGAAATGATACACACACACCACAGACGCACATGCACACACGTCAGGGACATGCAATCCGCACATGGGGCAGAGAAATGATACACACACACCACAGACGCACATGCACACACGTCACGGGACATGCAATCCGCACATTGGGCAGAGAAATGATACACACACACCACAGACGCACATGCACACACGTCAGGGACATGCAATCCGCACATGGGGCAGAGAAATGATACACACACACCACAGACGCACATGCACACACGTCACGGGACATGCAATCCGCACATTGGGCAGAGAAATGATACACACACACAACAGACGCACATGCACACACGTCAGGGACATGCAATCCGCACATGGGGCAGAGAAATGATACACACACACCACAGACGCACATGCACACACGTCACGGGACATGCAATCCGCACATTGGGCAGAGAAATGATACACACACACCACAGACGCACAATTCACACACGTCACGGACATGCAATCCGCACATGGGGCAGAGAAATGATACACACACACCACAGACGCACATGCACACACGTCACGGGACATGCAATCCGCATATGGGGCAGAGAAATGATACACACACACCACAGACGCACATGCACACACGTCACGGACATGCAATCCGCACATGGGGCAGAGAAATGATACACACACACCACAGATGCACATGGGGCAGAGAAATGATACACACACACCACAGATGCACATGCACACACGTCACGGGACATGCAATCCGCACATGGGGCAGAGAAATGATACACACACACCACAGACGCACAATTCACACACGTCACGGACATGCAATCCGCACATGGGGCAGAGAAATGATACACACACACCACAGACGCACAATTCACACACGTCACGGACATGCAATCCGCACATGGGGCAGAGAAATGATACACACACACCACAGATGCACAATTCACACACGTCACGGACATGCAATCCGCACATGGGGCAGAGAAATGATACACACACACCACAGACGCACATGCACACACGTCACGGGACATGCAATCCGCACATGGGGCAGAGAAATGATACACACACACCACAGACGCACAATTCACACACGTCACGGACATGCAATCCGCACATGGGGCAGAGAAATGATACACACACACCACAGACGCACATGCACACACGTCACGGGACATGCAATCCGCACATGGGGCAGAGAAATGATACACACACACCACAGACGCACAATTCACACACGTCACGGGACATGCAATCCGCATATGGGGCAGAGAAATGATACACACACACCACAGACGCACATGCACACACGTCACGGACATGCAATCCGCACATGGGGCAGAGAAATGATACACACACACCACAGATGCACATGGGGCAGAGAAATGATACACACACACCACAGATGCACAATTCACACACGTCACGGACATGCAATCCGCACATGGGGCAGAGAAATGATACACACACACCACAGACGCACATGCACACACGTCACGGGACATGCAATCCGCACATGGGGCAGAGAAATGATACACACACACCACAGACGCACAATTCACACACGTCACGGACATGCAATCCGCACATGGGGCAGAGAAATGATACACACACACCACAGACACACATGCACACACGTCAGGGACATGCAATCCGCACATGGGGCAGAGAAATGATACACACACACCACAGACGCACATGCACACACGTCAGGGACATGCAATCCGCACATGGGGCAGAGAAATGATACACACACACCACAGACGCACATGCACACACGTCACGGGACATGCAATCCGCACATTGGGCAGAGAAATGATACACACACACCACAGACGCACATGCACACACGTCAGGGACATGCAATCCGCACATGGGGCAGAGAAATGATACACACACACCACAGACGCACATGCACACACGTCACGGGACATGCAATCCGCACATTGGGCAGAGAAATGATACACACACACAACAGACGCACATGCACACACGTCAGGGACATGCAATCCGCACATGGGGCAGAGAAATGATACACACACACCACAGACGCACATGCACACACGTCACGGGACATGCAATCCGCACATTGGGCAGAGAAATGATACACACACACCACAGACGCACAATTCACACACGTCACGGACATGCAATCCGCACATGGGGCAGAGAAATGATACACACACACCACAGACGCACATGCACACACGTCACGGGACATGCAATCCGCATATGGGGCAGAGAAATGATACACACACACCACAGACGCACATGCACACACGTCACGGACATGCAATCCGCACATGGGGCAGAGAAATGATACACACACACCACAGATGCACATGGGGCAGAGAAATGATACACACACACCACAGATGCACATGCACACACGTCACGGGACATGCAATCCGCACATGGGGCAGAGAAATGATACACACACACCACAGACGCACAATTCACACACGTCACGGACATGCAATCCGCACATGGGGCAGAGAAATGATACACACACACCACAGACGCACAATTCACACACGTCACGGACATGCAATCCGCACATGGGGCAGAGAAATGATACACACACACCACAGATGCACAATTCACACACGTCACGGACATGCAATCCGCACATGGGGCAGAGAAATGATACACACACACCACAGACGCACATGCACACACGTCACGGGACATGCAATCCGCACATGGGGCAGAGAAATGATACACACACACCACAGACGCACAATTCACACACGTCACGGACATGCAATCCGCACATGGGGCAGAGAAATGATACACACACACCACAGACGCACATGCACACACGTCACGGGACATGCAATCCGCACATGGGGCAGAGAAATGATACACACACACCACAGACGCACAATTCACACACGTCACGGGACATGCAATCCGCATATGGGGCAGAGAAATGATACACACACACCACAGACGCACATGCACACACGTCACGGACATGCAATCCGCACATGGGGCAGAGAAATGATACACACACACCACAGATGCACATGGGGCAGAGAAATGATACACACACACCACAGATGCACAATTCACACACGTCACGGACATGCAATCCGCACATGGGGCAGAGAAATGATACACACACACCACAGACGCACATGCACACACGTCACGGGACATGCAATCCGCACATGGGGCAGAGAAATGATACACACACACCACAGACGCACAATTCACACACGTCACGGACATGCAATCCGCACATGGGGCAGAGAAATGATACACACACACCACAGATGCACATGCACACACGTCAGGGACATGCAATCCGCACATGGGGCAGAGAAATGATACACACACACCACAGATGCACATGCACACACGTCACGGGACATGCAATCCGCACATGGGGCAGAGAAATGATACACACACACCACAGACGCACAATTCACACACGTCACGGACATGCAATCCGCACATGGGGCAGAGAAATGATACACACACACCACAGACGCACATGCACACACGTCACGGACATGCAATCCGCACATGGGGCAGAGAAATGATACACACACACCACAGACGCACAATTCACACACGTCACGGGACATGCAATCCGCACATTGGGCAGAGAAATGATACACACACACCACAGACGCACAATTCACACACGTCACGGACATGCAATCCGCACATGGGGCAGAGAAATGATACACACACACCACAGACGCACATTCACACACGTCACGGACATGCAATCCGCACATGGGGCAGAGAAATGATACACACACACCACAGACGCACAATTCACACACGTCACGGACATGCAATCCGCACATGGGGCAGAGAAATGATACACACACACCACAGATGCACAATTCACACACGTCACGGACATGCAATCCGCACATGGGGCAGAGAAATGATACACACACACCACAGACGCACATGCACACACGTCACGGGACATGCAATCCGCACATGGGGCAGAGAAATGATACACACACACCACAGACGCACAATTCACACACGTCACGGACATGCAATCCGCACATGGGGCAGAGAAATGATACACACACACCACAGACGCACATGCACACACGTCACGGGACATGCAATCCGCACATGGGGCAGAGAAATGATACACACACACCACAGACGCACAATTCACACACGTCACGGACATGCAATCCGCACATGGGGCAGAGAAATGATACACACACACCACAGACGCACAATTCACACACGTCACGGACATGCAATCCGCACATGGGGCAGAGAAATGATACACACACACCACAGACGCACAATTCACACACGTCACGGACATGCAATCCGCACATGGGGCAGAGAAATGATACACACACACCACAGATGCACATGGGGCAGAGAAATGATACACACACACCACAGACGCACATGCACACACGTCACGGGACATGCAATCCGCACATTGGGCAGAGAAATGATACACACACACCACAGACGCACAATTCACACACGTCACGGACATGCAATCCGCACATGGGGCAGAGAAATGATACACACACACCACAGACGCACAATTCACACACGTCACGGACATGCAATCCGCACATGGGGCAGAGAAATGACACACACACCACAGACGCACATGGGGCAGAGAAATGATACACACACACCACAGATGCACATGGGGCAGAGAAATGATACACACACACCACAGACGCACAATTCACACACGTCACGGACATGCAATCCGCACATGGGGCAGAGAAATGATACACACACACCACAGATGCACATGGGGCAGAGAAATGATACACACACACCACAGATGCACATGGGGCAGAGAAATGATACACACACACCACAGACGCACATGGGGCAGAGAAATGATACACACACACCACAGACGCACATGGGGCAGAGAAATGATACACACACACCACAGACGCACATGGGGCAGAGAAATGATACACACACACCACAGACGCACATGCACATACGTCACGGACATGCAATCCGCACATGGGGCAGACAAATGATACACACACACCACAGACGCACATGCACACGGATTCCAAAACAGAATGCAATATATTTTGTCCTCGGCCAGTTCACCGTATTGGGGTTCCCATCCCCACCTGCTCCAGTCAGCAGGCCAGCAAACACTGTCCTTCCCTTGTTTACATTCCAGCAGGACTAGCATGGCTACCTTTGCTTGTATGAGCCTGCAAAGTGTTCATGATTTCTCCAGCTTGCTTTGGCCGCACCCCTTTACCACTTCCCTCATCTGAAGCTTTTCAAAAGCCCTCTACTCCTGGCTACATCTCTCACCTCACTAATTGACTTCCTTCTGTCTGTATTTCAGGACAGCACGGGGGGGGGGGGGAGGAGATATACAATCTGCATTTAGATTTTAGATTTTATTGCTGTCTGTGCCCCTTCTCACTTCCTGTCCGCAACGACATCACAGGAAGTAAGGAAGCATCTTTCCACCAGGGGCACAGATGGCCATAATAGTGCATCAGGAATTGTAACCCTTCCCTGCCCAATCAGAATCAGAAACGCCCTTTGCTGAAGATCTCATTCAGGCACATGCTATGCTACATATACACTGAGTGACCCAAAAAATGAGAGAACTCCTTATTTGAAAGTAAACCAGCCCAACAGTGATGTGACAAGGCAGAGTTGCTTATATAAAGGAACGCTCAGCTTTGGACAACGTAGTTATCATGGAAGTTAACCTCCCTGGCGTTCTGGAAGAGCTAGGCTCGTCCAGAGACGCCGGAGGTCGCCGCTCAGGCCCCACTGGGCCGATTTGAATATTTTTTTTTAAAACACGCAGCAAGCACTTTGCTTGCTGCGTGTTGCGCCTGATCGCCGCCACCCGCCGCCGATCCGCCGCGATGCAGCCTCCCCCCACCTTCAGACCCCGTGCGCTGCCTGGCCAATCAGTGCCAGGCAGCGCTGAGGGGTGGATCGGGACTCCCTGTGACGTCATGACGTCACGACGGTCGTCACCATGGCGACGGGGGAAGCCCTCCTGGAAATCCCGTTCAGAACGGGATTTCCGGACGGGAGATTGCACCGGCGGCGATCGGAGGGGTGGGAGGGACGCCGCAGGCAGGGGGAATCATGTAGCTAGCGCTAGGCTAGCTACATGATACATTTAAAAAAAAAATTGCAAAAAACGTTCCCGCGGCCGCAGGGCCTCGGGAATCAGAACGCCAGGCAGGTTAATGTCACAATGGGTAAGATGAAAGATTTGTGGCTTTGAAAGAGGGATGATTGTCAGTGCAGGAAGAGCTGGTGGCAGCATCTCTGAAATGATGACTCTTTTAGGATCTTCTCGCCCAACAGTATCTCGGGGGTTTAGAGAGAGGCAGTTGAGAAAAAAAACTTCAAGCGGTAAGGACTTTTCTGGTGGAAAAAGGCTGGTGAACGAGAAAGGGCAAAGGCGAGTAGCACGCCTGGTCTGCAGCTACAGAAGAGCAACAACGCAGCAGATCACAGCTGAATACAATGCAGGGGCATCACAAAGCATATCCCAACGAACAACAAGATGGACTTTTCAATGGATAGGCTTTAGCAGCAGGAGACCATCCAGAGTGCCTTTGGTATGCTCGATCAATCTCAAACTGGTTTCAGGAATTTAATGTTTAACCGGCTTCCATGGCCAGCTCAGTCCCCTGACCTCAATCCTATTGAGCATTTGTGGGACAAAGTCAAAAGATGACTTCAAAGCTTGGAAACGCCACCATCCAATCTGATCCAACTTAGAGCTGCCATTATGTCAGCATGGGCCAACATTCCTCAGCAACGGTACCAGCATCTTGTTGAGTCCATGCCAGTGTCTGTGACAGTCCAACTCCCAGGTCTGTGAGCATGGTGTAAACAAGGATTCTTATCTCGGCTAACAACCTCCCACCCCATTTAGATGTTCTGTTTCACTTCAGGCATCTTAATGACATGTATTTATGCTTGAAAAAAATCTATGCATCCCCTTTTGATGTTGCATGTATATAGCTGTCTGTACCACCAGCCTGAAAACAAACAGGATGTAAGCCCGACGAAGGCTGCAAGGCCGAAAGCTCGCATATTCTTTTTCTTTTTAGCTTAACAGACTGCAGGAGTACTGTGGCATCAGTGGATCAGTCCTCCAGTGGTTCAGATCATTCCTGACTGACAGAACACAGAGAGTATCCCTAGGTCCTATAATGTCCAAACCTGCACCACTACAATTTGGAGTGCCACAAGGATCAATCCTATCCCCTCTGCTGTTTGCAATCTACATGTTGCCACTCGGTACACTTATCCTACGTCATGGCCTGACGTACCACTGCTACACCGATGACACACAGCTATACCTGTCCTTCAAACCTGGTGTAACAGACCCTACTCCAAAAATAAACTCTTGTTTAGCTGAGCTATAGGCATGGATGAATGATAACTGGTTGAAACTGAATGCTGACAAAACTGAGGTCCTCTTCGTCCAAAGCCAGTGCTCGCCATCAAAACAGCTCTATCCTAAATCAACACCAATCAGGATTGGGAATTCAGACATAAACAGCTCCAACCTTGTGCGCAGCCTTGGCGTACTAATCGATGGGGAATTGAGTTTCAGAAACCAAATTTCATCTGTAGTTAAATCTTCCTTCTTTCATCTGAAGAACATTGCAAAGATTAAACATCTGATTCCCCCAGAGGATCTTCCAACCCTAGTCCACGCCTTCATCACATCACGTCTGGACTACTGCAATGCCCTTTATGCTGGCCTCCCTAAAAAGGACCTGCGTCGCCTGCAATTAGTGCAGAATGCTGCTGCCAGATTGCTAATAAACCAGCCTCGCCACTGTCACATTACACCGATCCTTCGCTCACTGCACTGGCTACCATTAGAATGGAGAATACTCTTCAAGATTGGACTGCTGACATTCAAATCCTTGCACAATCTGGGCCCTGGATACATGAAGGACTTGCTGAAGCTGCACCACACCTCTCACAACCTCAGATCAGCAAGTTCTATAAACTTGGTCACTCCCAGAGTGCACCTCAAAAAATCTGGAGATAGAGCCTTCTGTCATGCTACCCCTACTCTTTGGAACTCCCTGCCACACCCAGTAAAGACTGCACCATTCCTGGACCTATTCAAATCCAGACTGAAAAGCCACCTGTTTAGCCTGGCATTTCCGGACTTATAAAATTCTTCCTCTGTACCACGATGGTCTGAGCCATGCTTATGCGCTTTGAGTCCCACGGGAGAAAAGCGCTTTACAAATGTTATTTGTTGTTGTTGTTGTTGTAGTTAGCCAATAAATGGTATCATCCTGATTTAAAACTTCTTGCTTTTACTAATGGCTAACACGGTACAATACCCTACTGCCAAGAAGAATATCAGCTGTGACCAGAGCTAAAGGGGACCAACTCGTTATTAGAGGGTCTCTAGTTTCTTGGCCACTCGGTGTAAATTTGCCTTCACAAAACAGAATGTATGAAGGTAAATGTAATCCCTTCATTCATGATTAGCAGTGTGCATGTCCGTTCTATGCCGGTGTAGTTCCACCTATCAGCCACATGGTGGCAGGGCGAGCATGTCAAACTTCCAGCACATAAAACACTGCGCAGTAATCTAACCTCAGAAACACTGACTTCAGCACAAAGACAATCTGTTTACCAGAATTCCTGAAGCGCTAACAAGCCTAATGCTGGGAACATATGTTATGTTTTTTCACCCAATTTCCTGTGCGATCGATAGTACTAATTGAATCTTAACCAAAAATCGACAGTCATTTTATCGTCCGCCTGCTACACACATCTACGTTTTCTGTTCCGTTTATACTATGTTCTCGACTAATTACGCCCACTATTGATGACACTGCACTCTGATACGGCCCCCTGAACGCCTCTATATCGTACACATAAATCGAGCCGCTTCATCGATTGCGCCAACACATGATAAGATAGTAGTCATTTCGACCATTTATTTTCAACATCTCCGATACTATTTCGGTCGAGGACACCGTGTATTCTGACCATAAAAATCGCTTGTGTGCTGAAAAATGCTTCCGATTTTGGTTGCGATTCGATTCGTACTATCGAACGCACGGAAAATCATGTAAAAAAAAAGTAACATGTGTTCCCAGCATTAAACATCCAGAGAAACTTCTGGCAACTGCCCCGAAGGCAGAGGATAGGGGGCGCTGGACAAGATAGTTAGCGATTGTGTCAGGCAACAGTTTTCCGTGCCGTTATTTGGCGATCCGCCATGCGGAGTCAAAATAGCCGCTATGGTTCGGTGACTCCCGCGCCTCTGCGGCTCCCCTTTCCCTCTCCATAACACGGAGCTCTTCATACTGTGATCCGGCCCAAAACTGCCACCAAGAGAGATAAGCGAAGAAGTAACTGTCAGGCAGCAAAAGCTAATTTAAACTTCTATTCTCCTGTGTTAAACAGTTTAGAAGGTAGCCAAAAAGGCAATACTGAAGTTAAAAATCTCTCTTACTTTGATTTTTGCTGAACAGCAAGACTCTGTATTCCCAAGCTCCTAAGAAGGCCGGCAGGCCGCATAACAGATACTGCAGAGCATGCTGGGGCTGCTTCTTCTCCTCACTGCACTCCCTTGGTCCTCCCCTTCATTTCCCTATCCCGCCCTGAGGCTGCTTTCACAGTGAGAAGTTACAGGCTCATGTTACAGCAGCAGCCCAACTCACAGCACTGAAAAATCAATGTGCTGTTCACAGGTCACGTTGTTGGCGTATACTGCATGAGTCCGCTATTGTTCCTAGCCACATGGCTAATTAATATTCACTGCACAGTAGTGTTGTCCGGATCATGAACCATTAGGATCTTTGATCCTGAACTTTTTTGTGAGTCGAATCATCAGGAAGCAAGGTAAGGGAGGATATTACATCACAATTGGCTTCATACAAGACAGTCAAACATGGAACCTGCCATGAGCTGTCAGGAGCATCATTCTCTGCAAATACTATATAAAAATTCTGTGAAATCCAAACGTGGACAGTGAAATGCATATGTAATGTAAGTACAGCCAATATTTAGCTACTGATATATGTGTTTTTTTTCTCTGAGACCCTATACCAAACAGCTCCTCTTTAAAGGACACCTGAAGTGAGAGGGATTATGGAAGATGACATGTTTATTCCCTTATGCTGGGTACACACGATGAGATTTTCTGGCAGTTTACTGGCAGATCGATTATTTCCAACGTATCCGATGTGATTTCCGATCTACTTCCCATAGAAGTGAGCAGAACGTGGATTGGAAAATGGATCAAAAATCACATTGGATACATTGGAAATAATCGATCTGGCAGTAAATCTGCCAGCAAATCTCATTGTGTGTACCAGGCATTATAAACAATGCAGATTGCCTGGCTGTCCTGCTGATCCTTTGCCTCTAATACCTTTATCCACACACACTGAACAAGCATGAAGATCAGGTGATTGAACCGTGACTGGATTAGCTGCATGCTTGTTTTAGGTGTGTGATTCAGACACTACTGCAGACAAATAGATCAGCAGAATAGCCAGGCAACTGGTATTGTTTAACAGGAAATAAACATGGCAGCCTCCATATACCTCTCACTTCAGGTGTCTTTTAAAGGACAGCTGAATTGAGAAAGAAATGGAGGCTGCTATATTTGTTTTTAACCTCTTGACGACCAGCTAACGCCGATTGGCGTAAACTGGTCGTCTGCGGGTTACCATGGAAACGGCCGCTCGATCGAGCGGCCTTTCCATGTCAGTTCACGGAGGGTGTCTCCGTGAACAGCCGGAGAGCCGCCGATCGCAGCTCTCCGGCAAAATGTAAACAGGCGGGGAAGAAATCCCTGCTGTTTACATCATACGGCGCTGCTACGCAGCAGCGCTGTAAGGCAGATCGGTGATCCCCGGCCTCTGATTGGCCGGGGATCGCCGGCATATGATAGGCTGAAGCCTATCCTTCAATGCGCAGGACGGAACTCCGTCCTGCGCATTACGGAGAGAGGGAGGGAGGGAGGGAGGTAAGGAGCGTGAGGGCGGAAATGGCTGCGGAGGGGGGCTTTGAGAAGCCCCCCCGCAAAACGCAGATGGCCGGCAGCGATCAGACCCCCCCAGCAGGACATCCCCCTAGTGGGGAAAAAAGGGGGGTAGTCTGATCGCCCTGCTGGACTCCTGATCGGTGCTGCGGGCTGCAGAGCCCACGCAGCTCCGATCAGTGTAAAATCCACTGGTCGGCAAGTGGTTAAACAATACCAGTTACTTGGCAGCCCTGCTGATCCTCTGCCTCTAATACATTTTCCATAACCCCTGAACAAGCATGCAGCAGATCAGGTGTTTCTGACATTATTGTCAGATCTGACTAGATTATCTGCATGCTTGTTTCTGGTGTTATTTAGACACTACTGCAGCCAAATAGACCACCAGTCCTGCCAAGCAACTGGTATTAATTAAAAGGAAATAAATATGGCAGCCTCCATAGTCTTCTCCCTTTAACAAGTCGGCAGCCAAGAAAAACACAGATCTGCTCATTTACATACTAGAGGCCCTCCCCCTGCAAGACTGATTGGTAGGTTTAATTTGGAACTGCACAAGAATAAAAGTAAAGCCCATTCTGGGGTTCTGCACGGGAATTATTCTGTATTCCATTTGTTTATAATGTTTTGAGTATCTCAAGGAAAATCTGTACCGTAAGGGTAAGTTTCTATTCTATAGCAAATAATTGGTGTCCTGCAGGGGTACAGAGTACAACCAGTACACACACACAGAGTACAACCAGTACACACACACACACAGAGTACAACCAGTACACACACACACACAGAGTACAACCAGTACACACACACACACACAGAGTACAACCAGTACACACACACACAGAGTACAACCAGTACACACACACACAGAGTACAACCAGTACACACACACACACACACAGAGTACAACCAGTACACACACACACACACACAGAGTACAACCAGTACACACACACACACACACAGAGTACAACCAGTACACACACACACACACAGAGTACAACCAGTACACACACACACAGAGTACAACCAGTACACACACACACACACACACAGAGTACAACCAGTACACACACACACACACACAGAGTACAACCAGTACACACACACACACACACAGAGTACAACCAGTACACACACACACACAGAGTACAACCAGTACACACACACACACAGAGTACAACCAGTACACACACACACACACAGAGTACAACCAGTACAAACACACACAGAGTACAACCAGTACACACACACACACACACACACACACACACACACACACACACACACACACACACACACACACACACACACACACACACACACACACACACACACACACACACACACACACACACACACACACACACACACACACACACACCTGATTTATTCTGCACAGATCTGCACACAATGGAAACAGGCGCACTCAGATACATTGCTATGCCAATTTATGTGCAGAAAATGCACACAAATTCTCATGTAGTGGAAACAGGCTCTGAAGCAGTTGAGCTAGTTTAGGGGAGCAGCAGGAAACCATGTAGGGAACAGCTGTCCAATCACAGTACCCTCTACAGCACAAAGTGCTGGGATTGGCTGAATAGAGTGGGCGGAGTTTACTACAACCTATTGGAAACCTAGCAGTTGGAGAGGGTCCCGTCCACCCAATAACATGGGCTGAATTCCCCTACGAGGTGTTCTGCTGGGCCCCGTAAACTGGGCTAGCGCCAAACTGAGAAAATCACCTCCAGTCAGGAATATAAACTAGAGGGGGGAGGGGCTGACGCTCCTTATTCCTGAGACCCTCAGTCAGGCCTATTCTCCACAGGCCTCCACAGGGGGACACGGAACTCTGAGATGCTCGGGAATATCTTATATACTCGCATATAAGCTTAATTTTTCAGCACAAAAATTTGCTGAAAAGTTACTCCTGGGCTTATATGCGAGTCAGTGGAGCAGAACAGATGGTGGAGCAGGGTTTGTTACTGGCAGGAGTGTAAGGATTGTGCACTAGTAATACTGCTCTTGCCAGCTGGCTCCTTGCTGTGTCCCCCCATCCCCTGTAACATGGTGTGCAGAGTGCGCTGCTCAAGACTACCTGTGTCCCCCGGCTTGTGGAGTGGAGCGTGCAAGCAGCATGCCAGCGGTGCAATGATTGGGGATTCTTCCTGTGTGGCAATCGCTGTGTCCCATATCTATGTCACCATCTAGTGGCGTCTTGAGACACAGCTGTATCATCCTTGGGCACATCTGGCTATGGGGAGGGGTGCTTATTTGTACTAGTGGAGGGGGCTCTACTGGGGAGGGGGATAATACGCGACTCAATCACTTTTTTCCTAGTTTTGGTGGGTACCTCGGCATATACGCGGGTCGGCTTATATGCGAATATATACGGTATGAGAATGTATAGCGCACACACACACAAACATACACACTATATACACACACACTCTGTAGGGGTCACCTATGGGACGTACCCTTGTTCGGCCTCCACAGCCGGTCCATGCCGTGACGCATTAGTACTATCCGCGCCAGCTCAGTGAAGGACTCTGTGATGTTGAAGTTGCAGAGCGGACTGACCTCGAAGAAAGTCATCCCCAGGCGCTCTGCGTAGTTCTGCGCCTGGTCCGTGGAAACCTGTCGCTTAAATGCCAAGTGCAGCCGGTTCCCCACCAGGATCTTCGGAACCCCTGGAGCATGCTGGGAAAGGAACAGCAGAGGGTTAATGAAGGAGTGGCCAGGCTAAGAATACAGGAGATCTTATCAAGTGCACCTGTCTCATTAAATGCAAGTGCCGTCTGTGTGCCCCCAATACTGCCCCCCAGTGCCTCAAACATGTCACCACCAGGATCTGAGAACAGAGTCTGTGCCCCTCATGTTCACATATTTGATAAGCCAATGAAAACCCTCCCATGGGGGGCATGATGAGGAACATAACATAGGAAGAAAAAAATGATGGCTGGCTACACATCCCAGCGTCCCTGCATTACAGTGGCAACCATGTAACCACATAAGCAGACAGGACTTATATTTCAAAGGAAGGTGGAGTAAAGGTGCAGACACACATCCAATTTTGATTGTTCAATCACTGACCAATTTTACCACTTCCGTGTAGTAGGAGGGTCAGCAGATTTGGAACACTAAGAGCAGATTGTATAGGTAAACCCTCATACTACATGGAGGTGCCAGTCTCCGGCACCCCTATCGAGGGGAAACTTGTGGTGCCCTGAGCGACTGCTCATGTTGCCTAGGGCAAATGCCGGCCCTGGTCAGGCACAGAGAGGTCTTGTAGCTTCTGATAGAGGCTACAAAGTACAATCTGACAAAGCAGGACTTACCTCATCAATCTCTTTAATCCACCTATCGATGCCGTCAAATGACCAGCGGTTGGTGATGTCATAAACCAGAATCACGCCCTGTAAGAAGAAAGAACTTCATTATTATTCCTCACTAGCTGATGACCCGGGATTGCCTGGGGATGTATTTGGCTGGTGTTGGCTCCGCCCAATCTTTCTAATGCTGGATACACACGGTGCGTTCGTGCACTCGATTTTCCCGTCGATTCCCGTCGATTCGTTTATTTCCAACATGTCCGATTTGGATTTCGATGGATCGTTAGGTCGATTCGGCATACTTTGCATGCGAATCGACCTAACGATCTATCTAAGTCCAAATCGGACATGTTGGAAATAAACGAATGGACGGGAATCGACGGGAAAATCGAGTGCACGAACGCACCGTGTGTATCCAGCATAACACTAACACACAATTACTCAATGACCAAGCTTCTGAGCTTTGTGGTGTTTGGCATCAATAATTGGCATTGAAATGAAACAAATCTGATTGGCTGTTTGTGGCTCCACCCCCCTTTTCTGAATTTGAACCCCAGTCACCCAGTGACCAACTGTACCAGGTTTGAGGCTTGTGCCATTAACAGTGTAAGAATGGCAGCAATGTAAATATTCCCCTAGAAAATCAATAGGTGAATTTTGATTGGCTTTTGTAGGCTCCACCCACTTTTCTGAATATTAATCCCAGTCACCCAGCGACCAACTGTGCAAAGTTTGAGAGCCCTACCATTAACAGTGTAAGAATGGCTGCAGTTTACATTTTCCAGTAAAATTTGCATTTGTCTCCGCCCACTTTATGGTTACGGGAATAAAAAGTATCCTATATGTTATTCCCGGTAATGTACTATGTGTGTGCCAAATTTCATTCAAATCCGTCCAGCCATTGTTGCGTGATGGAGTAACAAACATCAACATTTTCGCATTTATAATAAGTGTAATTTGATCTCTCCGCTGTGTCAGCAGTAAAATTCAGCCGTTCTCGGCAGGCACAGCTAATATGTAAACACAGGATGTTAACCCTTTGTCTGCTTCCATGAAAGCAGGAAGTAGACACTACAGATTTATTGCATGATTTCTGTGATGTGCAACAAATAAAGGTTGTTTTTTGTAAAGGTTATTATGCTGCTGCTTATCTTTCAGGCTAGTTACACACCAGGATGTTGCATTTAGGGGACGTTATAGGGCGCATAACGTGCCCCTAACGCAACGCCTGGTGCTCTCTGATGTGGACGTCGGAGTGAGCCGCGTTGTGCAGCTCACTCTGGCGTCCGTGATGCCGTGATGCGCACTCTTGGACGCATGCGGCATCACGTGGTCCCGCCCGGCCAATCGCCGCACAGAGCGGCCGCTCCAGGAAGTAAACACTGCACGTCACTGAGTGCAGTGAATATTAATTAGCCATGTGCCTGGCCGCTCTCCGCTCTTCCCCAACGTTACTGAGCATGTGCAAGCAGTCTAACGCGGCTTAGCCACGCATAACGCACAGCATGCAGCACTCTCAACGGATGTGCTGCGTTACAATATAATGCAATGTGGGCACTGTGAACAGCCCATTGATTTTTCATTACTGTGCGGTGCGCTGCGTTACAGGCTGCTCTAACGTGCGCCTGTAACGTCTTAATGTGAAAGCAGCCTAAGAGCAGAGAGTAAGTTCCGAGTTCAGGTCTGCTTTAAAGGACAAGTGAGATGAGGAAATAAGACTCTCTTTACTGACGTTGGGCTTCTCCCAGCCACTACAAGTCATGTAACCCTCACCGCTGCCTCTCCCGCTGGCAGCCTCTGAAGATCGGGGGGTCGGCGATGTGAGAGGATTGGAGCTGTGGTGAGGGACACGTGTCCAGAAGAAGCCCCAGGTAAGATACTGTCGTTTTTTATTCCCCGACCTCGCTTGTCCTTTAAACTGATATATTTCTTATTTTCACATGTGGGTTGAATGATTAAACGACGTGTTTTGCTTTTGAATTTGTGATATGCCAGGCAAGGGGTGTGGCAGGGGAGTGGTTGGAGGTGTGGCAGGGGTGTGGCTCAGTATTACCACATGCTGGAGAGATTGCAGGAATTATCTGCCAGGGTTTCACAATCCACAAACCAACCTCATAAATGTGGAGAAAGCGGAGCTGGTCGGAAGGATTCAGGTCCCACAGAGAGAGAAAACCACAAACAACCAAAAACGTGACGATCAGGAATGTGTCACCAACGTGTCATCACAACACAGGGACTGTCATCAGCACTGCTGGGGGGGGGGGGGGGGTTGTCTGGCTGTACTGGGAACTGGGACATTATGCGGCCCAGGGGTGAGAGGGACTGTCATCAGCAATGCTGGAGGGGAGGGGGGGGGGGGGGGGGGGAGTGGCGGTACTGGGACATTATGTGGCCCAGGGGTGAGAGGGACTGTCATCAGCACTGCTGGGGGGGAGGGGCGCGGTCTGGCTGTACTGGGACATTATGTGGCCCAGGGGTGAGAGGGACTGTCATCAGCACTGCTGGGGGGGAGGGGCGCGGTCTGGCTGTACTGGGACATTATGTGGCCCAGGGGTAAGAGGGACTGTCATCAGCACTGCTGGGGGGGGTTTGTCTGGCTGTACTGGGAACTGGGACATTATGCGGCCCAGGGGTGAGAGGGACTGTCATCAGCAATGCTGGAGGGGAGGGGGGGGGGGGGGGAGTGGCGGTACTGGGACATTATGTGGCCCAGGGGTGAGAGGGACTGTCATCAGCACTGCTGGGGGGGGGGGGAGGGGCGCGGTCTGGCTGTACTGGGACATTATGTGGCCCAGGGGTGAGAGGGACTGTCATCAGCACTGCTGGGGGGGAGGGGCGCGGTCTGGCTGTACTGGGACATTATGTGGCCCAGGGGTAAGAGGGACTGTCATCAGCACTGCTGGGGGGGAGGGGCGCGGTCTGGCTGTACTGGGACATTATGTGGCCCAGGGGTGAGAGGGACTGTCATCAGCACTGCTGGGGGGGAGGGGCGCGGTCTGGCTGTACTGGGACATTATGTGGCCCAGGGGTGAGAGGGACTGTCATCAGCACTGCTGGGGGGGAGGGGCGCGGTCTGGCTGTACTGGGACATTATGTGGCCCAGGGGTGAGAGGGACTGTCATCAGCACTGCTGGGGGGGCGGTCTGGCTGTACTGGGACATTATGTGGCCCAGGGGTGAGAGGGACTGTCATCAGCACTGCTGGGGGGGGGGGGGGGGGGGTTTATCTGGCTGTACTGGGAACTGGGACATTATGTGCCCCAGGGGTGTGAGGGACGGTCATCAGCACTGCTGGGGGGGGGGAGGGGCACGGTCTGGCTGTACTGGGACATTATGTGGCCCAGGGGTGAGAGGGACTGTCATCAGCACTGCTGGGGGGGAGGGGCGCGGTCTGGCTGTACTGGGACATTATGTGGCCCAGGGGTGAGAGGGACTGTCATCAGCACTGCTGGGGGGGGAGGGGCGCGGTCTGGCTGTACTGGGACATTATGTGGCCCAGGGGTAAGAGGGACTGTCATCAGCACTGCTGGGGGGGGAGGGGCACGGTCTGGCTGTACTGGGACATTATGTGGCCCAGGGGTGAGAGGGACTGTCATCAGCACTGCTGGGGGGGGGAGGGGCGCGGTCTGGCTGTACTGGGACATTATGTGGCCCTGGGGTGAGAGGGACGGTCATCAGCACTGCTGGGGGGGGGGGGGGAGGGGCGCGGTCTGGCTGTACTGGGACATTATGTGCCCCAGGGGTGAGAGGGACGGTCATCAGCACTGCTGGGGGGGAGGGGCGCGGTCTGGCTGTACTGGGACATTATGTGGCCCAGGGGTGAGAGGGACTGTCATCAGTACTGCTGGGGGGAATGGGGCTGGCAGTACGGGGACATTATGTGGCCCCGTGGTGAGAGGGACTGTCATCAGCACTGCTGGGGGGGCGGTCTGGCTGTACTGGGACATTATGTGGCCCAGGGGTAAGAGGGACTGTCATCAGCACTTGTGCATTCAGTCTGGCTGTACTGGGACATTATGTGGCCCAGGGGAAAGAGGGACTGTCATCAGTACTGCTGGGGGGGGGGGGGGATGATGCTGGTAGTACTGGGACATTATGTGGCCTGGGGTGCTGGCGGGGGGGGGGGGGGGGGGGGGAGGGCGATGCTGGCCATACTAGGACATTATGTGGCATGGTGGTGAGAGAGTCATTGCATTCCTCCATAGATATGGCCAGCACTGACCTGCACAAAAGCATACAGCACATTCCACACATACAATAATGTCATCTAACACATATTACCTCCTGAAGCTCAAATACACACACAGTAATGGATGAAACAAATCATCAAGGTACAACTGAGCTATAGTAATCTAAAATATAATTTTTACTTCACATCACAGGGATACACAATGCTAAGAGGACTGACCCGTGTGGAGACAAAATATACAGTCTATTACAATGATACAGAATGGCCCGACCCGTTTCAGCTCATTGCTCACAAGACCTCGATGCGTTCCAGCTCAATCACAAAGGCCCAACACGTTTCAGCTCATCGATCACAAGACCGACGCGTTTCAGCTCATCGATCACAAGACCGACGCGTTTCAGCTCATTGATCACAAGACCGACGCGTTTCAGCTCATTGATCACAAGGGCCGATGCGTTTCAGCTCATTGATCACAAGACCGACGCGTTTCAGCTCATCGATCACAAGGGCCGATGCGTTTCAGCTCATTGATCACAAGGGCCCGACGCGTTTCAGCTCATTGATCACAAGGGCCCGACGCGTTTCAGCTCATCGATCACAAGGGCCCGACGCGTTTCAGCTCATTGATCACAAGGGCCTGACGCGTTTCAGCTCATTGATCACAAGACCTCGATGCGTTTCAGCTCATTGATCACAAAGGCTGATGCGTTTCAGCTCATTGATCACAAGGGCCGATGCGTTTCAGAAGATCGATCTCAAAGGCCGACGCGTTTCAGCTCATTGATCAGAAAGGCCCGACCAGGGGGAGCGGTACTATATTATAGGCTGATTGTGTAAGTTATGTATTATAGCTATATATTCAGATACCACATGATGCCTTCACAGCTCTTGTGGAGTCCAGGCCTGACCACCAGGGGGAGCTGCACTATATTATAGGCTGCTAGTGTATTATAGCGATATAGTCAGACACCGCAGGACACCCTCACTAGTGGAGTCCATGTGGATGGGGGGGCAGGGGAGCTGGGCTGTTTTGGTGGCACAAGCGGGATCATCACAGCTGACAACATTGCCACTAGTTGCGTTTCTCTCGGCTTTGTGAAACGTGCAATTAGAGCTGGGCTGCTCTCTCCTGGCTGCCTCCATCCTGCACGGAGATACACCAGAGTGACTCAGTCCTGCTGGATGCTCTTCCTGCCAAATTCCTGCCTCTAGTTGGATTGGAGAAGGGAAATTGTTTATACAAAGACCATAAATTATTGCTGTGTCTCCTGTCCAGAGCTTATCAGGCGAGTGCAGACAGGAGGGGGAGAGGAAGGCCGACTCTTACCGATGGATTATGGAGCAGATCAGAGCTTGGTCCAACAGAACGTGCCGGCACCCAGAATCCTCCATCACTAAAAGGGAGCCGGTCATGACACAAAGTGTGAGCAAACTAGCAGCCAGGAGGCCACATTCTGCCCAGTACAGATCTAACAATGAATTCAGTCCACCTAGCAGCCCTCTGGACTGTGTGTGCTCTACGAGAGGACCTTCCCATCTCTGTCTAATACTGAGCACGGCCTCCATTATATAACTGAACAATGCCAGATAGTCAGCTGAGGAACCCTCACAGAGAAGCTCTACGAGAGGACCTTCCCATCTCTGTCGGACGCTGAGCACGGCCTCCATTATATAACTGTACAATGCCAGTAAGTCAGAGGTCAGCTGAGGAACCTTCACCGAAAAGCTCTACGAGAGGACCTTCCCATCTCTGTCTGACACTGAGCACGACCTCCATTATATAACTGCACAATGCCAGAAGGTCAGAGGTCAGCTGAGGAACCGGCACTGAGAAGCTGTGTCCACCTGCATCTCCCTCAGCATAGATAATCATACGTGACCATCCCAAGCAGGAGCCCAGTGCTAGTACAAGTGTCCCCATCTTCACACCTCAGGACCCCCAAGCTGGCTGCTCTGCTAGGCTCCCCCCACATTCCCAGCTTTATTTTGGTCTCCAGTCACCCCACAGAAGTTTCAGCTGTGTAGCGACTCACCTGTCCCAGCCACTGCGCTCCTCCATTTGTCCGTCTGCTCCCGTCTTCATCCTCACAGGGGCGCACTTCCTCCATGACCCGGGACATTATGTCGTGACATGTCGCTGGGTCACTGAGAAGATACAGCCAGCGGGGTTGAAGATGGGAATGCACAAACTAATGGAAGGGAGCGCCAGCATGGACGGGTGAGTCGCTACCCTGCTGAAAACTCTTCGGGGGGGCCTGGGGAAGATAAAGCCGGGGGGAGAGACCTGGGAGGGGGGTATTGCTCAGCTTGCCCCTCTGGAAACACCAGCAGCTCCTGCTTGTCTGTCAGCCGGTGTCGCCCCGGGTACAGGAAATAAATCTGTGATCCAGATGTGGCCAAAACCCATCATGATTACTAGACAGCCCAAACTATGCAGACAGCGCATGAGATTGCATATTGTATACACCAGGGGGCGCTCCATCCTCACCTGAGCTCCTCTGGAATAGGAACGAAAAATAGTGCAAAATCTTCCTTGTCCTGAAGTGTCCCTAAAAAGACAAGAAAGAAAGAGGTTACCATGAGTGATGAGCAGGGTCGGACTGGGACACTGGGGGCCCACCAAAGAAATTTCAACCTGGGGCCTACACATCCCATGATTGCGGTGAAAAAAGGGCGTGACCAGGCATCGGAAGGTGGGCGTGGTCATGATGTATTATGGACGGGGCCAAATGTACATGATCTTAGCAGCATTGTAATTCAGAAACTCTGCTGCCCAGCAAAACTTTGCATAGAGTCCCCTCCTTCAAAATAAAGCAATGTCCTACTTTGCAGAGGTTGCGACCGCAGAGGTTGTGACCGCATCAGGGCCCTTGGGCCAAAGGGGCCCTGAAGGGCCCTCCCTCAACTACAGTATTACCGCTCTATTGGTCCTTTGCTCATAATAATCACTTCTATAGATACTTTGAATAGTGGTAATCATTAACGAGCTGTTCCCCATCCCCTTCTTGCACCTCTGACACTGTAGTTGCCATTGGCAGGTTTTGGTGCGTCGTATCAATTGTTATGTATAGAGTGCTTGGGGGGCCCCATTGTAAAATTTGCATCGAGGCCTACAGCTCCTTAGCTACGCCACTGCTCTCAGAATGAGTGATAACAGCACTGAGAAGAGAATTTTTGTGCTGCAGGCAGCAATTGGAGCTCTGTCAGACAAGGAGGGGGGGGGCACCAGAGTCCTGGAGGCGGGGCCCACCGAGGGAAAAAAACTGTACTACTGTGGCCCAGTCCGACCCTGGTGATGAGACCCTTCCATCACCAATAATACAGAGAAGGTGCATTACAGCCATACAGCTACTACTTTCCCAAACCCACAAGATAAATGCAGGAGACCACGGAAAACTGCAGGAGACCACAGAAAACGTGCCTCTCTGTCACATATGCTACAGGACTGCCCCGTAATCTTAAGGTGGCCACTAAGGGGACCAATTTCTAGCGAAAAATCGTTTGAGCGATCAGAAATTCTGATTGGATTGGTTATAAATAATCTCAATTGATGGGCACGATCGATTACGAACGGTTATAAAAAATAGTCGTCCGATTTGATTTTGGTCAAACCATTTGGATTTTCTAGTTGGTTGTATTAGATAGGAGGCAAACATTGGAGGGTGTAGTGAACGATTTTTCTTCCGATCAGAGGTATCTGATCGCTGGAATGAGTTTTTGCTAGAAAGTGGATCGTTAGTGGCCATCTTAAAGGTGGTGATTTTGCAGCTCCATCAACCATCCAATTCGATAATTTCATCGAATCAGATGAAAAACGGTGATGCATGCCTGATGGATGATTTGACTGATTTCGGACCAAATTCGGTTGAATGCACCGATTGAGCCAGCTGGAAAACTTTGGTCTGATGTGGTCTATCGGGGACTTCAGAACAGAAGAGGTGAGCCAATCCCACTTCTCCCGTTTAGACAGTTTTACACATTTTGGGCGATTGCATGGGTTTACATTTGTATAATTACACCTGTGTTGGGAAGTTGTATTTGTAGAGTAGCTCTTACCCTCAGGACCTGCCTGATCTACCAGCAGTGTGACCTGTGAGGGGGGCCGGAGCAGAGGCCGGTGTCCTCCATAAGCCATATCAGTGAGGGTACCTCTATACACACATTTATATATCTTTGTGTGTAATCATATTGCAGTATCGGTTCCTGGTCTTCTCTCCTTGTGTTGTCCAGTCCTCGGTTTTCCTCGCCTGAAGTTTCCTAGCATCCCGAATCAATCCTTACAATCAATTTCACATGGAAATTGATTAAGAGATTGATCAATCGAGCATGGTGTGGCACAAATTCTCCTCTAATTCAATAAAATCATCATATCAAAAGGTCGATTAGCCGCAATATCGGACAATGAATGGTCCCTTTACCCTTTAGCCGACTGCCCAACACGGCTCGGCGGCTCCCTAGTTCATTCTTGATGCATATATGCATCATCTCGCGTTGACGGGAGCTCACGCTAGCACAAGTTCCCATAAGTCTATGCTGCGGGCCCCAGCGATCAGCCTGCCAGCTACTGATCAGCACTGGCAGGCTGTTTTTTTTTTATTTTTTTTTATAGCAATTATTAACCACTTCAGCCTACAGTGTTTCACCTTATGCATCTGAGCAACTTTCACCTCCCATTCACCAATATTGTTATCACTACTTATCACAATGAAATGATCTATATATTGTTTTTTCCGCCACCATTTAGGCTTTCTTTGGGTGGTACATTTTGCTAAGAATAATTTTATTCTAATTTTTATTCTTATTTTGCCTCCATCACTTATTACAAGCCCATAATTTAACAAATAACATTAATTTACCTTACTACATACATATTAGAAAAGTTTAGTCCCTAAGGTAACTATGTATATATATATATATATATATATATATATATATATATATATATTTATTTTAATTTTTGGTGTAGCGATTGGGGAGTGTGAGAGGTAAGGGACTATTTTTAACAGTAAAAAAATGTTATCTGGAAATTTTTATCTCCAGATATAATTTTACTATTTGGCCACAAGATTCCCTCGTAGCTTACTTCTGCACGCGTAGTATTTATGAAAGAAGATGGAGATGTCTCGCTGACTTTGTCTGTCTTTTATACGGAGACTTAGATACAGTGATGTGAAAAACTATTTGCCCCCTTCCTGATTTCTTATTCTTTTGCATGTTTGTCACACTTAAATGTTTCTGCTCATCAAAAACCGTTAACTATTAGTCAAAGATAACATAATTGAACACAAAATGCAGTTCTAAACGATGGTTTTTATTATTTAGTGAGAAAAAAAACCTCAAAACCTACATGGCCCTGTGTGAAAAAGAAATTGCCCCCTGAACCTAATAACTGGTTGGGCCACCCTTAACAGCAATAACTGCAATCAAGCGTTTGCGATAACTTGCAACGAGTCTTTTACAGCGCTCTGGAGGAATTTTGGCCCACTCATCTTTGCAGAATTGTTGTAATTCAGCTTTGATTGTTTTCTAGCATGAACCGCCTTTTTAAGGTCATGCCACAACATCTCAATAGGATTCAGGTCAGGACTTTGACTAGGCCACTCCAAAGTCTTCATTTTGTTTTTCTTCAGCCATTCAGAGGTGGATTTGCTGGTGTGTTTTGGTTCATTGTCCTGCTGCAGCACCCAAGATCGCTTCAGCTTGAGTTGACAAACAGATGGCCGGACCTTCTCCTTCAGGATTTTTTGATAGACAGTAGAATTCACGGTTCCATCTATCACAGCAAGCCTTTCAGGTCCTGAAGCAGCAAAAAACCCCAGACCATCACACTACCATCACCATATTTTACTGTTGGTATGATGTTCTTTTGTTGAACTGCTGTGTTACTTCTACGCCAGATGTAACGGGACACACGCCTTCCAAAAAGTTCAACTTTTGTCTCGTCGGTCCACAAGGTTTTTTCCCAAAAGTCTTGGCAATCATTGAGATGTTTTTTAGCAAAATTGAGACGAGCCTTAATGTTCTTTTTGCTTAAAAGTGGTTTGCGCCTTGGATATCTGCCATGCAGGCCGTTTTTGCACAGTCTCTTTCTTATGGTGGAGTCGTGAACACTGACCTTAATTGAGGCAAGTGAAGACTGCAGTTCTTTAGATGTTGTCCTGGGGTCTTTTGTGGCCTCTCAGATGAGTTTTCTCTGCGCTCTTGGGGTAATTTTGGTCGGCCGGCCACTCCTGGGAAGGTTCATCACTGTTCCATGTTTTTGCCATTTGTGGATAATGGCTCTCACTGTGGTTCGCTTGAGTCCCAAAGCTTTAGAAATGGCTTTATAACCTTTACCAGACTGATAGATCTCAATTACTTTTGTTCTCATTTGTTCCTGAATTTCTTTGGATCTTGGCATGATGTCTAGCTTTTGAGGTGCTTTTGGTCTACTTCTCTGTGTCAGATAGCTCCTATTTAAGTGATTTCTTGATTGAAACAGGTGTGGCAGTAATCAGGCCTGGGGGTGACTACAGAAATTGAACTCAGGTGTGATAAACCACAGTTAAGTTATTTTTCAACAAGGGGGGCAATCACTTTTTCACACAGGGCCATGTCGATCTGGAGTTCTTTTTCTCACTAAATAATAAAAACCATCATTTAAAACTGCATTTTGTGTTCAATTATGTTATCTTTGACTAATAGTTAACAGTTTTTGATGAGCAGAAACATTTAAGTGTGACAAACATGCAAAAGAATAAGAAATCAGGAAGGGGGCAAATAGTTTTTCACATCACTGTAAATGTATGGAAACTGTGTTCCCATTCATTGATCTCCGGGCTAATGGAAGGTGGCGGGAGCACGCGCGCCCGGAGCAGCAGCAGCAGGGCAGGCTATCTGGACGGATATATCCATCCAGATAGACCTAAGTGGTTAATATAAGTATTTATATAGCGCTGACATCTTCCGCAGCTCTGTACAGAGTATATAGTCATGTCTCTGACTTTCCTCAGAGGAGTTGTATGACCGAGCAAAAAAGCAGTAAAGTGCTGAGTTGTAGGGCCCGTTTCCACTAGAGCGAATCTGCATGCGTTTCCTGCATGCAGATTCGCATAGACAATACAAGTGGATGGAACTGTTTCCACTTGTCAGGATTTCTGAGCGTTGTTCTGTGCAGAAAAAATCTGCACGGCAGAGCCATCAGAATTCGCATACCGCTATGCGATTTGCATACAATGTATTTAATAGGGAATTCGCATAGCGGTTGTATGCGAAATTTCATGCGAATTCACATACGATTTCGCATAGAAACAATGGAAAAGCACACAGGCACTGCCATGGTTAAATTCGCATACATAGTTATCCATGCAAAATCGGATGTGAATTCGTATGAAAATTTGCATACAACCGCATGCATGCAAATTCGCATCCGCATGGAAATTTTTTCCGCGGCGATTCCCACCGCACAAGTGGAAACGGGCCCTAAAAAATGGCCTGGTCACTAGGGGGATATAAACCTCTGGTCCTGAAGGGGTTAACACACAAAATAATCTCCACTCAATATGGCCAAGGATAAGAGCATGACTGACCAGAGCTGCAGCTTGATCCTCCTTCCATCTAGCAGGATGGTTGTCGTCTTGTAGTCGATTCCTGGAACAGAAGAGGATTGGACAGTCAGTATGGGGGTTGCACCGGAGGACGTCTCTGCGGCAAACACTCCTACTCCTCTATAGCAGGGAGCAGAAAAAACACAATCTGAAAGTGACTCTGATCCACAAGCCTACAGAACAATCGATGCCAGGAATGGAGATCAAATGTCCCTATTCCAGGCATCAAGGGGGGATTCCAGATGCACATTATTATTACTACTGATTTATATTGCACCATCACCTTCCGTGGCGATGTACAACACTCGATACAAACATGAATACAAAGCGGCATACAACATATAGGGGACAGCAATTCATACAAGCAATGTGTAGCAAAACATACAGCAATGACAGGAAAACATGGAGTGAGAGCCCTTACCATCACAGGACAGGAAGGAAACAAGAGCCTAGGCCACGCCCCTCATCCGCTGACTGAGCTCTGCTTCTATACCAGGCGGCAGTCACCAAGAAGCAGAGCTCGGTCAGTGGATGAAGGGTGTGGCCTAGATCCTAGGCTCTCAACACAGGTTCTGAGGTCAGATCAACCAAGAGACAGATCTCTCTCTGATCAAACAGAGTTCTGTTGCCTGCCTATACACCACAGGTCGATTCCTGATCGATTTCAGCTTAAAATCTATTAGAAATTGGCCTATCGACACCGCCTACCAGGCTACCCCAAACACTCCCCCTCCCCCAAAGCTAATGCCCATGTAGTGTAAAAAATGACCTGGCCTGCTACACCATCAGCCCTGTGTGTGTTATCGCACCGAGCGTGGCGCATGGTGCGTCTGTGAGGTCACACCCGTACCTGGTGCCACATGGTGATGGCGGTGGAGGCCTGGAGCGGGACATGTGAGATTTTACACCACATGGGTACAAGGAGGGGGATTTACACTTGGCAGCCAGCATCTGTCACATTTGTTGTGATATCAACTGTCGTTACCGCCACAAACCCGATGAACCACAGAGATTTCCAGGCATGCTTGACTGAGGTGTAGTAGTAGTAGCTGTGGACTCTGAAGAGAGGTGGACGAGTGGAGAGGTCCAGATCAGAATAGGGTGGAGAGATGCTGGTATGGATGGAGAGAAGGAATGGATGGAGAGAAGGAATGGATGGATGAGGAAAATGACCCCACAAATAACCACAAGTAAGGAAGGTCTCCAGCTGTTGTGGTACCAGAAATGCCAGCACTGCTCGCCAGCAGCCCACCCTGCGGCATTTTATCTCACAGACGACAGAGATCTGGAGCTGACAGACATTAGGACACAGCCTCATGGAATCCACCAGTGACTCTCAGAGCTGTCCTCAGTGACAGGCCCATGCATGTCTCCAGTGGCCTCAGCTTGGAGGTTAGGTCACAGCCACACGGAACCTATGTCTACCAGTGACTCTCAGAGTTGACCTCAGTGGCAGGCCCACGTGTGTCTCCAGTGGCCTCCGCACGGAGGTTACAACACAGCCACACGGAATCTGCATCCACCCGTGACTGTCAGAGCTGTCCTCAGTGGCAGCACAGGCCCACGCGTGTCTCCAGTGGCCTCAGCACGGAGGTTACAACACAGCCACACGGAATCTGCATCCACCCGTGACAGTCAAAGCTGTCCTCAGTGGCAGCACAGGCCCATGCGTGTCTCCAGTGGCCTTAGCACGGAGGTTAGGACACAGCCACACAGAACCTGCATCCACCAGTGACTCTCAGTGGCAGCATAGGCCCACGCGTGTCTCCAGTGGCCTCAGCTTGGAGGTTAGGGCACAGCCACACAGAACCTGTGTCCACCAGTGACTCTCAGAGCCGACCTCAGTGGCAGCACAAGCCCACGCGTGTCTCCAGTGGCCACAGCATGGAGGTTAGGACACAGCCACACAGAACCTTCATCCACCAGTGACTCTCAGAGCTGTGCTCAGTGGCAGCGCAGACACACGCGTGTCTCCAGTGGCCTCAGCACGGAGGTTAGGACATAGCCACACGGAATCTATGTCCACCAGTGACTCTCAGAGCTGATCTCAGTGGCAGGCCCACATGCGTCTCCAGTGGCCTCCGCACGGAGGCTACAACACAGCCACATGGAATCTGCATCCACCCGTGACTGTCAGAGCTGTCCTCAGTGGCAGCACAGGCCCACGCGTGTCTCCAGTGGCCTCAGCACGGAGGTTAGGACACAGCCACATGGAACCTGCGTCCACCAGTGACTCTCAGTTGCAGCATAGGCCCACGTGTGTCTCCAGTGGCCTCGGCACCAGGAATACAGAACGGGGTATAATTAGCTTTTCCCACCATTATCATTCTGGATAATGAACAAGCAGATGTTTAGCGTGACAGCCTTGTGATTCATGAGATTCATTAACAAGAAGACGGAGAAAACAGACGCTATTTATACCAGACCCCGGGGGAGCAGCTTCCACAAGTGTCCCCAAACACGTGAGCACTGCCTGGTGACACGGCCAGCTATGAGGTCACCGGATCATTCTCATACAAGGAGCGCTCAGCATTCTAAGTCACCAGGGATCTTCCAATGACAACTCAGGGGGAACAGCAGCGTCTGAGGTGTGTGGGGTGCATGTGGTCTGCCAGAATGTCACCAACATGTCCCATTTCTAACAGGAAGTGCCGACCCCCCACCCCCACGTATAGGAAGGGTAGCACTCCAGACACCTCCCCCCCCCACCTAGTGACCAGTTCTCACGTATATGAAGGGTGGCACTCCAGACACCTTCCCCCCCCCCCCCCCCACCTAGTGACCAGTTCTCACGTATATGAAGGGTAGCACTCCAGACACCTTCCCCCCCCCCACCTAGTGACCGGTTCTCACGTATAGGAAGGGTAGCACTCCAGACACCTCCCCCCCCCACCTAGTGACCAGTTCTCACGTATATGAAGGGTGGCACTCCAGACACCTTCCCCCCCCCCCCCACCTAGTGACCAGTTCTCACGTATATGAAGGGTAGCACTCCAGACACCTTCCCCCCCCCACCTAGTGACCGGTTCTCACGTATATGAAGGGTAGCACTCCAGACACCTTTCCCCCCCCCACTTAGTGACCGGTTCTCACGTATATGAAGGGTAGCACTCCAGACACCTCCCCCCCACTTAGTGACCAGTTCTCACGTATATGAAGGGTGGCACTCCAGACACCTTTCCCCCCCCCCCACCTAGTGACCAGTTCTCACATACATGAAGGGTAGCACTCCAGACACCTTTCCCCCCCCCCCACCTAGTGACCAGTTCTCACGTATATGAAGGGTGGCACTCCAGACACCTTCCCCCCCCCCCACCTAGTGACCGGTTCTCACGTATATGAAGGGTAGCACTCCAGACACCTCCCCCCCCCCCACCTAGTGACCGGTTCTCACGTATATGAAGGGTAGCACTCCAGACACCTTTCCCCCCCCCCCCCCCACCTAGTGACCGGTTCTCACGTATATGAAGGGTAGCACTCCAGACACCTTTCCCCCCCCCCCCACCTAGTGACCGGTTCTCACGTATATGAAGGGTAGCACTCCAGACACCTTCCCCTCCCCCCCACCTAGTGACCGGTTCTCACGTATATGAAGGGTAGCACTCCAGACACCTTTCCCCCCCCCCACCTAGTGACCGGTCCTCACGTATATGAAGGGTAGCACTCCAGACACCTTCCCCCCCACCTAGTGACCGGTTCTCACGTATATGAAGGGTAGCACTCCAGACACCTTCCCCCCCACCTAGTGACCGGTTCTCACGTATATGAAGGGTAGTACTCCAGACACCTTCCCCCCCCCCCCCACCTAGTGACCGGTTCTCACGTATATGAAAGGTAGCACTCCAGACACCTTTCCCCCCCCCCCCCACCTAGTGACCAGTTCTCACGTATATGAAGGGTAGCACTCCAGACACCTTTCCCCCCCCCCCCACCTAGTGACCAGTTCTCACGTATATGAAGGGTAGCACTCCAGACACCTTCCCCCCCCACCTAGTGACCGGTTCTCACGTATATGAAGGGTAGCACTCCAGACACCTTCCCCCCCACCTAGTGACCGGTTCTCACGTATATGAAGGGTAGTACTCCAGACACCTTCCCCCCCCCCCCCCCCCACCTAGTGACCGGTTCTCACGTATATGAAGGGTAGCACTCCAGACACCTTTCCCCCCCCCCCCCACCTAGTGACCAGTTCTCACGTATATGAAGGGTAGCACTCCAGACCTCCCCCCCCCCAGCAGCAGCACACTTACAAAAGAGGCACCTGATCATTTTGGCTGAGCCATTATTTGAATATCGTTCAGCATTTTCTTTTAACGGTTGTTAAATTAATTCTCTCCCCACCTTATATGCCAGATTTCCTGGATTATAAAGCTAAGCTGCTACTTTTCCACACTGCACACTGCAGAAGCTAAACAAAAGTATTTTGCTGCCCTGATTGGAACTCAAGCCTCCAACCCACGACGTCTCTTCGCCACCTTCAACTCCCTACTTAACCCCACTCCCCCCCCCCCCCGCCCCCTTGCACCACCATCTCAGCCAATGACTTTGCCACTCACTTCACCAGTAAAATCTCAGTTATCCGAAATGAAATCTCCCTCCTACATTTTTCAATTCCCTCCAACTCCCCCCAGGCTACTGCCATGCCTCACCTTCCAGGCCTCTCCCATGCCCCCCCCCCCCCACCTCCTCCATCCAGACTGTTCCAATGCACCCACCCTCCCTAACCTACTTCACTCCTGCTACCATTGAAGAGGTGAAACTATTGCTTGCCACTTCCCCTGCCACCTCCTCCCCGTCCCCTCTGACACCCTCAACCCCACTTCCCTGACCTGGCCTGTGTCCTCACCTCCTTGTTCAACCTTTCCCTTTCCACCAGCATCTTCCCCTCAGCTTTTAAAGAGGCCACTGTACTCCCCCTGCTGAAAAAAACCCTCACTTGACCCCTCCCTACCCTCCAACTACCGCCCAATCTCTCTCCTCCCTTTAGCCTCAAAGCTCCTTGAACGCCTGGTCCACAGATGCATCATGCACTACCTCAGCACCAACTCCTTACTTGACCCCCAACAATGTGGTTTCCGTCCTGCCCACTCAACAGAAACTGCTCTCCTCAAGGTAGTAAATGACCTTACCCTTGCTAAAGCTGACTACTCCATCCTGCTACTGCTTGACCTTTCCTCGGCATTTGATACAGTTGACCATCCCCTCCTCCTTCAATCCCTACAGTCCTTAGGGATTTGTGACAACACCCTTGCCTGGATCTCCTCATACCTCTCTGAGGTAAGTGCACTTTCCGTACTTGCAGTCGGTGGTGGCTTGTGGACGCCGCCCATTTGTTTGGGCCTTCTATCTTCTACAGATTGCGGTCTTTGGTATAGACTAGGATCCACATGTGATGTACATGTATACTGTATGCCTCTGAAGAAGCGATCTTTGATCGTGAAACACGTGTCAGGCAGTCGTTTTGGTTGTGATTTGGAGTTCTGGAAATTGTGTTTACCTGTATGTCCGCAACTGTGAAGACCGTTTAGATATGAAGAATTAAAAGACTACTATTCGTTCATCCAAAGCCCCATTTTGTTTGTGTATTTGGCAATTGATGTAGGGGTGGAACTATACCTGTTGGGTTTTATTTGTAACGTGTGTTGCATAAGCCCTCAAAACACATTTCTTTAAAATAGCCTACCCCACATCTACCACACTCTAACTCTCTGTCAATCACCCTTTCCACAGTCCTACCTTATGTGTCCCCCCACCCTTTAGATTGTAAGCCTTGGCAGGGCCTTCCCCCTCCCTTAGTGTGTCTTTCATAATTTTACTACCCCAGCAATTACACCCTTCTCATGGACTAACTCGTACTTGTTTTGCCGAGTCTCTGTAAACCGCATTTTATACCCTGATTGTATGTATAACCTTGTGCTATGTTGTATAACTGTTTGCAACAAGGGGTGACAGACAGAGAGGTAGCAATGTATGTATCCCTATTTATTGTCCAGCGCTGCGTAATATGTTGGCGCTTTATAAATACAATAAATAATAATAATAATAATAAAAATACACAAGGGATTCTTTAATTTTAAAATTTAACTTGCAAAATTTACACCGATTACCAGGATTGCTGTCAGAATTTGATTTGGTCACTTCTGGTTGTAGTTGGGACATAAGTACAGGAAGCAGCCGTCTCCTCTCACTCAAGTGCATCAGGTCTGCAGAGAAGGTCATTTCCAGACAGGACTACTACCACCCCATGAAACAGAGACAGCAGATTGTATAGCTATGGCCAGCAAGGAGATGGGAATGTGCATCTAAAAAACAGCTACAGAAGTTGGCACTGGTGGGATGAAGTGGAAGAAGGTTTAGCCAAGGCGTGTGTTAAGTTTAGGTCAAAACTTTAATGGCATCTACATACCTAGGCAGCTTACAACAACCCCCCTCCCCCCCTCCCCCCCCATGGAATGAGTACCATAGAGTAATCGTACATACAACAAATAAAGAGAACCGGCCACATACAGAAGCAGAGCCTACAGGAAACGTGCTCCACAGCACAACTCTCACACACATCAGCAACACCACTAGCTCTTCTGAAGGGCCTTGTGATGTCACTTCCTGCAGTAAAAAGACACAGCACAGCCTTCATGCAGACTTTGCCACCATCAATGCTCTGATACTCCAGTTCAGTGCAAGTAACTATCATCACTGGCAGGCTAATGGCCCCCAAATACTCCTGGGCCTTACTGCAGACACTATGGCTTCTATGGCTATTCCTGGGTTCCTAGCTTTAATAATGAGAAGAAGGTAGATGCCATTATGCTAGATTCACATAAAGCTTCTGTAGAAGATGCAGAAGAGCTTTATGCAATGTTCACAGAGTGGGGGAGGTAGGAGCTGTCTTCATACATGCAGCAATCCCTGACTGTCCACCACAGGCTCTGCTACTCCATAGTGCAGCCTCCAGTGCTCACTACAGCCCAGTAATAGATATAAAGGCCTCTACTGAAGCATGGGAATGGGGAGAGGCCAGCATGGGCCAACTACGTGGGAAATCTTCCCTTTCCTCCGGGGAAATAGTGGTGAATAAAGCAGCAAGGTCAGGGAACTCTCCAGAGTGTTTTGCAACCATTCAGCCTTCTCGGAAATGGGAGGAATATAATTCCTGGACCCCGAGCACAGACCTCCCGAAGAAGCGCTTCATCAGCTGCAGACATGCTTGTGGGCAATTCAGGTAACAAAAAGATTAGCGGTTTTTACAAGTGGGCTTCCAGTCTCCACCTCTGATGGAAAGGTCCTGTCCATCAGAGGTGGAGACTGGAAGCAGCGAACCAATGGTGTGCCATCAATACCTCTATCTCCACCCATCCTAACCTCCTACTGGTGTGCCATAAATATCTCTATCACCACCAATCCTAACCATCTACTGGTGTGCCATAAATACCTCCATTACCACCCATGCTAACCCCCTTACTGGTGTGCCATAAATACATCTCCATGAGCAACACCTCCTCCTTTCATTTTCCCTGCCTGCACTCCAACGTACAATTCCATGGGAAACCACCATCAGGAGATAATCCCCACAACATTCACCAAGAGATAATCACTATAACCCTCAGGAGATCATCTCCACAAACTAGAGTTGAACCGGATACCATCCCTTGAAGTGAAGACGTAGTGTGTGTAATGAGATTCTCTCACGGGAAGAGCTGTGTTTGGAGTTTTGGGTTTGGATCAGAGGAGGAGCTCCTGGCCCCTCAGTCGCAGCAGCGTCTTCGGAAGCCGGACATGACCGGAATAATTCAGCGCTGCCCTTTCACCACACAAATGCCACAGTGTTGTATAAACAATGCCAGGCATAAAACCTTCTAAACACGGCATGGATGATGGGTGAAACATCGCCCCGTGCCTGTAATATGAGGACTGCAGAGTACAGACAAATTTATTATAATTCCTCGTCACTGGAAGATGAACAGCACCAGTCACACAACAAACAGGCAGATAACTGTCCACTCTCTTTACCAAACTCTGCCCACCCGCTGCCACCGTAACTTTGCCCCACCCTGCCACCAAAACTCTGAACACCCGCTGCCACCAAAACTCTGAACACCCGCTGCCACCAAAACTCTGCCCAGCTGCTGCAACTTTGCCCCCCCCCCCCCACCCCCGTCACAGTAACTTTGCCCAACCGCTGCCACCAAAACTCTGAACACCCGCTGCCACCCCTAACTTTGCCCCCCCCCGCCACAGTAACTTTGCCCACTTGCTGCCACCCAAACACTGAACTCCCGCTGCCACCGTAACTCTGCCCGCCCACTGCCACCCAAACTCTGCCCGCCCACTGCCACCCAAACTCTGCCCAGCCACTGCCACTTTGCTTCCCCCCCCCCCCCCCCCCCGCAGCCACTTTGCCCACCGGCTGCCAAAACTTTGAGTTCCCGCTGCCACCAAAACTCTGCCCACCCGCTGCCATCCCAATTCTGCCCACATGCTTCCCCTGCAACTCTGCCAACCACTGTTACCCAGCAACCCCCCCCCAATCTGCAAGAAGCCTCTGAACAGGCCCAGGCTTTCCACACCACCATCACACAGCTGAAACTGCTGGTAAATATCATGTCACCTATTTAACCTGCAACCCCTGGGCTTACTTAGATTCATGTCAAGGGAAATGTGCATAGAAAGTCGTGAATAGGTGGAGGGACCCATTAGGAGAAGGGAGAGATTGTCGCTCGGCTCCCTGAGGCCTCCTACACACAGAACAGAGCGGAGGAGGTGGAGATGATCTGCACAGATGAGGTGTCAGCTGGCATCACACACACACACGACAAGCTCAGAAATACACACACGTGTAACGAGGGGTGCGAGGCTCTCTCCAGGACTTAAAGAGGAACTGTAACCCAGGATTAAACTCCAGCCCAATCATTAGTTGATACCCCATTTTCCCATGAAAAACCGTGTGACGCTCTCTGTGGTGGGGACATCAGACTTGGGGCACACGGAGTGATGCTCTCTGTGGTGGGGTCATCAGACTTGGAGCACACGGAGTGACGCTCTTTGTGGTGGGGACATCAGACTGGATGCACACGGAATGACGCTCTCTGTGGTGGGGACATCGGACTGGGGGCACACGGAGTGACGCTCTCTGTGGTGGGGACATCGGACTGGGGGCACACGGAGTGATGCTCTCTGTGAATTCTCCTCTGAGTAGCACACACGGCCGTGTATAATGTGATACTATGCATGTGATACTATGCATGTGATACAGGCTTGGGCCTAGTCACACACACTCAGGCTTGGGCCTAGTCACACACACTCAGGCTTGGGCCTAGTCACACACACGCTCAGGCTTGGGCCTAGTCACACACACGCTCAGGCTTGGGCCTAGTCACACACACGCTCAGGCTTGGGCCTAGTCACACACACGCTCAGGCTTGGGCCTAGTCACACACACGCTCAGGCTTGGGCCTAGTCACACACACGCTCAGGCTTGGGCCTAGTCACACACACGCTCAGGCTTGGGCCTAGTCACACACGCTCAGGCTTGGGCCTAGTCACACACGCTCAGGCTTGGGCCTAGTCACACACGCTCAGGCTTGGGCCTAGTCACACACACGCTCAGGCTTGGGCCTAGTCACACACACGCTCAGGCTTGGGCCTAGTCACACACGCTCAGGCTTGGGCCTAGTCACACACGCTCAGGCTTGGGCCTAGTCACACACGCTCAGGCTTGGGCCTAGTCACACACGCTCAGGCTTGGGCCTAGTCACACACACGCTCAGGCTTGGGCCTAGTCACACACGCTCAGGCTTGGGCCTAGTCACACACACTCAGGCTTGGGCCTAGTACACACTCAGGCTTAGGCCTAGTCACACACACGCTCAGGCTTGGGCCTAGTCACACACGCTCAGGCTTGGGCCTAGTCACACACACGCTCAGGCTTGGGCCTAGTCACACACGCTCAGGCTTGGGCCTAGTCACACACACTCAGGCTTGGGCCTAGTACACACTCAGGCTTAGGCCTAGTACACACTCAGGCTTAGGCCTAGTCACACACACTCAGACATACAACCAGTGTGGTGGAGGTACCCAGGCTGGATACAGGACAAGCCTTCCCCTACCAGCTGTCAGCACATGGCACAGGATAAATATCTCACCCTCCAGCAGCCGTGGAACAAGTACTCATAAAATATTCAGCTTCCTCCTCTGCAGTTATCTATTATTCAGAATGAACGCGGCGCGCTCGTCCTGCTCTTCCTCTCACATCGCCGCCATTTACCTGAAACACTGAATCACACATCTAAGAGGAGGGCGTCTGGTACGCGAAGAATCCGGCATCTACTGAGCGTGTCAGCAACTCCGCACGAAAGAGCCAAAAGGCAAGAGCACAGGGAGGTAATGTACCAAGGTGTATCTGCGCCAGGAGTCATCTGAGGTCACAAGTGATCCTGCAAAACGCTGAAACCCCCTACATGCACGCACACACACACACACACACACACACACACACGATAAAACTCTGCCAATATCGACCACCTCTACTGAGCATCCAGGGTGTGTCCAGCAGCTTCCACTACTCGCCCAGCGACCCACCTGGAAGATCACTTCAGCTGAGAACATTATTATCTCCAAATCAATTGGCTCCATCGTGTCCCTCCAAGGCTCTCGATATGCCAGGTGAGATTGTGGTGATCTCCCCATAAAGATACAGCGCCCCCAGAGGACAGGAGGAAGAAATGCAGCGCTGGGTCCCAGGGAGGCGAGTTCTGTGCAGGAGCTCCTGGAGAATCCCTCTGGGGTTTGATTTTTCTGGATTTTAGGCCCTAAAATCTGGAAGGAATCATACGGCCAAAGAGGGCAATGGAGATGAATGAATACCTCCAGTGTAAAGCTAAAGTGCAATTAATCACCCCTTTACAGTCCCCTAATGTAGGGCTGGCAAATTACGAGAACATAAATCACCTGTTCACCGGAAAATAACCATAATTGGTAAACCCCGCCCACGTTGAGAGAAACTGCCATGGCAGTGTTTGCCCAACGCCTGCCGAGAAGTCCAGAGCTCTGGGGCACGCCCACTCGGCAGCCACGTTCTGATAGGCCACCGCCGGGCTGGAGGAGGGCCAGGCAACACAGTGGGTGTGGCCACCGAGCTCTAAACTTTAATGGTGAGGCTTTGCGATGGTGGGGCGGGATTTACCAATTTCCCAGCGAACAGGTAATTTATATTCCTGTTCATTCACCGGACTGGAGGGGAAGATTAATTGCTTTTATTTAGATTCTGCATTGCACTAAAGGTACACTTTAACCCTTTAGCAGCCAATTTATTTAGAGGCTTGCAAGTGTTCGAGGCCAGCTTATTTTAGCACTTTTTTTTCTTGTTTGCTGTATTTCCTTTCTTCTAATTAGTACTCCTGTAATGTATATTTATGGCCACTTGTCACTAGGGGGCAGTGTGAGAATAACAGAGGACTTCAGTTTCTATACTTTCTGCTAGTAGAGAGAGATGATCAAAGCATCCCAAGAATTTACAGCCCAAACAAGTTCTGCCGAGTGAGGTCAAAAGCTCCTCTCAATCCAGATTTATTTTACTGAAGGTTATAAACTAAGACAGACTTGATGCTCATAAACGGTTATGGATGCGCAGTGCTCTAAAATAACGTGCGTTATTCCTTTTGCCAATTTGTGAATCAGCCCCATGGCTTCTCCTGTAAGCGGGGATGCTGGAAAAGGTCATCTGTTTTTTTTTATAACAAATAATTTTTATTGAAAATATCAGTTGCAAAAAAAAAAAAAAGAAAAACGTCACGAGTCTGCAGTAGAATTTGAAGACAATATTAAAGATACCAGTTAAGATCCATCATTCTTTCTACTTCAGAAGTCACATGGTCACCCTACGATTGACCCGCCCAGCAGCTCCGGAGTGGAGAGTAAGGAAGCTGTACTGCAGTGACGAGCACATTTGGCCTGTGAAACATTCACTCTCCAGCCTCTTTGCTTACAGCGTTGTCCTCCTGGTGAAGCCTTCAGAAGCCTCAGAGATGGAGCCTGCAGGTGCTGAGCTCACACATTCCAGCACAGAGAGAGATATGTCAGGAATTACTATCATTCCGAACACAAGAAAAACAGAGAGAACCTGAAAAGGGGGTGACTGTACACCGAGTTCACTAAACTCTCATTAGGCTGGGGGCTTTTTGGTCCAATATAGCCCCTTACAAACACCTGGGAGTTCTGGTTCACCATGAACTTGCTGGTCAGTCTGTAACTCTGGGTGTTTCAAGTCCTACCCCATACAGCCACATTAATCCATGCCATGCACTGATGAGGACCAACCAACCCCAAACAGTGTGTATGCATGTTGGATTAATTGTGGCTCTGTACAATTAACAAGCTGACACATCATTTGTATTCCAGCGGTTCTGGAGGTGTGGCTAGCTTACAGGGACAACAAGGGATGATTTGCATACTCAGCAGTGATGCAGCATGGGACACCTCATATGCTCACTCCAATCTGAATCGTCGCAAATACCTTCTGTTATAAACTTTTTAAAGAGTAAAAAGGAGAAGTGATAAAATCATTAAGACTGTACTTCTGCCATCCAAGACCTCCATCCACCTACAGCCTACATCTGCTGACAGTCCCTCTGATAGCACCGAGCTCATGCTACCTCCAACCACTAGAGGCCACTGATGGCAGCCAGCATACAGGCTCAGTTTTACCATCTACCAATAGTTTCTGCCAGTGACAGAAGATAGTGAGAGTGGACCATCAACAAGAAGACCAGAAGCTGTGAGATCCACATCTGGAGGCCACAGGGAACTCTGAACAAAGTGCTTGATTTGGAATTATTACTTGTAGGGGGGGGGCAGGGGGGGGGTACAACCGCAAGTGTCTCTCTTATCGTTTGTCGTTTTGCAGCTGTACACACTCTGTATTGTCTGCCAAGATGGCGCTGAATGATTGGCTCAGCTGATGGTTATCTGGTGTGTGTGTACAAGGCATCACCGACATGCCAGCATTTATCCCAGAAACCTGTGGCAGTTTGTAGTTGCTTACATCAGCTCTCTCTACTTCTAAGCCCCCCCCCACAAACTTTTAAGCCCCCCCCCCCCGGTGAATTTCAGCCATTCTATTGAATTGATTGATTCAATTAAATCTATTGATCGATCGATTTGCGGTCGATTTCAATCATCTGACAGGATGGAAGATCTAGGTCGGTCTGCTGCTGGTAGCAGATCTATGGCCCATAGAGTTGCATTGGATCTAATGGTCCAATAACGCATTTAGATCGATTTCCAATAGATTTCATTCTGAAATCGATTGGAAATCTGTTCCTAGTGTGTGGCCACATCAGGTAGATTCCTGTCAGATTTGACTTGACAAGCATCTTACAGAAATCTATCTGATGGTCGAATCTGCTGGAAATCTATCAGTGTATGGCCACCTTTACACTAAGCTGGGCACCACTCCCCCCAACTTTAACAACCCATTTCCTGATAGTCTACAGAACGGGGGGAGGGGGGTTGGAAGGTACAGGCTGCATAGTTAGCAGCGATGGGAGAAGGGCAGGTATAGAGCAAATCAAATAAATCTTGGGAATAAATTGAGCAAAAATATAAATTATAATCAGCTCTGAGGAGGTACAAAAGTCATCTGACTCCTCAGTTAATGATTCCAGCGACTCCGACTCCAGGTACCCAAACTTGCTCCGACTCCACAGCTATGGTTATAGTTCAAAACTTTATTTACAACAATTGCAAAAGACATTAATAATTAGAAGTTTTTTTCAGATTGTGCGATTCTAGGCTTTCCTTCTCACTATACTATTAATTCAAAACACATGTAGACAAGCTGAAGTACAGGGCCGGTCCGTCACACTCAGCAACGTCCAGCGCTCATCTAGTGACTGTCCTGCAGCCCCAGCCACACGGTCCGTTTTACTGCATCAGAAAACTGACAGGGAACTCTTTAGGATTTGTTTTATAAACAGGATCTATTCACACCTCTCAGTCTGTAACACATCGTTGTTCTGTTGCGGTAATCGGGACGTGCTTCTGTGCGCTCTGCGATATTTCCAGGAGAGCGCATGCGTTTCCCATAAAGCCCATGGTTACAGGAGAACTGTAGTGAAAGATATATGAAGCTTCTATATTGATTTCCTTTTAAACAATAGCAGCTTCCTGGCAGTCCTGCTGTTCTATTTGGCTGCAGTAGTGTCTGAATCATACCAGAAACAAGCATGCAGCTAGTCTTGTCAGATCTGACAATAATGTCTGAAACACCTGATCTGCTGCATGCTTGTTCAGGGGCTATGGCTTAAAGTATTAGAGGCAGAGGATCGGTAGGACAGCCAGGCAACTAGTATTGCTTAAATGGAAGTAAATATGGCACCCTTCATATCCCTCTCACTACAGTTGTCCTTTAAAACGCATCCGCCCCAGTTCCAGCCGGACCACAGCGGACAATCGGAGCGGACACTACTACATGTGATCTGGCCACACGCAGGAACCCAGCCTGACTTGTGTGAGGGGAACACAAGGCATTATGGGAGGGACGGAGTTACATACATGACATGCAGCATAAGGCCACATGAACGGTTAACCACTGACAGCAGGATAAAAGCACGCAGTAACGCAGTCCGCAGCACTCCCATGAATAATAATTATCATCTCAGCATCGGCCTCCTCTCCTGTCACAAATAATTACCACACGGAGCTCGCAGCCATCTGCTGAGGAAACTCTGCGAGCCCGACGGCGTGGAAAATCTCTCCAATCACAGCTCATCGCTCTCACATCAGCAGGCAGAGATAGCAGAGATTTCCTGCAGCTTTGTCCAGATTCCTCCCAATCCTTATCTAGGTGGGCCCATTACCAACCTACTGCCGCCCTACAAGTCCGGACAAGTCCTGTGAGTGGAGAGAACTCTGCAGGAAGGACTACAGAAGCTGGTCCCAGCAGCAGGAGGACTCTGCTTATCACAGCTCAGATCCTGGCAGCAGGAAGACTCTGGTATCTTCAGAAGCCTCTCTGATAAGCAGCCAGACCTGAACTCTAAACGGGCCCATACACTGGTCGATTTCAGCCATCGATCGATCAATTCTATGGAATCGATCGATCAGAAATCGATTCTATCAATGTATCGATTTGTGGCCAATTTCGATGGATTTGATCTGACAGGATGGAAGATCTAGGTCGATCTGCTGCTGGCAACAGATCGATGGCCCATAGAGTTGCATTGGATCTAATGGTCCAATAATGCATTTAGATCGATTTCCAATAGATTGGAAATCTGTTCCTAGTGTGTGGCACTCATCACATCAGATTCCACTTGGCAGGCATCTGCCAGAAATCTAGCTAATGGTCGAATCTGCTGCAAATCTATAAGTGTATGGCCACCTTTGCACCATGCAATTTCATGTTAGATAGATGGGTCGAATAGATAATTTTCCGACAGGTCCGATTGTTTTTCTGATTGATTTGCATAGAAGTAATCAGAAAATCGGTCAGAAATTATCTACTGAACCATCCATCTGATGGGAAATTGCATGGTGTGTACCAGGCATAAAGCTAGACATACATCTAGCAATGATGGGCAGACTCAACCAAGAGGCAAATCTCTCTCTTAGCAAATCTAATGAGAGAGAGATCTGTCAGCTTCCCACACACTGCAGGCCGATTCCCGATCAGCCTTGTGACGCCGCATCTGACTGCCTTGCCGGCCCAAAGCTGTGCTCCTAATAATACTGTGGCCCCCCCACCCCCCGGTGCCCAGTGTAAGCGGTAGATTACCTGTCCGCGGCCTCCGCTTGTTCCCGCAGGCTCTGGGCGCACTCTGTTCTGCATAAGCATGTGCCATGTGGTTGCCTAGTGACATGGCCACGTGTGTAATGTCTGATGTCATACCTGCGCCGTTACTAGGTAACCACATGAGGGGTGTGTGCATGTAGAGTGGAGAGCACCCGGAAGCCAACAGGGGTCAAGCAGAGGCAGAGAACATGTGATGTATAAAATACACGGAGGGGGGGGGGGGGGGGGGGGGGGGACACGTAACATTAGGGGGGACAGTGGCGGGGTTTCGTTGTGCTCGAACGTCCCCCAAAATTGCATGGCGTTCCTTCCGCGCACCCGATCGAGTAAGCCGGCCCAACATCTTGCAGCATGTGCAATCGTTCCTGAAATTGCTCGCTCCGTCAGCCGGGCATGCACTTGGCGGTACGGTTTGTCATTGAATTCGATTATAATAATCAAATCAGATGGTCAATCGCCCACCAAGTCGCCTGATGTATGGCTACCTTACAGCTTACATCGCGACCCAAGATGACGCGTCCCAGCGACCTACCACCACGACAAGTGCCGGTGGGTATGCACGACGGCACATGAGGGAACACAACGGGCGCAAATGAGACTTCAAGCTATCGCGATAGTTTGCGCGTGAGTGGTCAGGGATCCTAAAGATCAGGTATGCCGTGACGGTCATTATTGCCGTGCATCGCTAAACATCACTTGTGTAATGGGAGCTCAATACCCACATCGCGAGATCAGGGAAACGATCGCTTGTCACTCCGACATTTTCCGCACGCCGATATTGTAATTGCCGGACTCATTTAAATACTGCCATCGGAAGCGATATAATGCACGACATTGTATACACCTGCGCTTTTTAAATTGTGATCGCAGCCAGTGGAAAAAGGCCCTTTTCTCTACTGAGGCACTTTTTGCGGTCGTGGCGTCGGCCTCTGTGCTGTTATGAGCAGAGTACGAAGCGTGTTTCCGAAGGGGATTAGAGCGACGTTCCCGGCGTGGATATAATGAAGCGGTCCGCACAGAATGACAATGTATGCAGCCTGTAATTCGCTGCAGAAGGGGGGGGGGGGTGATTATCCACCCCTGCACAGATCCCGGGAATAAACAGCCATTCTGCACCTCCACACGCCGCCCACGGGATCTGACAGCTGACAGCAGCGAGCAGCCCCCAATTTCCATATGAGTGGGTGACACGCCGCACCTTCCCCTCCGCTAACGAGCGAGGCCTGTGAAAACGCAGAATACATCAGAGGGAATCTGCCTGTTATCCGGGGGAGCGGGGACACATGGGACGCGAGACTGTCGTCATTGTGGAGGTGACATGAGCAGCACGGGCTGTGGGAGGCGGCAGGTACATTGGGGGGGGGGGGGGGGGGGTCTCTGGGGGGCAGCGAGAGGCTGACAAGAGACAAAGAAGGGGTAGTCGGAAAGACAGAGCTACAGCCTGAAGGTGCATACACACAGCCAATTATGATTGGCCAATCACTAACCAATTGTACCACCTTCATGTAGCATAAGGGCAAGACAGCCTGGAAACCCAGGAGAAATTCAGCACAACATTAATAGAAAGAAACCCAAAACCATGGTGCTCCAAAGAAAAACCACCAAGTCAGCCCAGAGCCCATCCTCCACACTCCGTATATACAAATAGATCTACCCTGGTCTGGATATCAACCAATCTGCAAGCCTTAAAGAGGACCTGTAGTGAAAATAACATCATGAACACAATTGCTTATTTTTTTACAATATTCATGTATAGATTATTTAGCCAGTGTTTGCCCATTGTTAAATCTTTCCTCCCCCTGATTTACATATTGAAATGTATCACTGGTGGTGACATCTTTAGTCCCATCAGGTGATCTGTGCGGAAAGTTCGTTACTGAGAGTTCTATGCACAAGGGGGTATATTGCTTGCTTGGCAGTTGGAAAAAGACGTTAATTCCCACAATGCAACGTTCACAGACAGCAAACTGTCAGGACCACGGTTATGACCTCACACTGTGGGAGGGTTTTCACCGCAATATCAGCCATACAGACCCCGTGAAGAACTATTTGAGAAAAGGTAAAGATTTCTTATGGGAAAGGGGGTATCAGCTACTGATTGGGATGAAGGTCAATCCTGGGTTAGAGTTCCTCCTTAAAGGACACCCGAAGCGAAAATAAACTAATTAAATAAATGATTGTATCCATCTTCCTTCTCCTAAAAATGACTTTTTAAGATATTCCTCAGTTTCATTTTATGTTTAAATCTACTTTTTAAGTTTTAACTGTTTTATTGTTTTTGCTCAATGACACATTCATTGAAGTATGCCAGAGCTAAAATCTCTGAACCATTGAACCTTTTTACCTCTTTCCTGCTCTCAGAAGCCATTTTCTCATAGGAAAGTGTTTTATAGCTGGAATTTCTTATCAGGGAGGGTCATACTGTAGTCACTTCCTGTCTGAGTCAGGGCTGAGTCAGCCACTTGCATACCTGATATTTAACTCTTTCAGACAGAGAAAGAAAAAAAGGAACACAGCATAGTTATTTGTGTACTAGGCACTGTACATACCCATGTCTATCTCATCATGTCACATGTCACTTCGGGTATCCTTTAAGTCAGCTACAGGGACGCTAAAAGCCGAAGCAGGTTGAACATTCTGTGCAATCAGGAAAGGACTGGCGTGTGTATTGTAACGTCGCCAGTGAGCTGGGCACAGGGTGAGCCAAATGACGGTTCTCCTTGCTGCTGCTCAAATTCCCGGTGGCGTTAAATACTATTCCCCCTCTGAATTGTAGCAACTGAAAGGGAGAGGTCATTTGGGGTCCGGCGGCCGCCGGAGCCCAGAATTACCCGTGCACAGGTCGCGGATTATAGCATTAGTGCCATAGCAGCGCTCTGCTTCGGCGCCAAGTGCTGAAATGACCTCCTTCGAAGAACTGTACCACCTGGCAGTGTCATCATCCCAATCTTTTTTTTTTTTTTTTTTTTTTCATCAAAAAGTTTTTATTAAGTTTCACATACATAGTTCCATAGTAATGAAAAACTGTTGGCTATATGGTATCTATCGTACATTCACATACTCTTACAAACTGTTGTATGAATAACATGCATAACAAGGATAACACCTCTCGTCTGTCTTATTCCCATGAAGAGCTGAGAGAGCTGATATATAAAGCACTCCTATGCGTATAGTCCCTCCTGGGGGTTTTTACTTGACCTATACTAGGTAACTCCCAGGGTACAGACATCAATGTACTGTATCAATTCAGTGGGCCCAAGGTTAGCCCTTGATACCAGGCTGCGAGATCCTGTTAAGTGCTAGAGTGACTACATAATGCTCGACGTTGTTGTGAGTGTAAAATACACCCTCTTTGGGACGAACGGACGAGGTCCGGCTAAACTATCTAACTGACTAACTACTTGACTTATCTTGTGGAGTATACCAAGAGCTATATATGGAACGAGATTTCAGTTAGTGTATTCCAACCAGGTGCTAGGCAGGGTAAAGAGCTTATGGTTCCCTGAGGATCTTAGTCTAATTTTATATTCCATATTCAGGTTATTGTATACTAGGGAGATTACCTGGGAAATAGATAGGGAGTCGGCCGTTTTTCCAGTTGCTGGTTATCTGGGAAAGAGCCGACAGAATGGTATGCATGATCTGGGGCTGCAAATTTGGAGGGATCTCCTCTAGGCCTACTAAAGGTGCCCATACACTCGTCAGATTGGCAGCAGATAGATAAGAAATGCCTCTGATGATCTATCTGATGCGTTTTTAGAACATTTTTTACCAGGATAGAATTCCAACAGATTTCAGTTTGAAATCTATTGAAATTCGATCTGATGGCATTTTTTTGCCATCAGATTTCCATTAAGGCCAATGCAAACTGATAAGCAATCTCTTCAGATCGACCTAAATTTTCCACCCTGCAAGTTCGATGGAAATCCATCGAAATCGATCGAAATCGGCCATCGATCGGTCGATTGGCCAACTGATTTGCAATCGATCGATCGATCGATCGATCGGTCGGCCAGAAAATCGGCTGAGTGTATGGGCTGCTTTAGAGTAAAGCTAATTTAGCTGAAAGTCGTAAGTTGGGAAGGAAAAATTTATTAAGTAAGCGTTCCACTTGGACCCAAAATTGGGCAATATGGGGGCACTCCCATAGCATGTGGAGTAGAGTCCCCACTGATTTCTTACAATGCCAACAATTGGGGGAGTTATCCTCTGAGAACGAGGCTAATCTTCTGGGGGTCAGATACCACCTGAAAATTACTTTACGAGAGAGTTCCCAGTGGGAGTTGTTCTTTGAGAGTTTTAGGATTTTAGACGTGGTCCTGAGGAGCTGTTGTTCAGTTATGTTAAATTGTAAGTCATTGGACCAGGCTAAAGCAAATCTTTTCATTGAGGCATCACTCCCTTCTAGTATGGACGAATACCAAGTGGAAATACCTCCGGTCAAATTGGGGGGGCCTTTATTGTTAATGGCTGTTAGGATATCATCCCAATTTTACTCTACAGAAGTGAAGTATGGGGCCCGATCACCTACCCAGATCACTCAAAATGTGAGCCCAACAGAAATATTGCACCTGGAATTCTGCAAACACGTCCTCCATGTCCATCATCATACTAAAAACATGTGGTTAAGGTTGAACAAGTATAAGCTGCCCATAGACAGAATGCACAGCGCAGTCACAGAGCTAATTCCAAGTGTCTCGCATATGATGTCATATCCTGCGTCACAAAACCACACCCCTTTTCCTTCTAAAACTTACTGAACATTGAGCCGCTGACATAACAGTTCAGTGTTCTCTGCATAAATTTTTCCCAGCCGGGTGGCATGAAAAAGTAGCCGGGTGGGGCGCAACGGGGAAATGCAGGACCAGTACAGCTCTGCTTACATAATAGGTGGAGGATGAGGAGATGAGCTGATGTCAGCCGGGTGCTCACCAAAATTAGACGGATGGAGCACCAGCCTAAAAGCCTGCAGAGAACACTGCAGTTCCAAGGAAAAAGGTATAAAAATAAGATAAACCACGCTAATGCATTTTCTTTAAACATCACTCACAGAAAATAGGAATTTCAATGATTTCCTGTAACAAAAACAGTTATCCAGTCACTCAGTTTGCGTAGCTGTGTAAAACAAGCAACAATCAATGCTGCTCTGCACAGCAAACTCTTCCTGAGCTGTGTGTACTGAAAACGGGTCAGCTCAGAGTTCCAAACTAGAAAAGTCACGTATCCTCACCTTACAGTCAGCTTTGGAAACTGATAGCTGCCTGAACTAGAAATATAACTTACAGTAACATAACAATTGGCGGGAAAGCCCCAGAAAGAAGATTCAAGGGGCAGAAGGAAGGCGTTTGAACAGATTTATTGTCTCAAAATAACGTATTTTTTAGTGAGGGGCAAATCCACTTTAGAAGTAGCGTAGTTGTCAGTGGGGGGCGCTATACATGAACTCTTCAATACATCTGAGGACCGCATTACTACAGAGTAAAATAAGAAGTTTATTGTTCCTGGAATAAGAGAGACAAGCCGGGTCTCGGAGGAGCGATTCCCTGCAAGGGAACACATCCACAATCCGCCTCCCTGATATCTGCATGACATGATCGCTGTGCAGCCTCAAGGGACCCCCCATCCAAGTGGAGCGCAGATAATCGGCCCACAGAGCGTGGAATATTACTAACAGCTGCAAACAATTAGAGTCGCAACAAGGACACAAAGTCATGGAATGAGGAGAGGACTACATGGGGTCTACTCATGAAACAATGCAAATCTGTGCAGATTCACTGACCGCACACCGCGTGACTCTCCCAGCAAGATCACTGACCGCACACCGTGTGACTCTACCAGCAAGATCAGTGACCGCACACCGTGTGACTCTCCCAGCAAGATCACTGACCACACATCGTGTAACTCTCCCAGCAAGATCAGTGACCGCACCCAGTGTGACTCTCCCAGCAAGATCACTGGCCGCATACCATGTGACTCTACCAGCAAGATCACTGACCGCACACCGTGTGACTCTCCCAGCAAGATCACTGACCGCAAACCGTGTGACTCTCCCAGCAAGATCACTGACCACACACCATGTGACTCTCCCAGCAAGATCAGTGACCGCACACCGTGTGACTCTACCAGCAAGATCACTGACCGCACACTGTGTGACTCTCCCAGCAAGATCACTGACCACACCCAGTGTGACTCTCCCAGCAAGATCACTGACCGCACACCATGTGACTCCCCCAGCAAGATCACTGACCGCACACCGTGTGACTCTCCCAGAAAGTTCACTGACCACACACCATGTGACTCTCCCAGCAAGATCACTGACCGCACACCATGTGACTCCCCCAGCAAGATCACTGACCGCACACCATGTGACTCCCCCAGCAAGATCACTGACCGCACACCATGTGACTCCCCCAGCAAGTTCACTGACCGCACACCATGTGACTCCCCCAGCAAGATCACTGACAGCACACCATGTGACTCTCCCAGCAAGATCACTGACCGCACACCATGCGACTCTCCCAGCACTGCTGACATAGATGTGTGACAGCATTACTTACAGCTCTGCAATCTGCTGTGCAGATAATAGATCACTGAATGCACACATGGCTTGATTCGCTGAACTGTGATAACTCAAATATCACACCGTATAAAATATCAACCTTATGAAAAGATATCACACATTATCAAAGTTAACACGCCTTATCAGAGTAGCATAGTGAGCGCTACGAACCCGGAAGGGCTCAGGACAGGACGAGTGCCATTGCCAATTAGCAGGCATAAGTTCGTAGCGCTTGCTATGCTACTCTGGTAAGACGTGTTAACTTTGATAAGGTGTGATATCTTTTCATAAGGTGTGATATTTGAATTATCACGGTTTAATGAATCAACCAGACGGTGTGACAGCCTCCCTGTGTCTTCCAGCACTGCTGCTGCACAGCATTTTTCACAGCTCTGTGATGTGCTGCACTGTGATCTGAGCACGGAAAGGATCACAGCATGACTCAGCCTACTGTGCAGAGAACAGATCAATGACCATACACCGTGTGACTTTCCCAGCACTGCTGCCATAGATGTGTGTTGCAGCATTACTCACAGCTCTGTAATCTGCAGCTCAGGTCTGGTGCACTGTGATCTGAGCATGGATAGGATCACAGAATGAATCAGCCTGCTGTGCAGATAACAGATCACCGACTGCAGGCCATGTGACAGCCTTCTTGTGTCTTCCAGCACTGCTGCCACAGATGTGTGTCACAGCATTACTCACAGCTCTGTAATCTGCAGCTCAGGTCTGCTGCACTATGATCTGAGCACGGAAAGGATCACAGCATGACTCAGCCTACTGTGCAGAGAACAGATCAATGACCATACATCATGTGACTTTCCCAGCTATGCTGCCATAGATGTGTGTCACAGCATTTCTCACAGCTCTGTGATCTGCAGCTCAGGTCTGCTGTACTGTGATCTGAGCAAGGAAAGGATCACAGCATGACTCAGCCTACTGTGCAGAGAACAGATCAATGACCATACATCATGTGACTTTCCCAGCCATGCTGCCATAGATGTGTCACAGCATTTCTCACAGCTCTGTGATCTGCAGCTCAGGTCTGCTGCACTGTGATCTGAGCACGGAAAGGATCACAGCATGAATCAGCCTGCTGTGCAGAGAATAGATCAATGACCATACATCATGTGACTCTCCCAGCCATGCTGCCATAGATGTGTGTCACAGCATTTCTCTCAGCTCTGTAATCTGCAGCTCAGGTCTGCTGCACTGTGATCTGAGCATGGATAGGATCACAGCTGTGCAGATGACACCTGAATTCAGTCATCGCTGGCCCCCTGCCCTGATTCGAGTCCCTGGGGATAACAAGCGATGTCCGGGGGGAATACGCAGCCGCTGGACGAGGCAGGCTACGTTTTCCAGACTTGCGTCAGAGAGAAGCGTGCAAGTACACAGCGCAAGATCTGATGTAGGATAATTTCCCAGGAAAGCAATTCCGGTGTGACACGTGGGCCCAACATGAGGAAGAAAGCAGACACAGGGTGGAATACTAACACAGCGCGCCTGTGGGGTATAATCTCTGCATCATGAGGCCACCGGGCAGCCCGGAAACATCCAGAAATAGGACTGTCTGAGCCCCAAATCTCTTAAGACGCATATCAAGTTAATCTGGCCGGAGAGATGGATGGGCGGCGCTGTACAATATACAGAGGATAACGGTCATCTAATATAACCAAGAGCCCCTCAGTCACACAGCTGACGTGTCCCCACACTGTACAATCAGGATACAATCCCGTATTGTGGCAATCAGAGATGGTCAGCTCTGGACGCTGGTCATGTGACAGACATCCCCGCGTTCTCCAGACTGCTAGAATGATAATAGTGATTTATAGCCTACCTGAGGAATGATTATCTGCCCCACAGGCAGTGCAGGCAGCACACTTCAGCTCGGGTCACAGAGGGGCATTGCGGTGCGTTGTAACGGCCGCATTGTAACGCAGAACGTCGCACTGAGAAGAAAAAGCAATGTGACGTTCATAGTGCGGCTGTGCGGAATGACGTGCAGTGCGTGCACCCCATAGCACCCGCGTTATCAGTACAGTGAAGCATACGTTACATCGACTATATGCTTCACTGTATGGAACAACGCGTGGGTATCGAGCAGCACCTCGTTTCCAATGTTACAGGGAAAGCTACTCCCACTGTGAATCTTGCCTAATGGAAAAGTAAGATGAGACGCTGGTACTTTTCTGGCCCTTCTGCCAATCTTTTGTATCTAAAGATTACCATACACAGATCAATTACCGTTCGATACGCCAAACCAATCAACCCCTCCCCCATCACAATTACACTGCATAGTGACCAATCCCTCCACCACACCACACACATAATCACAAAGAGATTTCACCAGAAATGTCATATATAATACAGGAGTGACCTCATATATTATATAATACAGCAGTGACATCGCAGGAACAGCTATATATACACACACAACCGGCTGTACACCTGGGTGTGTCCTTCAGCAGTGAGGAGGTAAGTATACACACAGCACGCTGTACACCTGGGTGTGTCCTTCAGCAGTGAGGAGGTAAGTATACACACAGCACGCTGTACACCTGGGTGTGTCCTTCAGCAGTGAGGAGGTAAGTATACACACAGCACGCTGTACACCTGGGTGTGTCCTTCAGCAGTGAGGAGGTAAGTATACACACAGCACGCTGTACACCTGGGTGTGTCCTTCAGCAGTGAGGAGGTAAGTATACACACAGCACGCTGTACACCTGGGTGTGTCCTCCAGCAGTGAGGAGGTAAGTATACACACAGCACGCTGTACACCTGGGTGTGTGCTCCAGCAGTGAGGAGGTAAGTATACACACACAGCACGCTGTACACCTGGGTGTGTCCTCCAGCAGTGAGGAGGTAAGTATACACACAGCACGCTGTACACCTGGGTGTGTCCTCCAGCAGTGAGGAGGTAAGTATACACACAGCACGCTGTACACCTGGGTGTGTGCTCCAGCAGTGAGGAGGTAAGTATACACACAGCACGCTGTACACCTAGGTGTGTCCTCCAGCAGTGAGGAGGTAAGTATACACACAGCACGCTGTACACCTGGGTGTGTCCTCCAGCAGTGAGGAGGTAAGTATACACACAGCACGCTGTACACCTGGGTGTGTCCTCCAGCAGTGAGGAGGTAAGTATACACACAGCACACTGTACACCTAGGTGTGTGCTCCAGCAGTGAGGAGGTAAGTATACACACACAGCACGCTGTACACCTGGGTGTGTCCTCCAGCAGTGAGGAGGTAAGTATACACACAGCACGCTGTACACCTGGGTGTGTCCTCCAGCAGTGAGGAGGTAAGTATACACACAGCACGCTGTACACCTGGGTGTGTCCTTCAGCAGTGAGGAGGTAAGTATACACACAGCACGCTGTACACCTGGGTGTGTCCTCCAGCAGTGAGGAGGTAAGTATACACACAGCACGCTGTACACCTGGGTGTGTCCTTCAGCAGTGAGGAGGTAAGTATACACACAGCACGCTGTACACCTGGGTGTGTCCTCCAGCAGTGAGGAGGCAGGTATACACACAGCACGCTGTACACCTAGGTGTGTCCTCCAGCAGTGAGGAGGTAAGTATACACACAGCACGCTGTACACCTGGGTGTGTCCTCCAGCAGTAAGGAGGCAAGTATACACACAGCACGCTGTACACCTAGGTGTGTCCTCCAGCAGTGAGGAGGTAAGTATACACACAGCACGCTGTACACCTGGGTGTGTCCTTCAGCAGTGAGGAGGTAAGTATACACACAGCACGCTGTACACCTGGGTGTGTCCTCCAGCAGTGAGGAGGCAGGTATACACACAGCACGCTGTACACCTAGGTGTGTCCTCCAGCAGTGAGGAGGTAAGTATACACACAGCACGCTGTACACCTGGGTGTGTCCTCCAGCAGTAAGGAGGCAAGTATACACACAGCACGCTGTACACCTAGGTGTGTCCTCCAGCAGTGAGGAGGTAAGTATACACACAGCACGCTGTACACCTGGGTGTGTCCTCCAGCAGTGAGGAGGTAGGTATATACACACAGCACGCTGTACACCTGGGTGTGTCCTCCAGCAGTAAGGAGGTAAGTATACACACAGCACGCTGTACACCTGGGTGTGTCCTCCAGCAGTGAGGAGGTAAGTATACACACAGCACGCTGTACACCTGGGTGTGTCCTCCAGCAGTGAGGAGGTAGGTATACACACAGCACGCTGTACACCTGGGTGTGTCCTCCAGCAGTAAGGAGGTAAGTACACACACAGCACGCTGTACACCCGGTTGTGTCCTCCCGCTGTAAGGAGGTAAGTATACACACAGCACGCTGTACACCTAGGTGTGTCCTCCAGCAGTGAGGAGGTAAGTAGACACACAGCACGCTGTACACCTGGGTGTGTCCTCCAGCAGTGAGGAGGTAGGTATACACACAGCACGCTGTACACCTGGGTGTGTCCTCCAGCAGTAAGGAGGCAAGTATACACACAGCACGCTGTACACCTAGGTGTGTCCTCCAGCAGTGAGGAGGTAAGTATACACACAGCACGCTGTACACCTGGGTGTGTCCTCCAGCAGTGAGGAGGTAAGTATACACACAGTACGCAGTACACCTGGGTGTGTCCTCCAGCAGTGAGGAGGTAAGTATACACACAGCATTCTGTACACCCGGGTGTGTCCTCCAGCAGTGAGGAGGTAAGTATACACACACAGCACGCTGTACACCTAGGTGTGTCCTCCAGCAGTGAGGAGGTAAGTATACACACAGCACGCTGTACACCTGGGTGTGTCCTCCAGCAGTAAGGAGGCAAGTATACACACAGCACGCTGTACACCTAGGTGTGTCCTCCAGCAGTGAGGAGGTAAGTATACACACAGCACGCTGTACACCTGGGTGTGTCCTTCAGCAGTGAGGAGGTAAGTATACACACAGCACGCTGTACACCTGGGTGTGTCCTCCAGCAGTGAGGAGGCAGGTATACACACAGCACGCTGTACACCTAGGTGTGTCCTCCAGCAGTGAGGAGGTAAGTATACACACAGCACGCTGTACACCCGGTTGTGTCCTCCCGCTGTAAGGAGGTAAGTATACACACAGCACGCTGTACACCTAGGTGTGTCCTCCAGCAGTGAGGAGGTAAGTAGACACACAGCACGCTGTACACCTGGGTGTGTCCTCCAGCAGTGAGGAGGTAGGTATACACACAGCACGCTGTACACCTGGGTGTGTCCTCCAGCAGTAAGGAGGCAAGTATACACACAGCACGCTGTACACCTAGGTGTGTCCTCCAGCAGTGAGGAGGTAAGTATACACACAGCACGCTGTACACCTGGGTGTGTCCTCCAGCAGTGAGGAGGTAAGTATACACACAGCACGCTGTACACCTAGGTGTGTCCTCCAGCAGTGAGGAGGTAAGTACACACACAGCACGCTGTACACCCGGTTGTGTCCTCCCGCTGTAAGGAGGTAAGTATACACACAGCACGCTGTACACCTAGGTGTGTCCTCCAGCAGTGAGGAGGTAAGTAGACACACAGCACGCTGTACACCTGGGTGTGTCCTCCAGCAGTGAGGAGGCAGGTATACACACAGCACGCTGTACACCTGGGTGTGTCCTCCAGCAGTAAGGAGGCAAGTATACACACAGCACGCTGTACACCTAGGTGTGTCCTCCAGCAGTGAGGAGGTAAGTATACACACAGCACGCTGTACACCTGGGTGTGTCCTCCAGCAGTGAGGAGGTAAGTATACACACAGCACGCTGTACACCCGGGTGTGTCCTCCAGCAGTGAGGAGGTAGGTATATACACACAGCACGCTGTACACCTGGGTGTGTCCTCCAGCAGTAAGGAGGAAAGTATACACACAGCACGCTGTACACCTGGGTGTGTCCTCCAGCAGTGAGGAGGTAAGTATACACACAGCACGCTGTACACCTAGGTGTGTCCTCCAGCAGTGAGGAGGTAAGTACACACACAGCACGCTGTACACCCGGGTGTGTCCTCCCGCTGTAAGGAGGTAAGTATACACACAGCACGCTATACACCTAGGTGTGTCCTCCAGCAGTGAGGAGGTAGGTATATACACACAGCACGCTGTACACCTGGGTGTGTCCTCCAGCAGTGAGGAGGCAGGTATACACACAGCACGCTGTACACCTGGGTGTGTCCCCCAGCAGTAAGGAGGCAAGTATACACACAGCACACTGTACACCTAGGTGTGTCCTCCAGCAGTGAGGAGGTAAGTATACACACAGCACGCTGTACACCTGGGTGTGTCCTCCAGCAGTGAGGAGGTAAGTATACACACAGCACGCTGTACACCTAGGTGTGTCCTCCAGCAGTGAGGAGGTAAGTACACACACAGCACGCTGTACACCCGGTTGTGTCCTCCCGCTGTAAGGAGGTAAGTATACACAAAGCACGCTGTACACCTAGGTGTGTCCTCCAGCAGTGAGGAGGTAAGTAGACACACAGCACGCTGTACACCTGGGTGTGTCCTCCAGCAGTGAGGAGGCAGGTATACACACAGCACGCTGTACACCTGGGTGTGTCCTCCAGCAGTAAGGAGGCAAGTATACACACAGCACGCTGTACACCTAGGTGTGTCCTCCAGCAGTGAGGAGGTAAGTATACACACAGCACGCTGTACACCTGGGTGTGTCCTCCAGCAGTGAGGAGGTAAGTATACACACACAGCACGCTGTACACCTGGGTGTGTCCTCCAGCAGTGAGGAGGTAAGTATACACACAGCATTCTGTACACCCGGGTGTGTCCTCCAGCAGTGAGGAGGTAAGTATACACACAGCACGCTGTACACCTGGGTGTGTCCTCCAGCAGTGAGGAGGTAAGTATACACACAGCACGCTGTACACCTGGGTGTGTCCTCCAGCAGTGAGGAGGTAAGTATACACACAGTACGCTGTACACCTGGGTGTGTCCTCCAGCAGTGAGGAAGTAAGTATATACACACAGCACGCTGTACACCTAGGTGTGTACTCCAGCAGTGAGGAGGGAAGTATACACACAGCACGCTGTACACCTGGGTGTGTCCTCCAGCAGTGAGGAGGTGAGTATACACACAGCACGCTGTACACCTGGGTGTGTCCTCCAGCAGTGAGGAGGTTAAGTATACACACAGCACGCTGTACACCTAGGTGTGTCCTCCAGCAGTAAGGAGGTAAGTATACACACAGCATTCTGTACACCCGGGTGTGTCCTCCAGCAGTGAGGAGGTAAGTATACACACAGTACGCTGTACACCTGGGTGTGTCCTCCAGCAATGAGGAGGCAAGTATACACACAGAACGCTGTACACCTGGGTGTGTCCTCCAGCAGTAAGGAGGTAAGTATACACACACAGCACGCTGTACACCTAGGTTTGTCCTCCAGCAGTAAGGAGGTAAGTATACACACAGCATTCTGTACACCCGGGTGTGTCCTCCAGCAGTGAGGAGGTAGGTATATACACACAGCACGCTGTACACCTAGGTGTGTCCTCCAGCAGTGAGAAGGTAAGTATACACACAGCACGCTGTACACCTGGGTGTGTCCTCCAGCAGTGAGGAGGGAAGTATACACACAGTACGCAGTACACCTGGGTGTGTCCTCCAGCAGTAAGGAGGCAAGTATACACACAGCATTCTGTACACCCGGGTGTGTCCTCCAGCAGTGAGGAGGTAAGTATACACACAGCACGCTGTACACCCGGGTGTGTCCTCCAGCAGTGAGGAGGTAAGTATACACACAGCACGCTGTACACCTGGGTGTGTCTTCCAGCAGTGAGGAGGGAAGTATACACACAGCACGCTGTACTCCTAGGTGTGTCCCCCAGGAGTAAGGAGGTAAGTATACACACAGCACGCTGTACACCTAGGTGTGTCCTACAGCAGTGAGAAGGTAAGTATACACACAGCACGCTGTACACCTGGGTGTGTCCTCCAGCAGTGAGGAGGTAAGTATACATACAGCACGCTGTACACCTGGGTGTATCCTCCAGCAGTGAGGAGGTAAGTACATACACAGCACGCTGTACACCCGGGTGTGTCCTCCCGCTGTAAGGAGGTAAGTATACACACACAGCACGCTGTACACCTGGGTGTGTCCCCCAGCAGTAAGGAGGTAAGTATACACACAGCACGCTGTATACCTAGGTGTGTCCTCCAGCAGTGAGGAGGCAGGTATACACACAGCACGCTGTACACCTGGGTGTGTCCTCCAGCAGTGAGGAGGTGAGTATACACACAGCACGCTGTACACCTAGGTGTGTCCTCCAGCAGTGAGGAGGCAAGTATACACACAGCACGCTGTACACCTGGGTGTGTCCTCCAGCAGTGAGGAGGTAAGTATACACACAGCACGCTGTACACCTGGGTGTGTCCTCCAGCAGTGAGGAGGCAGGTATACACACAGCACGCTGTACACCCGGGTGTGTCCTCCAGCAGTAAGGAGGTAAGTATACACACAGCACGCTGTACACCTGGGTGTGTCCTCCAGCAGTAAGGAGGCAAGTATACACACAGCACGCTGTACACCTAGGTGTGTCCTCCAGCAGTGAGGAGGTAAGTATACACACAGCACGCTGTACACCTGGGTGTGTCCTCCAGCAGTGAGGAGGTAAGTATACACACAGCACGCTGTACACCCGGGTGTGTCCTCCAGCAGTGAGGAGGTAGGTATATACACACAGCACGCTGTACACCTGGGTGTGTCCTCCAGCAGTAAGGAGGTAAGTATACACACAGCACGCTGTACACCTGGGTGTGACCTCCAGCAGTGAGGAGGTAAGTATACACACAGCACGCTGTACACCTAGGTGTGTCCTCCAGCAGTGAGGAGGTAAGTACACACACAGCACGCTGTACACCCGGGTGTGTCCTCCCGCTGTAAGGAGGCAGGTATACACACAGCACGCTGTACACCTGGGTGTGTCCTCCAGCAGTAAGGAGGCAAGTATACACACAGCACGCTGTACACCTAGGTGTGTCCTCCAGCAGTGAGGAGGTAAGTATACACACAGCACGCTGTACACCTGGGTGTGTCCTCCAGCAGTGAGGAGGCAGGTATACACACAGCACGCTGTACACCTAGGTGTGTCCTCCAGCAGCGAGGAGGCAGGTATACACACAGCACGCTGTACACCTGGGTGTGTCCTCCAGCAGTGAGGAGGTAAGTATACACACAGCACGCTGTACACCTGGGTGTGTCCTCCAGCAGTGAGGAGGTAAGTATACACACAGTACGCTGTACACCTAGGTGTGTCCTCCAGCAGTAAGGAGGTAAGTATACACACAGCACGCTGTACACCTGGGTGTGTCCCCCAGCAGTGAGGAGGTAAGTATACACACAGCACACTGTACACCTGGGTGTGTCCTCCAGCAGTGAGGAGGTAAGTATACACACAGCACGCTGTACACCTGGGTGTGTCCTCCAGCAGTGAGGAGGTAAGTACACACACAGCACGCTGTACACCCGGGTGTGTCCTCCCGCTGTAAGGAGGTAAGTATACACACACAGCACGCTGTACACCTAGGTGTGTCCTCCAGCAGCGAGGAGGCAGGTATACACACAGCACGCTGTACACCTGGGTGTGTCCTCCAGCAGTGAGGAGGTAAGTATACACACAGCACGCTGTATACCTAGGTGTGTCCTCCAGCAGTGAGGAGGCAGGTATACACACAGCATGCTGTACACCTAGGTGTGTCCTCCAGCAGTGAGGAGGTAAGTATACACACATCACGCTGTACACCTGGGTGTGTCCTCCAGCAATGAGGAGGTAAGTATACACACAGCACGCTGTACACCTGGGTGTGTCCTCCAGCAGTGAGGAGGTAAGTATACACACAGCACGCTGTACACCTGGGTGTGTCCTCCAGCAGTGAGGAGGTAAGTATACACACAGCACGCTGTACACCTGGGTGTGTCCTCCAGCAGTGAGGAGGTGAGTATACACACACATCACGCTGTACACCTGGGTGTGTCCTCCAGCAGTTAGGAGGTAAGTATACACACAGCACGCTATACACCTGGGTGTGTCCTTCAGCAGTGAGGAGGTAAGTATACACACACAGCACGCTGTACACCTAGGTGTGTCCTCCAGCAGTAAGGAGGTAAGTATACACACAGCACGCTATACACCTGGGTGTGTCCTTCAGCAGTGAGGAGGTAAGTATACACACAGCACGCTGTACACCTGGGTGTGTCCTCCAGCAGTGAGGAGGTAAGTATACACACAGCACACTGTACACCTGGGTGTGTCCTCCAGCAGTGAGGAGGTGAGTATACACACACATCACGCTGTACACCTGGGTGTGTCCTCCAGCAGTGAGGAGGTGAGTATACACACAGCACGCTGTACACCTGGGTGTGTGCTCCAGCAGTGAGGAGGTAAGTATACACACACAGCACACTGTACACCTGGGTGTGTCCTCCAGCAGTGAGGAGGTAAGTATACACACAGCACACTGTACACCTGGGTGTGTCCTCCAGCAGTGAGGAGGTAAGTATACACACAGCACGCTGTACACCTGGGTGTGTCCTCTAGCAGTGAGGAGGTGAGTATACACACACATCACGCTGTACACCTGGGTGTGTCCTCCAGCAGTGAGGAGGTAAGTATACACACAGCACACTGTACACCTAGGTGTGTCCTCCAGCAGTGAGGAGGTGAGTATACACACAGCACGCTGTACACCTGGGTGTGTGCTCCAGCAGTGAGGAGGTAAGTATACACACACAGCACGCTGTACACCTGGGTGTGTCCTCCAGCAGTGAGGAGGTAAGTATACACACAGCACACTGTACACTTGGGTGTGTCCTCCAGCAGTGAGGAGGTAAGTATACACACAGCACGCTGTACACCTGGGTGTGTCCTCCAGCAGTGAGGAGGTGAGTATACACACACATCACGCTGTACACCTGGGTGTGTCCTCCAGCAGTGAGGAGGTAAGTATACACACAGCACACTGTACACCTGGGTGTGTCCTCCAGCAGTGAGGAGGTAAGTATACACACAGCACGCTGTACACCTGGGTGTGTCCTCCCGCTGTAAGGAGGTAAGTATACACACAGCACACTGTACACCTGGGTGTGTCCTCCAGCAGTGAGGAGGTAAGTATACACACAGCACGCTGTACACCCGGGTGTGTCCTCCAGCAGTGAGGAGGTTTGAGGAGTCGCGTTTGGCGATACACAAGAGCCTCCCATATGTGGCAGCGCTTGCTGAGGATTCCTGCTGAGGTTGGATGTAAATATCAGAGCCAGGACTGTATAAACTGTTTGGATTCACCACACGGCTTCCAAATAAAGCAATATATTACGGATCTGGGAATGTGGAATAATAAACATCACAATAGGATGAACACACGCTGTTCCCAGACACATCAGGTTATCAGGGGACTCTGCTCGGAACAGTCAGTCATGTCAATCACAGCTAGCGACCGCCTCTCCCTCATCAGCACAGAGCCAATCACCTGACCTTCAGCTAACCCCTCCCTCTGCTGCTGAGAGATTAACACTCTGTAACCAGCACTGCAGCTAGTGACTGCCTCCCACTCCTCAGTACCAAGCTAATCACCTGACCTCCAGCTAACCCCTCCCTCTGCTGCTGAGAGATTAACACTCTGGGACCAGCACTGCAGCTAGCGACCGCCTCTCCCTCATCAGCACAGAGCCAATCACCTGACCTTCAGCTAACCCCTCCCTCTGCTGCTGAGAGATTAACACTCTGGGACCAGCACTGCAGCTAGCGACCGCCTCTCCCTCATCAGCACAGAGCCAATCACCTGACCTCCAGCTAACCCCTCCCTCTGCTGCTGAGAGATTAACACTCTGTAACCAGCACTGCAGCTAGTGACCGCCTCCCACTCCTCAGTACCAAGCTAATTACCTGACCTCCAGCTAACCCCTCCCTCTGCTGCTGAGAGATTAACACTCTGGGACCAGCACTGCAGCTAGCGACCGCCTCTCCCTCATCAGCACAGAGCCAATCACCTGACCTTCAGCTAACCCCTCCCTCTGCTGCTGAGAGATTAACACTCTGGGACCAGCACTGCAGCTAGCGACCGCCTCTCCCTCATCAGCACAGAGCCAATCACCTGACCTCCAGCTAACCCCTCCCTCTGCTGCTGAGAGATTAACACTCTGTAACCAGCACTGCAGCTAGTGATCGCCTCCCACTCCTCAGTACCAAGCTATTTACCTGACCTCCAGCTAACCCCTCCCTCTGCTGCTGAGATATTAACACTCTGTAACCAGCACTGCAGCTAGTGACCGCCTCCCACTCCTCAGCACCAAGCCAATCACCTGACCTCCAGCTAAGAGATTAACTCTCTTAATCGTTCAGACAAGATATCTGGCGAGATAAGGAATACCTCAGATTACAGATAAGAAACACACACAGCTAATCTGAGAAGACAAGGTAACAGTGCCGCCACACACTGTGCAACCAAATCCCATCTATACACCACCTCCCCCCCCCCCCCCCTATATATTTGCCCTCCCATCTACAGGCCAAACTCAAGGACCCCTCCATGGACAAAGGTGACCCCCAACTGCCTCTGAAATCGTTCAAAACGCACAGAATTTAGAGGACAATTGAAGCGACAGGGATATGGTGGCTGCCATATTTATTTCCATGTAAGGAATACCAGTTGCCTGGCAGCCCTGCTGGGCCTCTTTCTCTAATGCTGGGAATGCACGGTACATTTCTGAGCCATTTAGATGGCTTGATTGATCATTTCCGACATGTCCGATCTCCCGCCCGTTCGTTTTGCTGCTCGATTTCGCATAGGGAACAATGGGAAAAGATAAGGAAAACAAATGGAAGATAAGCGGGGTATCGATCGGGCGGCTGAATCGAGTCGCAAAAACGCACCATGTATTCCCAGCATAATAGTTTCACAGCCATAGCCCCTGAACAAGCATGCAGCAGATCAGGTGTTTCTGACATTCTGCATAATGAATTAGCTGCCTGATTAGCTGCATGCTTGTTTCTGGTGTGATTCAGATAATACTGCAGCCAAATAGATCAGCAGGGCTGCCAGGCAACTGGTGTTGGTTAAAAGAAAATAAATATGGCTGCCTCCATATTCTTCTCACGTCATATGTACTTTAAAGTAGTGACATATAGTAGAATGCAGTAAACAGGCCCTGTAGTGATATAGCAGAATGTAGTAAAGAGGCCCTGTAGTGACATATAGTAGAATGCAGTAAAGAGGCCCTGTAGTGACATATAGCAGAATGCAGTAAAGAGGCCCTGTAGTGACATATAGTAGAATGCAGTAAAGAGGCCCTGTAGTGACATATAGTAGAATGCAGTAAAGAGGCCCTGTAGTGACATATAGCAGAATGCAGTAAAGAGGCCCTGTAGTGACATAGAGCAGAATGCAGTAAAGAGGCCCTGTAGTAACAGATAGCAGAATGCAGTAAAGAGGCCCTGTAGTGACAGATAGCAGAATGCAGTAAAGTGGCCCTGTAGTGACATATCGTAGAATGCAGTAAAGAGGCCCTGTAGTGACATATGGCAGAATGCAGTAAAGAGGCCCTGTAGTGACATATAGCATAATGCAGTAAAGAGGCCTTGTAGTGACATATAGCATAATGCAGTAAAGAGGCCCTGTAGTGACATATAGTAGAATGCAGTAAAGAGGCCCTGTAGTGACATGTAGCAGAATGCAGTAAAGAGGCCCGGTAGTGACATATAGTAGAATGCAGTAAAGAGGCCCTGTAGTGACATATAGCAGAATGCAGTAAAGAGGCCCTGTAGTGACATATAGTAGAATGCAGTAAAGAGGCCCTGTAGTGACATATAGTAGAATGCAGTAAAGAGGCCCTGTAGTGACATATAGCAGAATGCAGTAAAGAGGCCCTGTAGTGACATAGAGCAGAATGCAGTAAAGAGGCCCTGTAGTAACAGATAGCAGAATGCAGTAAAGCGGCCCTGTAGTGACATATGGCAGAATGCAGTAAAGAGGCCCTGTAGTGACATATGGCAGAATGCAGTAAAGAGGCCCTGTAGTGACATATAGCAGAAGGCAGTAAAGAGGGCCTGTAGTGACATATAGCAGAATGCAGTACAGAGGCTCTGCAGTGACATATAGTAGAATGCAGTAAAGAGGCCCTGTAGTGACATATAGCAGGATGCAGTAAAGAGGCCCTGTAGTGACATATAGCAGAATGCAGTAAAGAGCCCCTGTAGTGACATATAGCAGAATGCAGTAAAGAGGCCCTGTACTGACATATAGCAGAATGCAGTAAAGAGGGCCTGTAGTGACATATAGTAGAATGCAGTAAAGAGGCCCTGTATTGACATATAGCAGAATGCAGTAAAGAGACCCTGTAGTGACATAGCAGAATGCAGTAAAGAGGCCCTGTAGTGACATATAGTAGAATGCAGTTAAGAGGCCCTGTATTGACATATAGCACAATGCAGTAAAGAAGCCCTGTAGTGACATATAGCACAATGCAGTAAAGAGGCCCTGTAGTGACATATAGCACAATGCAGTAAAGAGGCCCTGTAGTGACATATAGCAGAATGCAGTAAAGAGGCCCTGTAGTGACATATAGCACAATGCAGTAAATAGGCCCTGTAGTGACATATAGTAGAATGCAGTAAAGAGGCCCTGTAGTGACATATAGTAGAATGCAGTAAAGAGTCCCTGTAGTGACATATAGCAGATTGCAGTAAAGAGGCCCTGTAGTGACATATAGCACAATGCAGTAAATAGGCCCTGTAGTGACATATAGTAGAATGCAGTAAAGAGGCCCTGTAGTGACATATAGTAGAATGCAGTAAAGAGTCCCTGTAGTGACATATAGCAGAATGCAGTAAAGAGGCCCTGTAGTGACATATAGTAGAATGCAGTAAAGAGGCCCTGTAGTGACATATAGCAGAATGCAGTAAAGAGGCCCTGTAGTGACATAGAGCAGAATGCAGTAAAGAGGCCCTGTAGTGACAGATAGCAGAATGCAGTAAAGAGGCCCCGTAGTGACATATAGCAGAATGCAGTAAAGAGGCCCTGTAGTGACAGATAGCAGAATGCAGTAAAGTGGCCCTGTAGTGACATATAGTAGAATGCAGTAAAGAGGCCCTGTAGTGACATATAGTAGAATGCAGTAAAGAGGCCCTGTAGTGACATATAGCAGAATGCAGTAAAGAGGCCCTGTAGTGACATATAGCAGAATGCAGTAGAGAGGCCCTGTAGTGACATATAGCAGAAGGCAGTAAAGAGGGCCTGTAGTGACATATAGCAGAATGCAGTACAGAGGCTCTGCAGTGACATATAGTAGAATGCAGTAAAGAGGCCCTGTAGTGACATATAGCAGGATGCAGTAAAGAGGCCCTGTAGTGACATATAGCAGAATGCAGTAAAGAGCCCCTGTAGTGACATATAGCAGAATGCAGTAAAGAGGCCCTGTAGTGACATATAGTAGAATGCAGTTAAGAGGCCCTGTATTGACATATAGCACAATGCAGTAAAGAAGCCCTGTATTGACATATAGCACAATGCAGTAAAGAGGCCCTGTAGTGACATATAGCAGAATGCAGTAAAGAGCCCCTGTAGTGACATATAGTAGAATGCAGTAAAGAGCCCCTGTATTGACATATAGCAGAATGCAGTAAAGAGGCCCTGTAGTGACATATAGTAGAATGCAGTAAAGAGGCCCTGTAGTGACATATAGTAGAATGCAGTAAAGAGGCCCTGTAGTGACATATAGCAGAATGCAGTAAAGAGGCCCTGTAGTGACATATAGCAGAATGCAGTAAAGAGGCCCTGTAGTGACATATAGCAGAATGCAGTAAAGAGGCCCTGTAGTGACATATAGTAGAATGCAGTAAAGAGGCCCTGTCGTGACATATAGCAGAATGCAGTAAAGAGACCCTGTAGTGACATAGCAGAATGCAGTAAAAAGGCCCTGTAGTGACATATAGTAGAATGCAGTAAAGAGGCCCTGTAGTGACATATAGCAGAATGCAGTAAAGAGGCCCTGTAGTGACATATAGTAGAATGCAGTAAAGAGGCCCTGCAGTGACATATAGCAGAATGCAGTAAAGAGACCCTGTAGTGACATATAGCAGAATGCAGTAAAGTATTCAGGATATACACCTTTTTGCGGGTTTAAACATCAGAAACACTTTCCTATAGCTATACAGTAATTAGTGAAGCAATCAAAAGGACAAAGTTGAACCCCGACTCCACCTGGATTTTTCTGCAGCCTCGATCTGAATTTCTGAACGCTTCTTGTAGTCTGTTCGGATTGCTCATCCCTTCCCCTCCGCCGGTGGGCCAAACAATTGTTTCCGATCAGACAGACGATTGTTTAGGAAATTGGTTTGTTAATGGGAACCTTTAACATGTTTTATAGCAAAGAAAACTGTTCAATGCTTTATTGCGGATATATCCTGGGTTTCCTTTTTGGATTATGAATGCTCTTTTTGAAGGCGGAATGTCTTAGCAGAATCAGCATATTGTATCGTCTGTGTTTGGTAGAGCAGGGCGAGGAGGTGGACGACATCGCCGGGTGTGATAAAGCGGCTTCTGGCAGGAGATGTGAGGAGGAGGAGTCTACTGTGTTATGGGGTCACTGCCATTTTAAAAAGACCTGAACTCAGAATGTCCTCTCTAGTCTAAAAGATAAGCAACAGCATAACCTTTATAGAACAACATTTGTTACAGCTGATACAAATCCTGCAATAATCATGAGGTGTGTCTACTTCCTGCTTTCATGGAAGCAGACAAAGGGTTAACATCCTGTGCTTTCTCTGCCGAGGAGATTCCTGAGCTGACACAGCTGAGTCTCATTTCTGGGGGGGGGGGGGGAGAGACGAGGTTGGCGGGACCCGAGGTGAGGAAAGGGTTGTGAGTCGGGTGCCCCTCTCTGTCACAGTGTGCCTGCTACTCCCCCCTCCAGGCTTCCTATACTGGGGGCACCTATACCTGGCTACCCATACTTGGGGCAGCTATATCTGGCTTCCTATACTGGGGGCACCTATACCTGGTTACCTATACTGGGGGCACCTATACCTGGGTTCCTATACTGGGAGCACCTATACCTGGCTACCTATACTGGGGGCACCTATACCTGGTTACCTATACTGGGGGCACCTATACCTGGCTTCCTATACTGGGGGCACCTATACCTGGTTACCTATACTGGGGGCACCTATACCTGGGTTCCTATACTGGGAGCACCTATACCTGGCTACCTATACTGGGGGCACCTATACCTGGTTACCTATACTGGGGGCACCTATACCTGGTTACCTATACTGGGGGCACCTATACCTGGGTTACCTATACTGGGAGCACCTATACCTGGTTACCTATACTGGGGGTACCTATACCTGGTTACCTATACTGGGAGCACCTATACCTGGTTACCTATACTGGGAGCACCTATACCTGGTTACCTATACTGGGGGCACCTATACCTGGCTTCCTATACTGGGGGCACCTATACCTGGCTTCCTATACTGGGGGCACCTATACCTGGCTATCTATACTGGGGGCACCTATACCTGGCTACCTATACTGGGGGCACCTATACCTGACTACCTATACTGGGGGCATCTATACCTGGCTACCTATACTGGGGGCACCGGTACATTGCTACCTATACTGGGGAACCTATATCTGGCTACCTATACTGGGGGCACCTATACCTGGCTACCTATACTGGGAGCACCTATACCTGGCTACCTATACTGGGGGCACCTATACCTGGCTACCTATACTGGGAGCACCTATACCTGGCTACCTATACTGGGAGCACCTATACCTGGCTATCTATACTGGGGGCACCTATACCTGGCTATCTATACTGGGAGCACCTATACCTGGCTACCTATACTGGGAGCACCTATACCTGGCTACCTATACTGGGAGCACCTATACCTGGCTACCTATACTGGGGGCACCTATACCTGGCTACATATACTGGGGGCACCTATACCTGGCTACATATACTGGGGGCAACTATACCTGGCTTCCTATACTGGGGGCAACTATACCTGGGTTCCTATACTGGGAGCACCTATACCTGGCTACCTATACTGGGGGCACCTATACCTGGTTACCTATACTGGGGGCACCTATACCTGGCTTCCTATACTGGGGGCACCTATACCTGGTTACCTATACTGGGGGCACCTATACCTGGGTTCCTATACTGGGAGCAGACGAGGGGGAGAGACGAGGTTGGCGGGACCCGAGGTGAGGAAAGGGTTGTGAGTCGGGTGGCCCTCTCTGTCACTGTGTGCCTGCTACTCCCCCCTCCAGGCTTCCTATACTGGGGGCACCTATACCTGGCTACCCATACTTGGGGCAGCTATACCTGGCTTCCTATACTGGGGGCACCTATACCTGGTTACCTATACAGGGGGCACCTATACCTAGGTTCCTATACTGGGAGCACCTATACCTGGCTACCTATACTGGGGGCACCTATACCTGGTTACCTATACTGGGGGCACCTATACCTGGCTTCCTATACTGGGGGCAACTATACCTGGCTACCTATACTGGGGGCACCTATACTGGGGGCACCTATACCTGGTTACCTATACTGGGGGCACCTATACCTGGCTATCTATACTGGGGGCACCTATACCTGGCTATATATACTGGGAGCACCTATACCTGGCTACCTATACTGGGAGCACCTATACCTGGCTACCTATACTGGGGGCACCTATACCTGGCTACCTATACTGGGGGCAACTATACCTGGCTTCCTATACTGGGGGCAACTATACCTGGCTACCTATACTGGGGGCACCTATACCTGGCTACCTATACTGGGGGCACCTATACCTGGTTACCTATACTGGGGGCACCTATACCTGGTTACCTATACTGGGGGCACCTATACCTGGCTTCCTATACTGGGGGCACCTATACCTGGTTACCTATACTGGGGGCACCTATACCTGGCTTCCTATACTGGGGGCACCTATACCTGGGTACCTATACTGGGGGCACCTATACCTGGTTACCTATACTGGGGGCACCTATACTTGGGTTACCTATACTGGGAGCACCTATACCTGGCTACCTATACTGGGGGCACCTATACCTGGTTACCTATACTGGGGGTACCTATACCTGGCTATCTATACTGGGGGCACCTATACCTGGCTTCCTATACTGGGGGCAACTATACCTGGCTATCTATACTGGGGGCACCTATACCTGGCTACCTATACTGGGGGCACCGCACCTATACCTGGCTACCTATACTGGGGGCACCGGTACATTGCTACCTATACTGGGGAACCTATATCTGGCTACCTATACTGTGGGCACCTATACCTGGCTACCTATACTGGGAGCACCTATACCTGGTTACCTATACCTGGCTATCTATACTGGGGGCACCTATACCTGGCTACCTATACTGGGAGCACCTATACCTGGCTACCTATACTGGGAGCACCTATACCTGGCTATCTATACTGGGGGCACCTATACCTGGCTATCTATACTGGGAGCACCTATACCTGGCTACCTATACTGGGAGCACCTATACCTGGCTACCTATACTGGGGGCACCTATACCTGGCTACCTATACTGGGGGCAACTATACCTGGCTTCCTATACTGGGGGAAACTATACCTGGCTACCTATACTGGGGGCAACTATACCTGGCTACCTATACTGGGGGCACCTATACCTGGTTACCTATACTGGGGGCACCTATACCTGGCTACCTATACTGGGGGCACCTATACCTGGCTACCTATACTGGGGGCACCTAGTCCTGGCTACCTATACTGGGGGCACCTATACCTGGCTACCTATACTGGGGGCACCTATACCTGGCTACCTATACTGGGGGCACCTATACCTGGCTACCTATACTGGGGGCACCTATACCTGGCTACCTATACTGGGGGCACCTATACCTGGTTACCTATACTGGGGGCACCTATACCTGGCTTCCTATACTGGGGGCACCTATACCTGGATACCTATACTGGGGGCACCTATACCTGGATACCTATACTGGGGGCACCTATACCTGGATACCTATACTGGGGGCACCTATACCTGGATACCTATACTGGGGGCACCTATACCTGGCTACCTATACTGGGGGCACCTATACCTGGCTACCTATAGTGGGAGCACCTATACCTGGCTATCTATACTGGGGGCACCTATACCTGGCTATCTATACTGGGAGCACCTATACCTGGCTACCTATACTGGGAGCAACTATACCGTTATCTATATTGGGGGCACCTATAGCTGGCTACCTATGGTGAGGGCACCTATAACCAGGGCTGTGGAGTTGGAGTCGGAGCAATTTTGGGTACCTGGAGTTGTAGTCGGTGGTTTCACAGACTGAGGAGTTGGGAGTCAGATGATTTTTGTACAGACTTCACAGCACTGCGTATACCTGGCTACCTATACTGGGGAGAACCTATATCTGGCTACCTATACTGGGAAGAACCTATACCTGGCTACCTATACTGGAGGCACCTATACTTAGCTATCTATACTGGGGAGAACCTATACCTGGCTACCTATACTGGGGGCACCTATACCTGGCTACCTATACTGGGGGCACCTATACTTCGCTATCTATACTGGGGGCACCTATAGCTTGCTACCTATACTGGGGGCACCTATAGCTTGCTACCTATACTGGGGGCACCTATAACTAGCTACCCATACTGGGGGCACCTATAACTAGCTACCTATACTGGGGGCACCTATAGCTGGCTACCTATACTGGGGGCACCTATACTTGGCTACTTATACTGTATGCTTTTGTTTTTTTTAAATATCCTGCCTAACCTGCCTTTCAAATTTCTTATTTTGGGGGGGGGGGGGGGGGGGGGGCAGAGAGGGGCCCAATCCAAAGTTTCACAGGGGGGCCCAGTGATTTCTAGTTACGCCCCTGCATGCCGCAGCAAACAAGCGTCTAGCCTATGCACCCCCCCCCCCTTCCCATGGCAGCTCCACCTGCTGCTGATGAGCGTATGCTGATGGGCAGGGGTCTGCGGATGAAGAGGTACACACAGCTTTTAGTGTAGATCTGGACAATATAAAGTCAGCGCAGCCTTCCAGAGGCGTCTGGCGGTGCCAAGCCTTCAGAATGTGGGAGTTTTCGGAGCACCGCGAGAGCCGATTCTCCTGCCAAGAATGGCGAGATAATCTGCATGTTCCTACGCTGCTCCGAGGCTTTCATCAGCCGGCTGAAGGGTTAAGAAATAGGGCTGAATGTGTGCAAGAACTACAACAACTTCATAGAGGAGAAAATAAATGAGCAGTCATTGGTGTGTTATCGGCCGCCGGTACTCGGCAGTGTCAGAATGAGCCATCATTGGTGCGTTATCGGGCGCCGGTACTCGGCAGTGTCAGAATGAGCCGTCATTGGTGGGTTATCGGCCGCCGGTACTCGACAGTGTCAGAATGAGCCGTCATTGGTGCATTATCGGCCGCCGGTACTCGGCAGTGTCAGAATGAGCCGTCATTGGTGGGTTATCGGCCGCCGGTACTCGGCAGTGTCAGAATGAGCCGTCATTGGTGCATTATCGGCCGCCGGTACTCAGCAGTGTCAGAATGAGCCATCATTGGTGTGTTATCGGCCGCCGGTACTCGGCAGTGTCAGAATGAGCCGTCATTGGTGCGTTATCGTCCGCCAGTACTCGGCAGTGTCAGAATGAGCCGTCATTGGTGCGTTACCGGACGCCGGTACTCGGCAGTGTCAGAATGAGCCATCATTGGTGTGTTACCGGCCGCCGGTACTCGGCAGTGTCAGAATGAGCCGTCATTGGTGCGTTATCGGGCGCCGGTACTCGGCAGTGTCAGAATGAGCCGTCATTGGTGGGTTATCGGCCGCCGGTACTCGGCAGTGTCAGAATGAGCCGTCATTGGTGCATTATCGGCCGCCGGTACTCGGCAGTGTCAGAATGAGCCATCATTGGTGTGTTATCGGCCGCCGGTACTCGGCAGTGTCAGAATGAGCCGTCATTGGTGCGTTACCGGCCGCCGGTACTCGGCAGTATCAGAATGAGCCATCATTGGTGCGTTACCGGCCGCCGGTACTCGGCAGTGTCAGAATGAGCCATCATTGGTGTGTTATCGGCCGCCGGTACTCGGCAGTGTCAGAATGAGCCGTCATTGGTGCGATATCAGCCGCCCGTACTCGGCAGTGTCAGAATGAGCCGTCATTGGTGCGTTATCGTCCGCCAGTACTCGGCAGTGTCAGAATGAGCCATCATTGGTGTGTTACCGGCCGCCGGTACTCGGCAGTGTCAGAATGAGCCGTCATTGGTGCGTTATCGGGCGCCGGTACTCGGCAGTGTCAGAATGAGCCGTCATTGGTGGGTTATCGGCCGCCGGTACTCGGCAGTGTCAGAATGAGCCGTCATTGGTGCATTATCGACCGCCGGTACTCGGCAGTGTCAGAATGAGCCATCATTGGTGTGTTATCGGCCGCCGGTACTCGGCAGTGTCAGAATGAGCCGTCATTGGTGCGTTACCGGCCGCCGGTACTCGGCAGTATCAGAATGAGCCATCATTGGTGCGTTACCGGCCGCCGGTACTCGGCAGCGTCAGAATGAGCCATCATTGGTGTGTTATCGGCCGCCGGTACTCGGCAGTGTCAGCATGAGCCGTCATTGGTGCGATATCAGCCGCCCGTACTCGGCAGTGTCAGAATGAGCCGTCATTGGTGCGTTACCCGCCGCCGGTACTCGGCAGTGTCAGAATGAGCCATCATTGGTGTGTTATCGGCCGCCGGTACTCGGCAGTGTCAGAATGAGCCGTCATTCGTGCGATATCGGCCGCCGGTACTCAGCAGTGTCAGAATGAGCCGTCATTGGTGCGATATCGGCCGCCGGTACTCGGCAGTGTCAGAATGAGCCGTCATTGGTGCATTACCGGCCGCCAGTACTCGGCAGTGTCAGAATGAGCCGTCATTGGTGTGTTATCGGCCGCCGGTACTCAGCAGTGTCAGAATGAGCCGTCATTGGTGCGATATCGGCCGCCGGTACTCGGCAGTGTCAGAATGAGCCGTCATTGGTGCGTTACCGGCCGCCGGTACTCAGCAGTGTCAGAATGAGCCGTCATTGGTGCGTTATCGTCCGCCAGTACTCGGCAGTGTCAGAATGAGCCGTCATTGGTGCGATATCGGCCGCCGGTGCTTGGCAGTGTCAGAATGAGCCGTCATTGGTGTGTTATCGGACGCCGGTACTCGGCAGTGTGAGAATGAGCCGTCATTGGTGTGTTATCGGCCACCAGTACTCGGCAGTGTCAGAGTGAGCCGTCATTGGTGTGTTATCGGCCATCAGTACTCGGCAGTGTCAGAACGAGCCGTCATTGGTGCGTATTTTGTAGTATATACAGGCGCTGATCCAATCTTTATCTCATGTGTATGTTCCACCAGCTGCTCAGGATAAACCACATCCACAATCGGTTCCAAGAAAAATTTATACAAATCCACAGCGCTTGGTACTCAAATCGGCATCTGCAGTAACCCCACAGTGCTCAAAAGCATATTTCCACAGTGACCATCACCAGAAATAAATTGAGAAAGGTCACTTCTCCATCCAAGAATCACATAAACATTTATTAGAAGCTGAATCTACATCACATATACAATGACTTACTTCCAGGGTCCTTTTGACAGGGACCCTTAGTAGTTAAAAGCTTATAGTGTAACCCAGTACACATTTAAAATCCAAAAAAACGATCTCATATAAGTTGCCCAGTCTCCAGTTCCTCCCGGTTTCGGCCTTGCACTCAGCAGTGTCAGAATGAGCCGTCATTGGTGCGATATCGGCCGCCGGTACTCGGCAGTGTCAGAATGAGCCGTCATTGGTGCGTTACCGGCCGCCGGTACTCGGCAGTGTCAGAATGAGCCGTCATTGGTGTGTTATCGGCCACCAGTACTCGGCAGTGTCAGAGTGAGCCGTCATTGGTGTGTTATCGGCCATCAGTACTCGGCAGTGTCAGAACGAGCCGTCATTGGTGCGTATTTTGTAGTATATACAGGCGCTGATCCAATCTTTATCTCATGTGTATGTTCCACCAGCTGCTCAGGATAAACCACATCCACAATCGGTTCCAAGAAAAATTTATACAAATCCACAGCGCTTGGTACTCAAATCGGCATCTGCAGTAACCCCACAGTGCTCAAAAGCATATTTCCACAGTGACCATCACCAGAAATAAATTGAGAAAGGTCACTTCTCCATCCAAGAATCACATAAACATTTATTAGAAGCTGAATCTACATCACATATACAATGACTTACTTCCAGGGTCCTTTTGACAGGGACCCTTAGTAGTTAAAAGCTTATAGTGTAACCCAGTACACATTTAAAATCCAAAAAACCGATCTCATATAAGTTGCCCAGTCTCCAGTTCCTCCCGGTTTCGGCCTTGCACTCAGCAGTGTCAGAATGAGCCGTCATTGGTGCGATATCGGCCGCCGGTACTCGGCAGTGTCAGAATGAGCCGTCATTGGTGCGTTACCGGCCGCCGGTACTCGGCAGTGTCAGAATGAGCCGTCATTGGTGCCTTATCGTCCGCCAGTACTCGGCAGTGTCAGAATGAGCCGTCATTGGTGCGTTATCGGCCGCCGGGACTCGGCAGTGTCAGAATGAGCCGTCATTGGTGTGTTATCGGCCGCCGGGACTCAGCAGTGTCAGAATGACCCGTCATTGGTGCGTTATCGGCCACCGGGACTCGGCAGTGTCAGAATGAGCCGTCATTGGTGTGTTATCGGCCATCAGTACTCGGCAGTGTCAGAATGAGCAGTCATTGGTGCATTATCGGACGCTGGTACGGTACTCGGCAGTGTCAGAATGAGTAGTCATTGGTGCGTTATCGTCCGCCAGTACTCGGCAGTGTCAGAATGAGCCGTCATTGGTGTGTTATCATCCGCCAGTACTCGGCAGTGTCAGAACGAGTCGTCATTGGTGCGTTATCGGCCGCTGGTACTCGGCAGTGTCAGAATGAGCCGTCATTGGTGCGTTACCGTCCACCAGTACTCGGCAGTGTCAGAATGAGCCGTCATTGGTGCTATACCGTCCGCCAGTACTCGGCAGTGTCAGAATGAGCCGTCATTGGTGCGTTATCGGCCGCCGGTACTCGGCAGTGTCAGAATGAGCCGTCATTGGTGCGTTACTGTCCGCCAGTACTCGGCAGTGTCAGAATGAGCCGTCATTGGTGCATTATCGGACGCTGGTACTCGGCAGTGTCAGAATGAGTAGTCATTGGTGCGTTATCGTCCGCCAGTACTCAGCAGTGTCAGAATCAGCCGTCATTGGTGTGTTATCATCCGCCAGTACTCGGCAGTGTCAGAACGAGTCGTCATTGGTGCGTTATCGGATGCCGGTACTCGGCAGTGTCAGAATGAGCCGTCATTGGTGCGTTATCGGCCGCCGGGACTCAGCAGTGTCAGAATGAGCAGTCATTGGTGCGTTACCGTCCGCCAGTACTCGGCAGTGTCAGAAATGAGCCGTCATTGGTGCATTATCGGACGCCGGTACTCAGCAGTGTCAGAATGAGCCGTCATTGGTGCGTTATCGGACACCGGTACTCGGCAGTGTCAGAACGAGTCGTCATTGGTGCGTTATCGGCCGCTGGTACTCGGCAGTGTCAGAATGAGCCGTCATTGGTGCGTTACCGTCCGCCAGTACTCGGCAGTGTCAGAATGAGCCGTCATTGGTGCTATACCGTCCGCCAGTACTCGGCAGTGTCAGAATGAGCCGTCATTGGTGCGTTATCGGCCGCCGGTACTCGGCAGTGTCAGAATGAGCCGTCATTGGTGCGTTACTGTCCGCCAGTACTCGGCAGTGTCAGAATGAGCCGTCATTGGTGCATTATCGGACGCTGGTACTCGGCAGTGTCAGAATGAGTAGTCATTGGTGCGTTATCGTCCGCCAGTACTCAGCAGTGTCAGAATGAGCCGTCATTGGTGTGTTATCATCCGCCAGTACTCGGCAGTGTCAGAACGAGTCGTCATTGGTGCGTTATCGGATGCCGGTACTCGGCAGTGTCAGAATGAGCCGTCATTGGTGCGTTATCGGCCGCCGGGACTCAGCAGTGTCAGAATGAGCCGTCATTGGTGCGTTACCGTCCGCCAGTACTCGGCAGTGTCAGAAATGAGCAGTCATTGGTGCATTATCGGACGCCGGTACTCAGCAGTGTCAGAATGAGCCATCATTGGTGCGTTATCGGACACCGGTACTCGGCAGTGTCAGAATGAGTCGTCATTGGTGCGTTATCGGCCGCCGGTACTCAGCAGTGTCAGAATGAGCCGTCATTGGTGCGTTATCGGCCGCCGGTACTCGGCAGTGTCAGAATGAGCCGTCATTGGTGCGTTATCGGATGCCGGTACTCGGCAGTGTCAGAATGAGCCGTCATTGGTGTGTTATCGGACGCTGGTACTCGGCAGTGTCAGAATGAGCCGTCATTGGTGCGTTATCGGACGCTGGTACTCGGCAGTGTCAGTGAACCGTCATTGGTGTGTTATCGGCCATCAGTACTCGGCAGTGTCAGAATGAGCCGTCATTGGTGCGTTATCGGCCGCCGGTACTCGGCAGTGTCAGAATGAGCCGTCATTGGTGCGTTATCGGCCATCAGTACTTGGCAGTGTCAGAATGAGCCGTCATTGGTGCGTTATCGGACGCCGGTACTCGGCAGTGTCAGAAATAAGCAGTCATTGGTGCGATATCAGACGCCGGTACTCGGCAGTGTCAGAAATAAGCCGTCATTGGTGCGTTATCGGCCGCCGGGACTCGGCAGTGTCAGAATGAGCAGTCATTGGTGTGTTATCGGCCGCCGGGACTCAGCAGTGTCAGAATGAGCCGTCATTGGTGCGTTATCGGCCGCCGGGACTCAGCAGTGTCAGAATGACCCGTCATTGGTGCGTTATCGGCCACCGGGACTCGGCAGTGTCAGAATGAGCCGTCATTGGTGTGTTATCGGCCATCAGTACTCGGCAGTGTCAGAATGAGCAGTCATTGGTGCATTATCGGACGCTGGTACGGTACTCGGCAGTGTCAGAATGAGTAGTCATTGGTGCGTTATCGTCCGCCAGTACTCGGCAGTGTCAGAATGAGCCGTCATTGGTGTGTTATCATCCGCCAGTACTCGGCAGTGTCAGAACGAGTCGTCATTGGTGCATTATCGGCCGCTGGTACTCGGCAGTGTCAGAATGAGCCGTCATTGGTGCGTTACCGTCCGCCAGTACTCGGCAGTGTCAGAATGAGTCGTCATTGGTGCGTTATCGGCCGCCGGTACTCAGCAGTGTCAGAATGAGCCGTCATTGGTGCGTTATCGGCCGCCGGTACTCGGCAGTGTCAGAATGAGCCGTCATTGGTGCGTTATCGGATGCCGGTACTCGGCAGTGTCAGAATGAGCCGTCATTGGTGTGTTATCGGACGCTGGTACTCGGCAGTGTCAGAATGAGCCGTCATTGGTGCGTTATCGGACGCTGGTACTCGGCAGTGTCAGTGAACCGTCATTGGTGTGTTATCGGCCATCAGTACTCGGCAGTGTCAGAATGAGCCGTCATTGGTGCGTTATCGGCCGCCGGTACTCGGCAGTGTCAGAATGAGCCGTCATTGGTGCGTTATCGGCCATCAGTACTTGGCAGTGTCAGAATGAGCCGTCATTGGTGCGTTATCGGACGCCGGTACTCGGCAGTGTCAGAAATAAGCAGTCATTGGTGCGATATCAGACGCCGGTACTCGGCAGTGTCAGAAATAAGCCGTCATTGGTGCGTTATCGGCCGCCGGGACTCGGCAGTGTCAGAATGAGCAGTCATTGGTGTGTTATCGGCCGCCGGGACTCAGCAGTGTCAGAATGAGCCGTCATTGGTGCGTTATCGGCCGCCGGGACTCAGCAGTGTCAGAATGACCCGTCATTGGTGCGTTATCGGCCACCGGGACTCGGCAGTGTCAGAATGAGCCGTCATTGGTGTGTTATCGGCCATCAGTACTCGGCAGTGTCAGAATGAGCAGTCATTGGTGCATTATCGGACGCTGGTACGGTACTCGGCAGTGTCAGAATGAGTAGTCATTGGTGCGTTATCGTCCGCCAGTACTCGGCAGTGTCAGAATGAGCCGTCATTGGTGTGTTATCATCCGCCAGTACTCGGCAGTGTCAGAACGAGTCGTCATTGGTGCATTATCGGCCGCTGGTACTCGGCAGTGTCAGAATGAGCCGTCATTGGTGCGTTACCGTCCGCCAGTACTCGGCAGTGTCAGAATGAGCCGTCATTGGTGCTATACCGTCCGCCAGTACTCGGCAGTGTCAGAATGAGTAGTCATTGGTGCGTTATCGTCCGCCAGTACTCAGCAGTGTCAGAATGAGCCGTCATTGGTGTGTTATCATCCGCTAGTACTCGGCAGTGTCAGAACGAGTCGTCATTGGTGCGTTATCGGATGCCGGTACTCGGCAGTGTCAGAATGAGCCGTCATTGGTGCGTTATCGGCCGCCGGGACTCAGCAGTGTCAGAATGAGCCGTCATTGGTGCGTTACCGTCCGCCAGTACTCGGCAGTGTCAGAAATGAGCCGTCATTGGTGCATTATCGGACGCCGGTACTCAGCAGTGTCAGAATGAGCCGTCATTGGTGCGTTATCGGACACCGGTACTCGGCAGTGTCAGAATGAGTCGTCATTGGTGCGTTATCGGCCGCCGGTACTCAGCAGTGTCAGAATGAGCCGTCATTGGTGCGTTATCGGCCGCCGGTACTCGGCAGTGTCAGAATGAGCCGTCATTGGTGCGTTATCGGATGCCGGTACTCGGCAGTGTCAGAATGAGCCGTCATTGGTGTGTTATCGGACGCTGGTACTCGGCAGTGTCAGAGTGAGCCGTCATTGGTGTGTTATCGGCCATCAGTACTCGGCAGTGTCAGAATGAGCGTCATTGGTGCGTTATCGGCCGCCGGTACTCGGCAGTGTCAGAATGAGCCGTCATTGGTGCGTTATCGGCCGCCGGTACTCGGCAGTGTCAGAATGAGCCGTCATTGGTGCATTATCAGACGCCGGTACTCAGCAGTGTCAGAATGTGCCGTCATTGGTGCATTATCGGACGCCGGTACTCAGCAGTGTCAGAATGAGCCGTCATTGGTGCATTATCGGCCGCCGGTACTCGGCAGTGTCAGAACGAGTCGTCATTGGTGCGTTATCGGACGCCGGTACTCAGCAGTGTCAGAATGAGCCGTCATTGGTGCATTATCGGACGCCGGTACTCAGCAGTGTCAGAATGAGCCGTCATTGGTGCGTTATCGGCCGCCGGTACTCGGCAGTGTCAGAATGAGCCGTCATTGGTGCATTATCGGACGCCGGTACTCAGCAGTGTCAGAATGAGCCGTCATTGGTGCGTTATCGGCCGCCGGTACTCGGCAGTGTCAGAATGAGCTGTCATTGGTGCGTTATCGGCCATCAGTACTTGGCAGTGTCAGAATGAGCCGTCATTGGTGCGTTATCGGCCGCCGGGACTCAGCAGTGTCAGAATGACCCGTCATTGGTGCGTTATCGGCCACCGGGACTCGGCAGTGTCAGAATGAGCCGTCATTGGTGTGTTATCGGCCATCAGTACTCGGCAGTGTCAGAATGAGCAGTCATTGGTGCATTATCGGACGCTGGTACGGTACTCGGCAGTGTCAGAATGAGTAGTCATTGGTGCGTTATCGTCCGCCAGTACTCGGCAGTGTCAGAATGAGCCGTCATTGGTGTGTTATCATCCGCCAGTACTCGGCAGTGTCAGAACGAGTCGTCATTGGTGCGTTATCGGATGCCGGTACTCGGCAGTGTCAGAACGAGTCGTCATTGGTGCGTTATCGGACACCGGTACTCGGCAGTGTCAGAAATGAGCAGTCATTGGTGCATTATCGGACGCCGGTACTCAGCAGTGTCAGAATGAGCCGTCATTGGTGCGTTATCGGATGCCGGTACTCTGCAGTGTCAGAATGAGCTGTCATTGGTGTGTTATCAGCCGCCGGTACTCGGCAGTGTCAGAATGAGCCGTCATTGGTGCGTTATCGGCCATCAGTACTTGGCAGTGTCAGAATGAGCCGTCATTGGTGCATTATCGGACGCCGGTACTCGGCAGTGTCAGAAATAAGCCGTCATTGGTGTGTTATCGGCCACCAGTACTCGGCAGTGTCAGAATGAGCCATCATTGGTGCGTTATCGGCCACCGGTACTCGGCAGTGTCAGAATGAGCCGTCATTGGTGGGTTATCGGACGCCAGTACTCGGCAGTGTCAGAAATGAGCAGTCATTGGTGGGTTATCGGACGCCAGTACTCGGCAGTGTCAGAAATGAGCAGTCATTGGTGGGTTATCGGACGCCGGTACTCGGCAGTGTCAGAAATAAGCCGTTATTGGTGTGTTATCGGCCGCCGGTACTCGGCAGTGTCAGAATGAGCCATCATTGGTGCGTTATCGTCCGCCAGTACTCGGCAGTGTCAGAATGAGCCGTCATTGGTGCATTATCGGACGCCGGTACTCAGCAGTGTCAGAATGAGCCGTCATTGGTGCGTTATCGGCCGCCGGTACTCGGCAGTGTCAGAACGAGTCGTCATTGGTGCGTTATCGGACGCCGGTACTCAGCAGTGTCAGAATGAGCCGTCATTGGTGCGTTATCGGCCGCCGGTACTCGGCAGTGTCAGAACGAGTCGTCATTGGTGCGTTATCGGACACCGGTACTCGGCAGTGTCAGAATGAGTCGTCATTGGTGCGTTATCGGACGCCGGTACTCAGCAGTGTCAGAATGAGCCGTCATTGGTGCGTTATCGGCCGCCGGTACTCGGCAGTGTCAGAACGAGTCGTCATTGGTGCGTTATCGGACGCCGGTACTCGGCAGTGTCAGAACGAGTCGTCATTGGTGCGTTATCGGACGCCGGTACTCGGCAGTGTCAGAACGAGTCGTCATTGGTGCGTTATCGGACGCCGGTACTCGGCAGTGTCAGAAATGAGCCATCATTGGTGCGTTATCGGACACCGGTACTCGGCAGTGTCAGAAATGAGCAGTCATTGGTGCGTTATCGGACACCGGTACTCGGCAGTGTCAGAAATGAGCCGTCATTGGTGCGTTACCGGTCGCTGGTTACCCGTCCCACCACATTGCTGATGGAGAAGCCAGGGAAAGGGATCGGGTCCTCACCAGAAGCTTATACGGACGTCTCCCTCGGTTACAGCCGTGTGACGCGGGGAGGAGGGACAGCGGCACAACGGAACCGGCATTATTTGTTTGAGAATGAAGATGGCAGCCTCTGTACTCCATTCAACTAAAAGCTGCTTTTAAAGCTTGAGTAAGCCCAAAACTGAAGAAGGGAATTGATGAAAGCAATCACGTCACAATGAATGCAACTTCTTGCACGCTACATGCAATTCTGATTTTGTATACAATCCTATTTTTGATTGTGATTGAAAAAAACGGAGCATGTAGTATTTTTTTGTTGTAATGGAATCAAAAATCAGATTGTATAAAAAAATCGAATCGTATGTAGTGTGCAAGAGGCCTAACAAGTATCCCCTTCCGAATAGACCTACCGAGGACGTTGCCATGTAGGTTCCTCTATGGCAGAGCCATGCTTGGAGAGAGGAGGTCTGTGCAAAGTCATGAGCCCCGCCCCCGAGGACTGGTGTTGGACAGCCCTGTATAAGTGCATAGTAATGTCACCGATACAAGCAGAGAGCTGTGAGAGTGTTGTGTGCCGCCTCCTGGATGTAAGCCTGGCCTCAGGGGCATAGAGATCATTTGCATATTCAGGAGTATTCAGCCTTTGGCTTGTGTTCCCATAATCCTTCGCTACCACGGGGCTATCCCACTAAAAAGGTAATCCAGTGGTACCAGCAAACTCCTCATTCATGCCCTTATCATATCCAGCCTCGACTACAGCAACTCCCTGCTGTCAGGCCACCCTCTGAACTGCATCAACCCCCCCCCCCTCTACAATGTGCCATGTAAGCAGCAGCCAGACTGATCTAGTCTTCCCATCGCTCATCCTCTACGACTACCCTCTGTACATCCGCCCAACCTACATATGAGCTCGCCCACAGACATACACCTGGCCACCCCTCCGATCCTACAACAACCTGCGCCTGACCACCACGTGCATCTTCAACTACCATGAAAGACTGCAGGACTTTTCAAGAGCTGCCCCCACTGTCTGGAACTCCATTCCACCACCCATCAGGCTTACCTCATCTCTCAACGCCTTTAAACAAGCCCTCAAATTATACCTCTTCAAGATCGCCTGCAACCCTGCAATAACACCATAACTGCTGAGTCCTATCATGCAACCTGTACCGAGTGTGTCCCTACCCCTTACTATTAGATCGTCAGCCTCTGGCTGGGTCCTCCCCTCTAGTGTATCTAACCCCATGCGGACCAACTTGGACTTGAATTACTGTATGTGATCTCAAACTCCACTGCATGTTCTTGTCTCTTCTACCTTGTTGTCCATCTATCTATTTCTCTATTGTTCAGCGCTGCGTAATATGTTGGCGCTTTACAAACACAATAAATGATAATTCTATCTACTTCTCTGCTGTAGCAGAATGCCCGCCATTGGGCATCGCTCAGCAGCTCCCAACACACCTGCCACAATCTGGTTACCGACATTCGGCGAAGAGGCATCTGAAATGTCCCAACTTCATACAGCTTTTACGTCTGAGCAATGACGCGAGCTTTGTCCTGAAGCAAAACTGTGACTCCATCCAAGCTGGAGGATTACTGAGATAATACGGAGTCTGCAATATTTACTGCCGAGCTGTCTACTAGAAAAACCTGAACTGGATGTGAGGCGAGTCAGAGGAATCTGCTCTGAAGACTCATCCGCACATTGCTGAGTAATGAGTGGCTGATGCAGAACTGAGAGAAGGGACTAGCAAAGGACACTCATAACACACAGAATATCAGAAGGAGCATCACCTGGGGCTCCTTACACCACCCACAACTATTCCATGGAACACCCTGTCATATCATCACCTGGGGCTCCGTGCACCACCCACAACCATTCCATGGAACACCCTGTCATATCATCACCTGAGACTCCGTGCACCACCCACAACCATTCCACGGGGCTCCCAACGCTACTCATCACCTGGGACTCTGTGCACCACCCACAACCATTCCATGGAACACCCTGTCATATCATCACCTGGGGCTCCGTACACCACCCACAACCATTCCATGGAACACCCTGTCATATCATCACCTGGGGCTCCGTACACCACCCACAACCATTCCATGGAACACCCTGTCATATCATCACCTGGGGCTCCACACACCACCCACAACCATTCCATGGAACACCCTGTCATATCACCTGGGGCTCCGTACACCACCCACAACCATTCCATGGAACACCCTGTCATATCATCACCTGGGGCTCCATACACCACCCACAACCATTCCATGGAACACCCTGTCATATCACCTGGGGCTCCGTACACCACCCACAACCATTCCATGGAACACCCTGTCATATCATCACCTGGGGCTCCGTGCACCACCCATAACCATTCCACAGGGCTCCCATCACTCCTCATCACCTGGGACTCCGTGCACCACCCACAACCATTCCATGGGATACCCGGTCATATCACCTGGGGCTCCGTACACCACCCACAACCATTCCATGGAACACCCTATCATATCATCACCTGGGACTCCTTGCACCACCCACAACCATTCCATGGAACACGCTGTCATATCAACACCTGGGGCTCCGTACACCACCCACAACCATTCCATGGAACACCCTGTCATATCACCTGGGGCTCCGTACACCACCCACAACCATTCCATGGAACACCCTGTCATATCATCACCTGGGGCTCCGTGCACCACCCACAACCATTCCATGGAACACGCTGTCATATCATCACCTGGGGCTCCGTACAGCACCCACAACCATTCCATGGAACACCCTGTCATATCACCTGGGGCTCCGTACACCACCCACAACCATTCCATGGAACACCCTGTCATATCATCACCTGGGGCTCCATACACCACCCACAACCATTCCATGGAACACCCTGTCATATCATCACCTGGGGCTCCATACACCACCCACAACCATTCCATGGGATACCCTGTCATATCACCTGGGACTCCATGCACCACACACAGCCATTCCATGGAACACCCTGTCATATCATCACCTGGGGCTCTGTACACCACCCACAACCATTCCATGGAACACCCTGTCATATCATCACCTGGGACTCCTTACACCACCCACAACCATTCCACGGGGCTCCCATCGCTCCTCATCACCTGGGGCTCCATACACCACCCACAACCATTCCATGGAACACCCAGTTATATCATCACCTGGGGCTCCACACACCACCCACAACCATTCCATGGAACACCCTGTCATATCATCACCTGGGACTCCTTACACCACCCACAACCATTCCACGGGGCTCTCATTGCTCCTCATCACCTGGGGCTCCATATACCATCCACAACCATTCCATAGAACACCCTGTCATATCATCACCTGGGGCTCCGTACACCACCCACAATCATTCCATGGAACACCCTGTTATATCATCACCTGGGACTCCGTGCACCACCCACAACCATTCCATGGAACACGCTGTCCTATCATCACCTGGGGCTCCATATACCATCCACAACCATTCCATGGAACACCCCATCATCCATCACCAGGGGCTCCATGCACCACCCACAACCATTCCATGGAAAACCCCATCATCTCTCATCACCTGGGGCTCCGTACAACACCCACTGCCATTCCATGGAACATCTTGTCACCCCTTACCACCTGGGGCTCCGTACAACACCCACAACCATTCTATGGAACACCCTGTCATATCTCATCACCTCGGGCTCCGTGCACCACACACAGCCATTCCGTGGAACATCTTGTCACCCCTCATCATCTGGGGCTCCGTGCACCACCCACTGCCATTCTATGGAACACCCTGTCATATTTCATCACCTCGGGCTCCATGCACCACCCACTGCCATTCCATGGAACACCTCGTCATCCCTCATCACATGGGGCTCCGTACAACACCCACTGCCATTCTATGGAACACTCTGTCATATCTCATCACCTCGGGCTACGTGCACCACCCATAGCCATTCCATGGAACATCTTGTCACCCCTTACCACCTGGGGCTCCGTACACCACCCACGACTATCCCATGGGGCTCCCATCATCCCCCATCTCATGGGCCACTGTACTACATCCGGGTGGCATTTGGCGAATAAAGACGATTCTGAGAGTTCTTAACTAGATGTAGGAAAAATGAGAGGATAAGTCTGTAGAACCCATCTCTTGTTAGGATGTTGGTATGAATTTGTAAAATGCCTATGCAGAAAGCTTGTGTCAGTACACTGGCCAGTCGTGGACAGGTCTACTTAGAAGATCACTTGTGTTTGGCCTGAAGTTCTGCCACAAAGCTTCACATCAGCATTGACCGATGTCGGTACCCAATGATGTATTCACCATTCCTCCAGTGGGACTGCAACATCAGTGCAGGGTTTTCAGGCGATTTCTCATAGGGAAATTACTATGGGATTCCGGGAAGAAGGCCCTAAGACTCTGCAAGCAGCAACTGCCAAACATGGCTTATGATGATTGAATATTGACAAGTAACGTCAGTGGGAGTGCCGCCACCAGAACCTTACGCCTGGATTGTTGCTGACGCTTCTTCGTTGATGGGAATGATGGGGAAATCGCCAGGTCTATCACCCGCTAGTGTGAACTTAAAGAGAAACTCCGACCAAGAATTGAACTTTATCCCAATCAGTAGCTGATACACTCTTTTACATGAGAAATCTATTCCTTTTCACAAACAGACCATCAGGGGGCGCTGTATGACAAATTGTGGTGAAACCCCTCCCACAAGAAGCTCTGAGTACTGTGGTACTCCTGGCAGTTTCCTGTCTTTGAACCTTGTTGCATTGTGGGAAATAGCTGTTTACAGCAGTTTCCAACTACCAAAAAAACATGCAGCAGCTAGATCACCGGCCAGCAGTAAAAATGTCACCATGTTATAAATGTCAGAATGTAAATCAGGGATTTAAAAGATTTTACAATAGGCAAACACTGACTAAATCATTTATACATAATTATTGTAAAAATGAAGCACTTTTTTTATTACATTATTTTCACTGGAGTTCCTCTTTAAAGCACAACTGAAGAGAGAGGTATATGGAGGCTGCCATGTTCATTTTCATTTAAGCAATACCAGTTGCCTGGCTGTCCTGCGGATCCTCTGCCTCTAATACTTTTTGCCATAGCCCCTAAACAAGCATGCAGCAGATCAGGAGTTTCTGGCATTTTTGTCAGATCTGACAAGATTAGCCGCATGCTTGTTTCTGGTGTGATTCAGACACTACTGCAGCCAAATAGATCAGCAGGGCTGACAGGCAACTGGTATTGTTTATAAAGAAATAAATATGGCAGCCTCCATATCCCTCTCACTTCAGTTGTCCTTTAAGGTGCCCACACATTACTCAATATTGCAGCCTGATTGACCTTGAATTAAAAAAATTCAATAATTTAATTGAATTGGAAGAGAATCGATGGGATCAAGAAGACAGGCTGGAAAATCTTGGTCACAGGAGCTGGATTGGGTGAGCTGCGGTAGACCGACCCAACGTGTGACATACTGTATGCGCAGGACTTCATGCTCGATATTAACCCAAGTCCCTGAGGTGGGAGATCTCCTGCATGATGAAAAGCCTGGAGAGCGACGCCCAACGTGACAGCAGATAACACGGACCCCGGGGAGAGAGCGCCTCCCGTGAGAAGCGTTTCACAGGCGACATGCTGGGACAGGTCACCTTTCTCACAGAAAGACTCTGAGAGGAGTTACGTCACACCGTCTGAAAATGACATTCCCACAACCAGAAATTCAGGTTCTGGATGGAAGAAGCCTCGGGAACTTTCTAAAAACGGCGTCCAGCCCGATAAGAGGAGCAAGCTGTGGCTTATCATCGACATGGGCTGCTGCCCTGACAGCCAGATTCTTGGTGCATGAGGTGGAGGCCGCCAAACATGGAGGATCTGCCGAGATCCCTTCATACAAGTCACCACCTTATACAGACACCGGAAACACTGACCAGTCATATCTTTCACAGTTCCATTACCAACCTACCCACACACAGATTGTACACCACACATCGATCTGCCGACATCCCTTCATACAAGTCACCATCTTATACAGACACCGGAAACACTGACCAGTCATATCTTTCACAGTTCCATTACCAACCTACCCACACACAGATTGTACACCACACATCGATCTGCCGACATCCCTCCATACAAGTCCCCACCTTATACAGACACCGGAAACACTGACCAGTCATATCTGTCACTGTTCCATTACCAACCTATCCACACACACAGATCTGCCGAGATCCCTTCATACAAGTCACCACCTTATACAGACACCGGACACACTGACCAGTCATATCTGTCACCGTTCCATTTTCAACCTATCCACACACAGATTGTACATAGACACACACAGGTCAATCTGCTGTCATATGTATAGTACACGTGTCCTTATCTCCATTATGTTACCAGTACCGAAGTCGTCTGCCAATTAACCAGGTTCTGTTACGCTGACCACACACTTATCAATTCTTATGTAAGATCATCCTTTCACTTTGTTAATTACAATGAAAACTGAATCGAGAGAGACTCAATTCTACTTTTGATTGAGCAATCAAATGATGATCAAAAGTGATTGACATCGTCCAGATGATTCATTCGGTTGTGTCTGAAAATTGCAGCGGATTGTACAGGAGTGGGCTGGTGTTCTGTTCTGATAAATTTAAGAACATTTCCTTGTTTCTGAACATTCATTGGCTTCCAGAAAGCACTCGCTCCACTGGAGGAACAAAATGGAGGTTTGGCACAAGTGTTGTCGCTTTCCATTGCTTTGGCGTCATTCAAAAATGCGCATAGATTGATAGCAAATCAATATTCAGCTAAAAATCTTACAGATATCACTTCAGATGAGTGTTACACATCCTGTATATCACACTAACCCTCCCTCTACCTACCCCTATCAATAACCGCTCCCCCTAGCTCCTCCCTCTACCTACCCCTAACACTAACCGCCCCCAAGTTCCTCCCTCTACCTACCCCTATGAATAACCACTTCCCCTAGCTCCTCCCTCTACCTACCCCTAACACTAACCGCCCCGAGCTCCTCCTTCTACCTACCCCTACCTACCCTATGGCACTAACCGCTTCTGAGCTCTTCCCTCTACCTACTTCTAACCATCCCCTAACTCCTCCCTCTACCTACCCCTATGAATAACTGCTCCCCTATCTCCTCCCTCTACCTACCCTCTAACACTAACCGCCCCCGAGCTCCTCCCTCTACCTACCCCTATCAATAACCACTCCCCCTAGCTCTTCCCTCTACCTACCCCTAACACTAACACTAACCGCCCTGAGTTCCTCCCTCTACCTACCCCTATCAAAAACCGCTCCCCTAGCTCCTCCCTCTACCTACCCCTAACACTAAACGCCCCCAAGTTCCTCCCTCTACCTACACCTATGAATAACCACTTCCCCTAGCTCCTCCCTCTACCTAACCCTAACACTAACCGCCCCGAGCTCCTCCTTCTACCTACCCCTATCAAAAACCGCTCCCCTGCTCCTCCCTCTACCTACCCTATGGCACTAACCGCTTCCGAGCTCTTCCCTCTACCTACTTCTAACCATCCCCTAACTCCTCCCTCTACCTACCCCTATGAATAACCGCTCCCCTATCTCCTCCCTCTACCTACCCTCTAACACTAACCGCCCCCGAGCTCCTCCCTCTACCTACCCCTATCAATAACCACTCCCCCTAGCTCTTCCCTCTACCTACCCCTAACACTAACACTAACCGCCCCGAGTTCCTCCCTCTACCTACCCCTATCAAAAACCGCTCCCCTAGCTCCTCCCTCTACCTACCCTATAGCACTAACCGCTCCCGAGCTCCTCCCTCTACCTACTCCTAACCATCCCCTAACTCCTCCCTCTACCTACCCCTATCAATAACCGCTCCCCCTAGCTCCTCCCTCTACCTACCCTCTAACACTAACCGCCCCCGAGCTCCTCCCTCTACCTACCCCTATCAATAACTGCCCCCCCTAGCTCCTCCCTCTACCTACCCCTAACACTAACCGCCCGAGCTCCTCCCTCTACCTACCCCTATCAATAACCACTCCCCCTAGCTCCTCCCTCTACCTACCCTATAGCACTAACCACCCCTAAGCTCCTCCCTCTACCTACTCCTAACCATCCCCTAACTCCTCCCTCTACCCACCCCTATCAATAACCGCTCCCCCTAGCTCCCCCCTTTACCTACCCCTAACACTAACCACCCTTGAGCTCCCTTTACCTACTCCTAACCATCCCCTAACTCCTCCCTCTACCTACTACTAACACTAACTGTCCCCCTAGCTCCTCCTCCTACTTACTCCTAACACTGTCAGCCTAGCTCCTCCCACTACCTACTACTAACACTAACTGTCCCCCTAGCTCCTCCCTCTACCTACTACTAACACTAACTGTCTCCCTAGCTACTCCCTCTACCTACTCCTAACACTGTCTCCCTAGCTACTCCCTCTACCTAGTGAGAGTCATTGAGAGGCTCAGAGCGGAGCCATGGAACATCCTGTAGCTCTGGGCCGGGGCACACGGTGTCCTGGAAGTGGCTGTACCGTTGCGCTGCCAGGCTCCCGGCTTAGGAGAAGTAGGTCACGCAGTGGCGGCTGGATGTGTGCAGTGACGTCCCCGGGCCGGGAGAGCCTTAAGCCTGCATTGCTAGCGATCCCGGAGAACAGCGAGTTGTCTTATGGGATTAAGTGGCAGAGCTGAACGCACCAGGGATACTAAAAACAGGAGACGAGGCAGCGGGGGGGACCCTCCGGAGGGGCACATATATATCATCGCCCTCCCTGCAGATAATCAGCCTCCAGCTTCCCATACCCCAGAGACACCATCATTCATCGGATTACAGCTCAGATATCTCCCCCCCCCCCCCCCCCCCCGACTCCTGTGCAGCCCTTCACTGGCAGACTCACAGGAATACCCTCAATGCACACCTCATGTGACAGCGATATGGAGGCTGCCATATTCATTTCCTTTTACACAATACCAGGTGCCTGCCTGTCCTGCTGATCCTCTGTCTCTACCCTCTAAGGGTCCTATGCACCACTTGATTTGCAGCATCGATTTCCACCCGATTTAGTAATGATCAAATCTGGCAGATATCGATGCTAAAATATATGACCACCCAATCGATCGTTTCAAACTACTTGTGTCTGAACTTGGTTGAAAGGTTTGATCAGGCATGCAGTCCCTGCGGCATTAGTACCACGTGACACTGGTGCTCACAATCCAAAAACAAGACACCGGAGGAGGCGGGTATGGTTTGACATGGGGGGGGGGGGGGGCGGCATTACATAAGGGGCGGCCTGGCAGGTAGTAGTGCTGAGATCATTTCCAGCGGATTGTATTGGAAATCTGTGTGCAGTGTGTGGCCAAACAATAGATCCCCCGCTGTTCAGATTCCATCATGGATAGATCTCTCTCATGGTTGATCTGGTGGTAGATTGATAGGTGTGTGGGCACCTTAACCTTCCTGGCGGTAACCCCAAACGTAGTTCGGGGTAAGCCGCGCAGGAGGTTTTCTCAGGCCCTGCTGGGCCGATCTGCGTATTTTTTTTTTTTGCTGAATGCAGCTAGCACTTTGCTAGCTGCGTCAGATCACCGATCGTCGCCGCCCCGGGCCGATTCGCCGCTGCAGAGCCCCCCCCCTTAGACCCCTGCGCTGCCTGGCCTATCAGCGCCAGGCAGCGCTAAGGGGTGGATCGGGGCTCCCTTAGACGTCACGAAGTCCATGACGTCGGTGACGTCATCCCGTTCTTTCCCTCCAGGAAATCCCGTTCTTTGAACAGGATTTCCTGATCGCGATCGCTACATGATTTAAAAAAAAAAAAAAAAGAAAAAAAACCCGGCAGCGCTTCCCCCTGGCGGTTTTTAATGGACCGGCAGGAGGGTTAAAGGGGAACTGAAGTAAGAGGTATACGGAGGCTGCCATATTTATTTCCTTTTAATCAATACCAGTTGCCTGGCAGCCCTGCTGGTCTATTTCTCTGCAGTAGTATCTGAATAACACTAGAAACAAGCATGCAGCTAGTCTTGTCAGATCTGACTTTAAAGTCTGAAACACCTGATCTGCTGCATGCTTGTTCAGGGGCTATGGTTGAAAGAATTAGAGGCAGAGGACCAGCAGGGCTGCCAGGCAACTGGTATTGATTAAAAGGAAATAAATATGGTAGTCTCCGTATACCTCAGTTCCCCTTTAATACTTTTACCCATAACCCCTGAACAAGCATGCAGCAGATCATCTACTCTGACTGAAGTGTGACTGGATTAGCTGCATGCTTGTTTCAGGTGTGATTCAGACACTACTGCAGCCAAAGAGATCAGAAGGACAGCCAGGCAACTGGTATTTTGTAACAGGAAATAAATACGGCAGCCCTCTCACTTCAGAAGCCTCTTGATAGCTGCCTTTTACAAATTCAGTCCTCCAGAGCTTCAGCCTGTGATCTTACTGACAGTCCCACCTCTCGCCGCTTCCTCGCAGTCAGAAAACAGAACAGAACGCTCAGACACATGCAGCCTGCTGTAAACTCTTTCATTTCGTGTGTCTTCTCTTCTGAAGCATGTTGGTTGGATTCGGGTACACTGGGTACTGACAGGCGGTGTGTTCAGAGCGAGGCGTGCAGGGATGTTAGTAATCAGGAATACAAGTGTCAGGTCCTGTGTGAGCGTCTGTGGTCCCGGCAAACTCCCCCCTGCAGAACATTCTGCACACTTCATCCACTATCTCTGCACAAGACGCGGACTTCAGACTCTCACACCTCCAGCTCTCCTCCAGTGATAATATTCACACAGGAGACTCCGGGTGACACCCCAACCTGTCAGCCCAGAAGCTGCACCGCCTCCATACTAACCTAATTACACCGTATGGGAATCCACCATCCCACAGCCTGCAGACACCCAAACATGACGGGATACAGCGCTGGATGCTTCAAAGCCGAACTGCAGCACCCAGCCTGATCCACAGCCGAAATCACAGCCTGTGAGTCACATCAATCCATCTAGCCCTAATCTGCACACACTGCAGCCTCATCACTCTCAGCTATGTGCAAACCCTGACCTCACGGCACTGACACCTTCTGCAGCACTTTACAGAGTACATAGTCATGTCACTGACTGTCCTCAGAGGAGCTCACACTCTAATCCTACCATAGTCATAGTCTAATGTCCTACCATATTATTATGTATTTATATAGCACTGACATCTTCTGCAGCACATTACAGAGTACATAGTCATGTCACTGAAAGTCCCTCAGAGCTCACAATCTAATCCTACCATAGTCACAGTGTAATGTCCTACCATATTATTATGTATTTATATAGCACTGACATCTCCTGCAGCACATTACAGAGTACATAGTCATGTCACTGACTGTCCCCAGAGGAGCTCACACTCTAATCCTACCATAGTCATATGTCCTACCATATTATTATTATGTATTTATATAGCACTGACATCTTCTGCAGCACATTACAGAGTACATAGCCATGTCACTGACTGCCCTCAGAGGAGCTCACTATCTAATCCTACCATAGTCATAGTCTAATGTCCTACCATATTATTATTATTATGTATTTATATAGCACTGACATCTTCTGCAGCACTGTACAGAGTACATAGTCATGTCACTGACTGTCCTCAGAGGAGCTCACATCTAATCCTTTCCATACTACCTCTTGATTTCCATATTCATTTTTCCACTCCTTTTTGAGGAGGTAGCGTAATAATTTTTATTCTACATATACCAAAACAGCAGAAACTGTAGCCAGCAGCCTGTAGAACCTGTGCCATGTGTGTAAGCATCAGGTCGGCCAACCAGAGTCATGTCTATTGACAGAAAAAAATATTGCTATTATTTATTACTATAAGCAAGAAGTTTTAAATCAGGATGATACCATTAAATGATGGCTAACACGGTACGATACCCTACTGCTTATTACTATAAGCGCCCACGTGAAGCCAGAGAGATCTGCTTGGACCAGGACATTCTTGGGCACCACACAACGGTGTTGCAGATTCCCTACTACAATGGGCAACAACAGAAGTAGAAGACGTGGCAACTACCACTAGGGCCTTCACAAGGCGACTTTATTGGCCCCACATACAAGTGAGGTGCAGCCACCTCCAAGCTTGCCTATTTGTACTTCACCAAGCCCCAAGAGAAGCATTGGCACAACTCACCCATGTTATAGCCGTACAGTGACTCGGTGGAGCCGTCCTGTAAGCTGGCCAGAATCTCCCCCTTCCCCACATCACTGTCACCGACCAGCAGGAACTTGAGCAAGAAGTCGTAGGCTTTGGCTGGACTGGCTCTGTGGGTCATTCTCTTCTGCGAGAGGCTCTCCAATGCTGGGGCTGGTTCAGCCCATCATGGGGCAGGAACGAGGTCACACGGAGGCAGGAGACCAGAGGTTCATACCCAGAATCCTCGGCAAGCTGGAGGAGAAAGAAAAGGGCATGATGAGAGAAAGGAAGATCACAGGATCTCATTCCACCTGTGGGATTATTATTCTTTATATAGCGCCAACATCTTCCGTAGCGATGTACATAGTGCAAGACAAATAGAGGTGAGCATAAATACACCAGACGTTCAATACTGTCTACAAGCAATACAAATATAAATACATATATACAGGAGTTGATGTGCGGTTTGAGGCATCCCCAATACTGGTGCATGGTCATATAATAAATTACAGCAGAATAAGAAACAATAGGAAGAGGTCCCTGCCCTTATGAGGTTACAGTCTAGAGGGTAGTAGGGTGGAGACATGAGAGGGAGGAGCCTGGCCTTGCGAGCTTACAATCTAGAGGGTAGTGGGGTGGAGCTATTAGGGGGAGGAGCCTGCCCTGCGAGCTTACAATCTAGAGGGTAGTGGGGTGGAGATACTAGGGGGAGGAGCCTGCCCTTCAAGCTTACAATCTAGAGGGTAGTGGGGTGGAGATATTAGGGGGAGGAGCCTGCCCTGCAAGCTTATTCTCTATTGGGTAGTGGGGTGGGGACATAAGGTGAGGAGACACAGGGGTTAGTGGATAAGGCAGTGACCCTCCAATGTTACCTATAGCACATTATAGGCTTGTCTGAACAGGTGTGTTTTGAGACTGCGCTTGAATGTTTCCAGGCTCAGCGCACGACGTAATGGCTTGGAGGATCTCTGATAGCGGAATAAAAGCTACACAAGGAGATCTTTCCAACGATGGGATCTCTGATAGTGGGATCGAGTCTCATCTCCTCACCAACCCAACCGTAATCTCCACTCTGCAAACGATCTTCTTCTATTCTCCTCCAGGATCACCTCCTCACATTCACGTATACAAGACTTCTCACGTGCCTCACCCACCCTCTGGAATCTAATTCCAAAACACGCCCGTCACTCTCCAACCTTAGAAATCATTAAGCACTCCCTCAAAACTCACGCTTTCTGAAAAGCCTACACTCTAAGGTCTCTTTCAGACGGGAGGCTGAACTGCGCATGCCTGCCAAGCAGTTCAGTGCCCTGTCTGCCGCCTGCCAGTGCAATTTAAATACAGACGAGTGTCAAGTGTTACCCGGCGTACGAGAACCCAGACACGTCATGCCTGAGCACGGCTGGGGGCGTGCTCTGACTCTATGGGGGGGGGGGCTGTCTAGCGGCGGTATCGAGCACTAGCAAGTGCCCGAATGCAGCGCCTGTCAGTTGCCCGTGTGGCCTAACTTACGCCATTCCCCTTCAACCTCCAGGCAAGTTGTGCTACTTAGTAAATCTAATCTAAAACCATACAGCTTCTAGGTATACGTATTGTATACTAGCCCACCTCTTGTTTCCACCTATTCCTCATAGAGTGTAAGGTCACAAGGGCAGTGCTCTCTCACCGTTTGGTGTCCTGGAATTGTGTTCATTATGTTACATTTGTCAGTTTCTGCCAATTCTGTATTATGTTCCTGTGTCTGTATTCTGTGTACTCCATTGTCTGTATTATTATGTACCGCATGTTAATGTCTTACTCTGTACAGCACCACAGAATACGTTGGTGCTTTATAATCAATGATGATAACGCCATTCGAGTGACCTCGCTCCGCTCCACAAGACAACAATGACATCACCATGCCTCACTTCACTCCCAGGGTAAATAAATCTATGACATAAGAATGACATCACAGAGGGGACAGATTTTTGCATCGCACCACAGCAGTCATGCACAGAAAATCCCCCCGACACGCTCCCACGCCTCGCTATATGCTGCTTTATGACAAGAGAACATATTACTCCGGTACTCACTGCCAGCGTCACCATGGCAACACTCTCAGCTTACTGTTACTTTATACACCAAGACCTTGAATCACCACAATCCGCTGGAACGCTGCCCCCCTAGAGGTGTTTGTTAAAGGGCCACTCCAACTAAAAACCCAATTCCAGCGTTTGGTGGAGAAATAACCCTTCTTTTTGTTTGTGCCATCTCACAGGGTGCCCAGAGAGAGCTCTCTGCGCTCCTGAGCTCCCAGCTCTGCAAAACACAGACACAGACTCACGCTCATACATACACACCAGGAGAGAGATCTCCACGTTCCTAGGCTCCCAGCTCCGCAAAACACAGACACAGAGACACAGACTCACACTCATACATACACACCAGGAGTGAGAACTCTACGCTCCTAAGCTCCCAGCTCCGCAAAACACAGACACAGACTCACAATCATACATACACACCAGGAGAGAGATCTCTATGCTCCTAAGCTCCCAGCTCCGCAAAACACAGACACACACACACACACACACACACACACACACACACACGGAGAGAGATCTTTACGCGAAGCTCCCAGTTCTGCAAAACTTCTGCCCTCATTACCAGGGTCTACACCCCCCTCCCAGAGAGAGATCTCTATGCTCCTAAGCTCTGCAAAACAAACACACACTCACACCAGGAGAGATATCTCCACGCTCCTGAGCTCCGCAAAACACAGACAGACACAGAGACACACACAGACACACACAGACACACACAGACACACACAGACACACACAGACACACACAGACACACACAGACACACACAGACACACACAGACACACACAGACACACACAGACACACACAGACACACACAGACACACACAGACACAGAGATCTTTATGCTCCTGAGCTCCCAGCTCTGAAAAACTGCTGCCCTCATTATTACCAGGGTCTATCATAGCATAGTGTATGGCATGGTATATCAGTACACTATATGGTGTGGTATATTACAGTATATATTATACAATAGTGTACAGCATCTCACACCCTTTCCCTCCCCAGCTCAGCAGGTTACTATACTATATTGCAAATTGTATTAGTACAGTACACAGTATGGTATATCATAGTATAGTGTATGGCGTGGTATTTTATAGTATGGTATATTAAAGTTCTGTACAGTGTACGATATCTCACCTCCACTCTGTCCCAGCACAGCAGGTAACAGTGTCTATATTAGTATATAGTGTGGTATATTACATTATAGTGTATGGTGTGGTGTATCAGTAAACTATATGATGTAGTATAATATATTATACAATAGTGTAGAGTATCTCGCCTCCGCTCTGTCCCCCAGCTCAGCAAGTTATAGTATATAGTGTGGTGTATCGTACACTATATGATGTGGTATAGTATATTATACAATAGTGTAGAGCAGCCGTGCCCAACCTACGGCCCGCGGGCCATTTGTGGCCCGCGAAGCCAGTTTCTGCGGCCCGCGCGGTGTCTGCCTGCGGAGGGGGAGAGGATCGGGTGGTATTGCGTTGTATCAGCACTCGGCGGGACGCGCATACACCAGCGTGTGCTCGTATTCAGCCCCGGGTAGCGCTGGGATAGTCAGAAAGCCTCACTCATTGGTTACTGCAGGAGCCTTCCTCCAATAGGAATTAGCCTAATTCCTATTGGAGGAAGGCTCCTGCAGTAACCAATGAGCGAGGCTTTCTAACTATCCCAGCGCTACCCGGGGCTGAATACGAGCGCACGCTGGTGTATGCGCGTCCCGCCGAGTGCCATACTACGCAATACCACCCGATCCTCTCCCCCTCCGCAGGACACCGCGGGCAGACACCGGGGCACACGCTGTGCCAGCCTCCTCAGCCCCAAACACAGAGCTGCCAGCCTCCTCAGCCCCAAACACAGAGCTGCCAGCCTCCTCAGCCCCAAACACAGAGCTGCCAGCCTCCTCAGCCCCAAACACAGAGCTGCCAGCCTCCTCAGCCCCAAACACAGAGCTGCCAGCCTCCTCAGCCCCCTCCTCAGCCCCAAACACAGAGCTGCCAGCCTCCTCAGCCCCAAACACAGAGCTGCCAGCCTCCTCAGCTCCAAACACAGAGCTGCCAGCCTCCTCAGCTCCAAACACAGAGCTGCCAGCCTCCTCAGCTCCAAACACAGAGCTGCCAGCCTCCTCAGCTCCAAACACAGAGCTGCCAGCCTCCTCAGCCCCAAACACAGAGCTGCCAGCCTCCTCAGCCCCAAACACAGAGCTGCCAGCCTCCTCAGCCCCAAACACAGAGCTGACAGCCTCCTTAGCCCCACACAGAGCTGGCAGCCTCCTCAGCCAGCACACTACAGGCCACTCTGATACCATTGCTGCATTAATCTGCCCTGTGCATACACCCAGGTACCGTACTGGACTCTGATACCATTGCTGCATTAATCTGCCGCAAACTTCTCATTAAGAAAATGTACATCAAATGGTGAGTACAACAATTCTTGTCGTTTTCTTCCCATTTCCAACACCATGTTAACTGTTACTAGAAAAACGTTAAAAGTTTTACATCGAAATTTTGTATGCATGTGTTCCGGCCCTCGAGATTTTTCTTGATTTGAAGTTCGGCCCTCGGGCCAAAAAAGGTTGAGCACCACTGGTGTAGAGTATCTCGCCTGCACTCTGTCCCCAGCTCAGCAAGTTATAGTATATTGTGTGGTGTATCAGTACACTATATGATGTGGTATAGTATATCATACAATAGTGTAGAGTATCTCGCCTCCGCTTTGTCCCCCAGCTCAGCAAGTTATAGTATATAGTGTGGTGTATCAGTACACTATATGATGTGGTATAGTATATTATACAATAGTGTAGAGTATCTCGCCTCTGCTCTGTCCCCCAGCTCAGCAAGTTATAGTATATAGTGTGGTGTATCAGTACACTATATGATGTGGTATAGTATATTATACAATAGTGTAGAGTATCTCGCCTCCTCTCTGTCCCCCAGCTCAGCAAGTTATAGTATATTGCGTATTGTATTAGTAGAGAATATAGTGTGGTATATCAGGAGATTATATAAAGTAGTATATTATAGTATATAGTATGGTATATTGCTGTATAGTGTACAGTATCTCACCTCCACTCCCTCCCCCAGCTCAGCAAGTTATACTATATTGCACATTGTATTGGTAGAGTATACAGTATGGTGAGTTATAATATAGTGCATGGCATTGTATATCAGTACACTATATGGTGTGTTATAGTATATATTATGGTATATTATACAATAGTGTACAGTATCTCATCTCCGCTCTCCCCCCAGCACAGCATAGTATAGCATATTGCACATTGTATTAGTAGAGTACACAGTATGGTATATCACAGTATAGTGTATGGTGTGACCCTACACTATATGGTGTGGTATAGTACTGCAGTGTTCTCCACTGAATTTTTTTCCAGCCGGGTGGCATGAAATAGTAGCTGGGTCACGAAAAAGTAGCCGGGTGGGTTGAGATGAAAATGCAGGGCAACTCTGCTTACAGCATAGGAGGAGGTGAACCGATGACAGCCGGGTGGTCACCAGATCTAGCCGGGTGGAGCACCCGGCTAAATGAGCCTGGGGAGAACACTGTACTGTATAGTGTACAGTATCTCACCTCCGCATGGTATAGTCTATATTGCACATTGTATTAGTAGAGTATATAGTGTGGTATATCAGTAGTGAGGTGTGGTATACAATATTATAGTATGGTATGTTACCTAGTACTGCACCTCACCTCAGCTCCCTCCTGCAGCTCAGCACAGTACAGCATATATAGTATATGGTATGGTGCTGTATACAGTATATGGTATGGTGCTGTATATATAGTATATAGTATAGGGCTGTATATAGTGTATGGTACACGACCCACAGCTCAGCTTCCTCCCCTAGCACAGCAGGTTACATTGTATATATGGTATATGGATAGTACATGTTATGGTGCTGTGTATAGTACATGGTATAAGCGCCTCACCTCAGATCGGTACAGAATTTATAGTATATGTATGGTACATGGTATGGTGCTGTATATGGTATAGGCTCTTCAGCTCAGCTCCCTCCCCAAGCAAAGCATATATAGTATATGAATAGTATATAGTATGGTGCTGTACATTGTATGGTATATGGTGCTGTGTATAGTACATGGTATAGGTTTCTCACCTCCGTTCCCTCCAGCAGCTTATAGTGTATATATGGATAGTATATGGTATGGTGCTGTACATTGTAAGGTATATGTTGCTGTATATAGTATGGAGCTGTATATATGGTATAGGTTCCTCACCTCCGCTCCCTCCAGCAGCTTATAGTGTATATATGGATAGTATATGGTTTGGTGCTGTACATTGTAAGGTATATGGTGCTGTATATAGTATGGAGCTGTATATATGGTATAGGTTCCTCACCTCCGCTCCCTCCAGCAGTTTATAGTGTATATATGGATAGTATATGGTTTGGTGCTGTATACAGTATATGGTATGGTGCTGTATATATAGCAGTATATATAGCAATGTAGTATATGGTATAGGGCTGTATATAGTGTATTGTATATGGTATATGGTACGCGACCCACAGCTCAGCTCCCGCCCCTAGCACAGCAGTTTACATGGTATATGGATAGTATATGTTATGGTGCTGTGTATAGTACATGGTATAAGCGCCTCACCTCAGCTCGGTACAGAATGTATAGTATATGTATGGTACATAGTATGGTGCTGTATATGGTATATGCTACTGTATGGGTAGTATATGCTGCTGTACATTTGGTATTAGCACCTCACCTCAGCTCTCTCCCGCAGCTCGGACTCCTCTGCCAGACGTGGGGAAAGCAGCTCAGCCTGACAGCTCTCGCCCCGCCCTCCGCCGCCCCCATTGGCCCGCAGCACAGTTGCTATGGGACCAGCCCTCTGCTATTCGCTCCGCGGGCCATCCGTCACCGGGGAGGGCGTGGCCAATCCCGCTCTCCGCTCTGCTCTAGGTAAGGAAAAGTGGGCGGTGGAGCAGGAAGAGGTGGGCGGGATATAGGAGGGGCCTCGCTTGTTTACAAACGCGTGTAGCACCGCAACGCCTGCGCTGTAGCGATGCTGGCTGTCATCCCCGGATTCCTGCAATGTGTGGCGGAGCGTCAGTCTGTCACCGCCCCCTTTACGTCACATGGAAGGCGGGGCTCACACCTCCACACACAGGAGCCTAGAGGTCACAGGGGGGCGTGCTCGGGATCGTAGGAGGGCGGAGCTCTCTAGCGGCTAGCCACAGGGCTCGAAGGGGGGGCGGGACTTTCCAGCTACAGGTTGTGCGGGGGGTGTGGCCTTTCACACCGAAGTCAGTTAGTGGCCTGAAGAAGCGAGAGAGAGTCACGAAACTTGTTTTTCTGCCATAAAACTGACATTTGCACAGCCCACAACTGCTGCTGTGAGGAGGTGTGTGGAGAGAGGTATGCTAGCAGCATCTACAGTGCGCTCCCTCTACACTGCTTACACTGCGCTCCCTACACTGCTTACACTGCGCTCCCTACACTGCTTACACTGCGCTCCCTACACTGCTCTCCCTAAAGGTGTCCACTAACTGTCCAATTTCTAGCGAAAAATCGTTAGAGCGATCACAAATTCTGATCGGATTGGTTGTAAATAACCTCCATTGATGGACACAATCAATTATGAACGAGTAAAAAAAATGTCGTCCAAATAAATTTTCGTCGAACCAAAATTTGGATTTTCTTGTTGGTTGTGATAGATAGGAAGCACAGATTGGTTCGTTGATGGTGTAGTGAACGATTTATTACAATATTTCACTTCAAATCAGAATTTCTGATCGCTCGAACGATTTTTCGCTAGAAATTGGATCATTAGTGGCCACCTTAAAGGGAAGGTTCAGGGAGGGGATTAAAAAAATAAAAATAAATTTCCACTTACCTGGGGCTTCCTCCAGCCCGTGGCAGGCAGGAGGTGCCCTCGCCGCCGCTCCGCAGGCTCCCGGTGGTCTCCGGTGCCCGACCCGACCTGGCCAGGCCGGCTGCCAGGTCGGGCTCTTCTGCGCTCCATTTCCTGAGACTTCTGCGTCCCACGCCGGCGCGCTGACGTCATCGGACGGCCGCCGGGCTGTACTGCGCATGCACAGACGTCCCACGCCGGCAGACGTCCGATGACGTCAGCGCGCCGGCGTGGGACGCAGAAGTCCCAGGAAATGGTGCGCAGAAGAGCCCGACCTGGCAGCCGGCCTGGCCAGGTCGGGTCGGGCACCGGAGACCACCGGGAGCCTGCGGAGCCACGAGCTGGAGGAAGCCCCAGGTAAGTGGAAATTTATTTTTATTTTTTTAATCCCCTCCCTGAACCTTCCCTTTAAAGGGACACTTAAAGGGAACCTTAACTGAACGGGGGGTAAAGAGTTTCAATTACCTGGGGCTATTACCAGCCCCCTGCAGCAGTCCTGTGCCCTCGGAGCCGCTCTGGAATCCTCCGGTCCCCCGCCGTCACTTAGTTTCGTTTTTGACGACTCACCAGTCGGCCGGCCGCCATGCGTATTATTGGACGCATTCCCTACTGCAATTACTGCAATTAACGATGTAGCGGACCGCAACGCGTACAAAGATACGCGTTGCCGCATATCTATGCGTGCGGAATGCGGCAACGCGTATTTTTGTACGCAACAGCGCTAATTGCAGTAGGGAATGCGTCCAATAATACGCATGGAGGCCGGCCGACTGGTGAGTCGTCAAAAACGAAACTAAGTGACGGCGGGGGACCGGAGGATTCCAGAGCGGCTCCGAGGGCACAGGACTGCTGCAGGGGGCTGGTATTAGCCCCAGGTAAGTGAAACTCTTTACCCCCCGTTCAGTTAAGGTTCCCTTTAAGCCAGAAAAAAAAAATGAGTCTTACTCACCTGGGGCTTCTACCAGCCCCCTGCAGCAGTCATGTGCCCTCGCAGCCACTCACTAATCCTCTGGTCCCCCGCTGCCAGCTAGTTCTGCTTCTACCAGCCCCCTGCAGCAGTCCTGTGCCCTCGCAGCCCCTCACTAATCCTCTGGTCCCCCGCTGCCAGCTAGTTCTGCCTCTACCAGCCCCCTGCAGCAGTCCTGTGCCCTCGCAGCCACTCACTAATCCTCTGGTCCCCCCGCTGCCAGCTAGTTCTGCCTCTACCAGCCCCCTGCAGCAGTCCTGTGCCCTCGCAGCCACTCACTAATCCTCTGGTCCCCCGCTGCCAGCTAGTTCTGCTTCTACCAGCCCCCTGCAGCAGTCCTGTGCCCTCGCAGCCCCTCACTAATCCTCTGGTCCCCCGCTGCCAGCTAGTTCTGCCTCTACCAGCCCCCTGCAGCAGTCCTGTGCCCTCGCAGCCACTCACTAATCCTCTGGTCCCCCGCTGCCAGCTAGTTCTGCTTCTACCAGCCCCCTGCAGCAGTCCTGTGCCCTCGCAGCCACTCACTAATCCTCTGCTCCCCCGCTGCCAGCTAGTTCTGCCTCTACCAGCCCCCTGCAGCTGTCCTGTGCCCTCGTAGCCACTCACTAATCCTCTGGTCCCCCGCTGCCAGCTAGATCTGCCTCTACCAGCCCCCTGCAGCAGTCCTGTGCCCTCGCAGCCACTCACTAATCCTCTGGTCCCCCGCTGCCAGCTAGTTCTGCCTCTACCAGCCCCCTGCAGCAGTCCTGTGCCCTCGCAGCCACTCACTAATCATCTGGTCCCCCGCTGCCAGCTAGTTCTGCCTCTACCAGCCCCCTGCAGCAGTCCTGTGCCCTCGCAGCCACTCACTAATCCTCTGGTCCCCCGCTGCCAGCTAGTTCTGCCTCTACCAGCCCCCTGCAGCTGTCCTGTGCCCTCGTAGCCACTCACTAATCCTCTGGTCCCCCGCTGCCAGCTAGATCTGCCTCTACCAGCCCCCTGCAGCAGTCCTGTGCCCTCGCAGCCACTCACTAATCCTCTGGTCCCCCGCTGCCAGCTAGTTCTGCCTCTACCAGCCCCCCGCAGCAGTCCTGTGCCCTCGCAGCCACTCACTAATCCTCTGGTCCCCCGCTGCCAGCTAGTTCTGCCTCTACCAGCCCCCTGCAGCAGTCCTGTGCCCTCGCAGCCACTCACTAATCCTCTGCTCCCCCGCTGCCATCTAGTTCTGCCTCTACCAGCCCCCTGCAGCAGTCCTGTGCCCTCGCAGCCACTCACTAATCCTCTGGTCCCCCGCTGCCAGCTAGTTTCGTTCTTGCTGACAGGACTGGCCACGCGTATCTCTCCCTGCATTCCCGACTGCAATTAGCACTATTGCGAGCCGCAGCGCGTACAAAGATACACGTCGCCGCGTCACCAACACATAGATATGCGGCAACGTGAATTTTTGTACGTGTTGCGGCCTGCAATAGCGCTAATTACAGTCGGGAATGCGGGGAGAGATACGCGTGGCCAGTCCTGTCGGCAAGAACGAAACTAGCTGTCAGCGGGGGACCAGAGGATTAGTGAGGGGCTGCGAGGGCACAGGACTGCTGCAGGGGGCTGATAGAGGCAGAACTAGCTGGCAGCGGGGGACCAGAGGATTAGTGAGTGGCTGCGAGGGCACAGGACTGCTGCGGGGGGCTGGTAGAGGCAGAACTAGCTGGCAGCGGGGGGACCAGAGGATTAGTGAGTGGCTGCGAGGGCACAGGACTGCTGCAGGGGGCTGATAGAGGCAGAACTAGCTGGCAGCGGGGGACCAGAGGATTAGTGAGTGGCTGCGAGGGCACAGGACTGCTGCGGGGGGCTGGTAGAGGCAGAACTAGCTGGCAGCGGGGGACCAGAGGATTAGTGAGTGGCTGCGAGGGCACAGGACTGCTGCAGGGGGCTGGTAGAAGCCCCAGGTGAGTAAAACTCATTTTTTTTCTGGCTTAAGTGTCCCTTTAACACTGCTCTGGTAGCCATAAATCTGGAAACTTGGTGGCCAATCAACCATCCGATTCAATAATTATTATCGAATTGGATTAAAAATCTGTGTTGCCAAGTGCATGCCCAGATCAATGCGATACATTTGGGGTTGAGCATGTGGATAGGACATGCTGCGAGATGTTGGGCCTTCGTGCTCCGTCAGGTGTGTGGCGGTGACGGCAGCGATATCGGGACAAAACCGACGCTTCCCCTTCCCCCCGGCAGTGGCGTAGCTAAGGAGCTGTGGGCCCCGATGCAAGTTTTACAATGCCGCCCCCCAAGCACTCTATACATAACAATTGATACCGCACACCAAAACCTGCCAATGGCAACTACAGTGTCAGAGGTGCAAGAAGGGGATGGGGAACAGTTTGTTAATGATTACCACTATTCAAAATATCTGTATAAGTGATTATTATGAGCACAGTTCCAATAGAGAGCTAATACTGCAGTTGAGGGAGGGCCCCTCTGGCCCAAGGGCCCCTTCCTCAATGACAAAAGCTGCTCCAGAGAGTGCCCCAAAGTTCCAGGAGCCAGAGCGGAGGCTGTCCTTCCTCCGCAGACCGGAGATCCCGGAGTTCCAGGAGCAGAGTGGAGGCTGTCCTTACTCCGCAGGCCGGAGATCCCGGAGTTCCAGGAGCAGAGCGGAGGCTGTCCTTCCTCCGCAGGCCGGAGATCCCGGAGTTCCAGGAGCCAGAGCGGAGGCTGTCCTTCCTCCGCAGGCCGGAGATCCCGGAGTTCCAGGAGCAGAGCGGAGGCTGTCCTTCCTCCACAGGCTGGAGATCCCGGAGTTCCAGGAGCAGAGCAGAGACTATCCTTCCTACACAGGCCGGAGTTCCAGGAGCCAGAGCGGAGGCTGTCCTTCCTCCGCAGGCCGGAGATCCCGGAGTTCCAGGAGCAGAGCAGAGGCTGTCCTTCCTACACAGGCTGGAGATCCCGGAGTTCCAGGAGCAGAGCGGAGGCTGTCCTTCCTCCACAGGCTGGAGATCCCGGAGTTCCAGGAGCAGAGCAGAGACTATCCTTCCTCCACAGGCCGGAGTTCCAGGAGCCAGAGCGGAGGCTGTCCTTCCTCCGCAGGCCGGAGATCCCGGAGTTCCAGGAGCAGAGCAGAGGCTGTCCTTCCTACACAGGCTGGAGATCCCGGAGTTCCAGGAGCAGAGCGGAGGCTATCCTTCCTCCACAGGCCGGAGTTTCAGGAGCCAGAGCGGAGGCTGTCCTTCCTCCACAGGCCGGAGGTCCCGGAGTTCCAGGAGCAAGCGGAGGCTGTCCTTCCTCCACAGGCCGGAGATCCCGGAGTTACAGGAGCCAGAGCGGAGGCTATCCTTCCTCCGCAGGCCGGAGATCCCAGAGTTCCAAGAGCAGAGCGGAGGCTGTCCTTCCTCCGCAGGCCGGAGATCCCAGAGTTCCAGGAGCAGAGCGGAGGCTGTCCTTCCTCCGCAGACCGAAGATCCCGGAGTTCCAGGAGCAGAGTGGAGGCTGTCCTTCCTCCGCAGGCCGGAGATCCCAGGGTTCCAGGAGCAGAGCAGAGGCTGTCCTTCCTCCGCAGGCCGGAGTTCCAGGAGCCAGAGCGGAGGCTGTCCTTCCTCCGCAGGCCGGAGTTCCAGGAGCCAGAGCGGAGGCTGTCCTTCCTCCGCAGATCGAAGATCCCGGAGTTCCAGGAGCCAGAGTGGAGCCTGTCCTTCCTCTGCAGGCCAAAGATCCCGGAGTTCCAGGAGCCAGATTGGAGGCTGTCCTTCCTCCGCAGGCCGGAGTTCCAGGAGCCAGAGTGGAGGCTGTCCTTCCTCCGCAGACCGGAGATCCCGGAGTTCCAGGAGCTGGAGTGGAGGCTCTCCTTCCTCCGCAGACCGGAGTACCAGGAGCAGAGCGGAGGCTGTTCTTCCTCAACAGGCCAGCAATCCCGGAGTTCCAGGAACAGAGCGGAGGCTGTCCTTCCTCCGCAGGCCAGAGAGCCCGGAGTTCCAGGAACAGAGCGGAGGCTGTCCTGCCTCCGCAGGCCGAAGATCCCGGAGTTCCAGGAGCCAGAGTGGAGGCTGTCCTTCCTCCGCAGGCCAGAGATTCCGGAGTTCCAGGAGTAGAGCAGAGGCTGTCCTTCCTCCACAGGCCGGAGATCCCGGAGTTCCAGGAGCAGAGCGGAGACTGTCCTTCTTCTGCAGGCCGGAGTTCCAGGAGCAGAGCGGAGGCTGTCCTTCCTCCGCAGGCTGGAGATAGGGATGCTCATTCGGATTCCCCGGAAATGCAATTTCCGAAATTCCGATCGGAAATTGCATTTCCGCATCGGAATGCGGAAATCGGTAATGCAAGTGCCGTAGGCAGATTTCCGTCGGAAATCGCGGAAATTTCCGCCGGAAATCGCGGAAATTCCACCCGACTTTAACATCGATTTTCTCAAAAACTATAAGGTCTTTTTGCAAACTTTTTTTGCATCTTGTTCATAAGATTCAGTTTAATAAACCATGAAAATTTAGTGTTTCTAGAACTTAAGGGGGCTTTGCTATTAACCGCTAAATTTGGCGGATTTTTACTGTAATGTAAAATGCAGAAAATTTGCATCTGCCTGTTTTCTGCATTTTACATTACAGTAAAAATCTGCCGACTTTAGCGGTTAATAGCAAAGCCCCCGTAAGTCCTAGAAACACCAAATTTTCAGGGTTTATTAAACAGAATCTTCTGAACAAGATGCAAAAAAAGTTTTCAAAAAGACCTTATTGTTTTTGAGAAAATCGATGTTAAACTCGGGCGGAATTTCCGCGATTTACGGCGGAAATTCCGCATGCGGAAATTGGTAGTGGAAAGCGGAATCGGTAATTGGTACATGACGGAATGCGGATTTACCGCGGAATCGGAAATTGGCATTCCGACCATCCCTAGCTGGAGATCCCGGAGTTCCAGGAGCAGAGCGGAGGCTATCCTTCCTCCACAGGCCGGAGATCCCGGAGTTCCAGGAGCAGAGCGGAGGCTGTCCTTCCTCCACAGGCTGGAGATCCCGGAGTTCCAGGAGCAGAGCGGAGGCTATCCTTCCTCCACAGGCTGGAGATCCCAGAGTTCCAGGAGCAGAGCGGAGGCTATCCTTCCTCCACAGGCTGGAGATCCCGGAGTTCCAGGAGCAGAGCGGAGGCTGTCCTTCCTCCACAGGCTGGAGATCCCGGAGTTCCAGGAGCTGAGCGGAGGCTGTCCTTCCTCCGTAGGCTGGAGATCCCGGAGTTCCAGGAGCAGAGCGAAGGCTGTCCTTCCTCCACAGGCTGGAGATCCCGGAGTTCCAGGAGCTGAGCGGAGGCTGTCCTTCCTCCGTAGGCTGGAGATCCCGGAGTTCCAGGAGCGGAGCGAAGGCTGTCCTTCTTCCACAGGCTGGAGTTCCAGGAGCAGAGCGGAGGCTGTTCTTCCTCCGCAGGCCGGAGTTCCATGGTCTATACTGTATATGGCAGATCACTGTGATCAAATCTGCTTGAAATCGATAACGCAAACGTTGCTTGTTCGATTACCATCCAAAATTGTTAGAATGCGCAGGATGGAAAATTTTGCTGGATCAGCGGGAGTGCGTCGCTAGCGGCATTCGACTAAGTGACAACCGTAGTCTAGCCTTTCCCACTGCCAGCCCAGCCGGACATCCCAGTCACCGAACTCTGTGACCACAAAATTACCTCTCCTTGCCTTTCATCCTTCGTGGCCACCGCCTGACAACATTGGCCCGCCCACAGACTCGCCCCCTTAAGTAGCTCCGCACTGTAGCCCCTCCCCTCAGCATACTGCCTGCCTTATCTCGCTATATTTATGGGCAGCACGGTGGCGTAGTGGTTAGCGCTCTTGCCTTGCAGCACTGGGTCCTGGGTGGCAGGGAGCATGAGACACAGTAGAAAACTGTCCTGTGTCCTGGTCACCCCTCCCAGCTGCACACGCTAGGCTTCAAATCTCAAATTCAAAATAAAAATAAAATCTGTGCCAAAACAGCAGAACGAGAAGAACAACATCAGAAATCCCATCATGCTTTGCACAGCATCAGGGGAAAAAAGCCTGGGCAGTTTTCTTCTGTGCAGCTAAAAATGAGGCTTGGGTAAGAGAAACAAAGTTCTGATGCTGTGAAACTGTTAAAGAAACGCAAAGCCTTTTCAGTGCTGCTGAGTAGATGTTTAGTCAGGAGGTTCACTTTAAAGGGGTTCTGTGGATCTTGTAAAAAACTAAATCTGACACTTACCTGCGGCTTCTCCCGGCCCCCTGCAGCTGTCCCGCGCTGTCTTCTACGATCCGCCGTTCCCCGCCACCGTTTACCGTCCAATTATTCGTCTAACTAAACAAATGCAACTGCTCCTGCGCGGCCGTGCGCGTCCTCGCTTGCGTGTCTCCAGGAGCCTCCTGCGCAGGCGCAGTACAAAATTTTCTCGTACTGCGCAGGAGTCTCCCGGAGACGCGAGCGGTAGCTAGGACACGCATGGCTGCGCAGGCTTAGTTGTATTTGTCTAGTTAGATGAATAATTGGACGGTAAACGGTGGCGGGGAACGGCGGATCGTAGAGGACAGCGCGGGACAGCTGCAGGGGGCCGATAGAAGCCGCAGGTAAGTGTCAGATTTAGTTTTTTACAAGATCCACAGAACCCCTTTAATTTCTCCCTCTCTGGATGTAATTTGGGGTCCAGCTATTGCCAATATCAGAATTACAGAGACTTAATTGCAGCATCAAATCCGGCACTGCGTGGGCCCCGAAATGACCTGCTTCGGCCTCCCATAAGCGGTCCTCCATTTCCGTTGTCCAGTGGCGGCGAATTACACACACATCAATTGAGAAGAGGTCAGGTAGCATGCACTCACGGCCACGGGAGGAGTAATGGGGGCGGGGCTGGGGACATTCACTTTATTGCACAGGTAGAAAAGGCTGAGCCTGATCAGGTCCGTGATATTGTGCATGCGCGACCTGTCTGCACTCGGCCAAGCCCAATCAGGTCCGTGCTATTGTGCATGCGCGACCTGTCTGCACTCGGCCAAGCCCAATCAGGTCCGTGCTATTGTGCATGCGCGACCTGTCTGCACTCGGCCAAGCCCAATCAGGTCCGTGCTATTGTGCATGTGCGACCTGTCTGCACTCGGCCAAGCCCAATCAGGTCCGTGCTATTGTGCATGCGCGACCTGTCTGCACTCGGCCAAGCCCAATCAGGTCCGTGCTATTGTGCATGCGCGACCTGTCTGCACTCGGCCAAGCCCAATCAGGTCCATGCTATTGTGCATGCGCGACCTGTCTGCACTCGGCCAAGCCCAATCAGGTCCATGCTATTGTGCATGCGCGACCTGTCTGCACTCGGCCAAGCCCAATCAGGTCCATGCTATTGTGCATGCGCGACCTGTCTGCACTCGGCCAAGCCCAAACAGGTCCGTGCTATTGTGCATGCGCGACCTGTCTGCACTCTGCCAAGCCCAATCAGGTCCATGCTATTGTGCATGCGCGACCTGTCTGTACTCGGCCAAGCCCAATCAGGTCCGTGCTATTGTGCATGCGCGACCTGTCTGCACTCTGCCAAGCCCAATCAGGTCCGTGCTATTGTGCATGCGCAACCTGTCTGCACTCGGCCAAGCCCAATCAGGTCCGTGCTATTGTGCATGCGCGACCTGTCTGCACTCGGCCAAGCCCAATCAGGTCCGTGCTATTGTGCATGCGCGACCTGTCTGCACTCGGCCAAGCCCAATCAGGTCCGTGCTATTGTGCATGCGCAACCTGTCTGCACTCGGCCAAGCCCAATCAGGTCCGTTCTATTGTGCATGCGCGACCTGTCTGCACTCGGCCAAGCCCAATCAGGTCCGTGCTATTGTGCATGCGCAACCTGTCTGCACTCGGCCAAGCCCAATCAGGTCCGTTCTATTGTGCGTGCGCGACCTGTCTGCACTCAGCCAAGCCCAATCAGGTCCGTGCTATTGTGCATGCGCGACCTGTCTGCACTCAGTCAAGCCCAATCAGGTCCGTGCTATTGTGCATGCGCGACCTGTCTGCACTCAGCCAAGCCCAATCAGGTCCGTGCTATCGTGCATGCGCGACCTGTCTGCACTCAGCCAAGCCCAATCAGGTCCGTGCTATCGTGCATGCGCGACCTGTCTGCACTCGGCCAAGCCCAATCAGGTCCGTGCTATTGTGCATGCGCAACCTGTCTGCACTCGGCCAAGCCCAATCAGGTCCGTGCTATTGTGCATGCGCAACCTGTCTGCACTCGGCCAAGCCCAATCAGGTCCGTGCTATTGTGCATGCGCGACCTGTCTGCACTCAGCCAAGCCCAATCAGGTCCGTGCTATTGTGCATGCGCAACCTGTCTGCACTCGGCCAAGCCCAATCAGGTCCGTTCTATTGTGCATGCGCAACCTGTCTGCACTCGGCCAAGCCCAATCAGGTCCGTGCTATTGTGCATGCGCAACCTGTCTGCACTCGGCCAAGCCCAATCAGGTCCGTTCTATTGTGCATGCGCAACCTGTCTGCACTCGGCCAAGCCCAATCAGGTCCGTTCTATTGTGCATGCGCGACCTGTGTGCACTCAGCCAAGCCCAATCAGGTTCGTGCTATTGTGCATGCGCGACCTGTCTGCACTCAGCCAAGCCCAATCAGGTTTGTGCTATTGTGCATGCGCAACCTGTCTGCACTCGGCCAAGCCCAATCAGGTCCGTGCTATTGTGCATGTGCGACCTGTCTGCACTCGGCCAAGACCAATCAGGTCCGTGCTATCGTGCATGCGCAACCTGTCTGCACTCGGCCAAGCCCAATCAGGTCTGTGCTATTGTGCATGCGCAACCTGTCTGCACTCGGCCAAGCCCAATCAGGTCCATGCTATTGTGCATGCGCAACCTGTCTGCACTCGGCCAAGCCCAATCAGGTCCGCGCTATTGTGCATGCGCGACCTGTCTGCACTCAGCCAAGCCCAATCAGGTCCATGCTATTGTGCATGCGCAACCTGTCTGCACTCAGCCAAGCCCAATCAGGTCCGTGCTATCGTGCATGCGCGACCTGTCTGCACTCAGCCAAGCCCAATCAGGTCCGTGCTATCGTGCATGCGCGACCTGTCTGCACTCGGCCAAGCCCAATCAGGTCCGTGCTATTGTGCATGCGCGACCTGTCTGCACTCTGCCAAGCCCAATCAGGTCCATGCTATCGTGCATGCGCGACCTGTGTGCACTCGGCCAAGCCCAATCAGGTCCGTGCTATTGTGCATGCGCGACCTGTCTGCACTCGGCCAAGCCCAATCAGGTCCGTGCTATTGTGCATGCGCGACCTGTCTGCACTCAGCCAAGCCCAATCAGGTCCATGCTATTGTGCATGTGCGACCTGTCTGCACTCGGCCAAGACCAATCAGGTTCGTGCTATTGTTCATGCGCGACCTGTCTGCACTCAGCCAAGCCCAATCAGGTCCGTTCTATTGTGCATGCGCAACCTGTCTGCACTCGGCCAAGCCCAATCAGGTCCGTGCTATTGTGCATGCGCGACCTGTCTGCACTCAGCCAAGCCCAATCAGGTCCGTGCTATTGTGCATGTGCGACCTGTCTGCACTCGGCCAAGACCAATCAGGTTCGTGCTATTGTTCATGCGCGACCTGTCTGCACTCAGCCAAGCCCAATCAGGTCCGTTCTATTGTGCATGCGCGACCTGTCTGCACTCAGCCAAGCACAATCAGGTCCGTGCTATTGTGCATGCGCGACCTGTCTGCACTCGGCCAAGCCCAATCAGGTCCGTGCTATTGTGCATGCGCGACCTGTCTGCACTCAGCCAAGCCCAATCAGGTTCGTGCTATTGTGCATGCGCAACCTGTCTGCACTCGGCCAAGCCCAATCAGGTCCGTTCTATTGTGCATGTGCGACCTGTCTGCACCCATACTGTAGCACAAACTACTTTGCGCTCACCTTTTTTCCACTGAAGTTTGAGAGGGATCGCGCTGCTGCGCAATCACAGTGTGGCAACACACCCGCAAGCGTCGGGGGTCTCAGCGCTTGAGGAGGCCTCGGGAGGATCTTGGTAAGTATCTAACTTTTTAGATCTCACAGGTTAACTACAAGCTTTTCCCAACACACAACTGCAGGTTACGGTGGCCATACATCTCCCGACTGTACGATGAGATTTATAAATACTAAAGTCTGGTACACACCTTCAATTGTGATTGGCCAATCTTAAATTCTCATACTCCATGGAGGTGGTAAAATTGATCAGTGATTGGTCAATCATAATTGAAGGTGTGTACCAGGCTTACGCCACCGTGCTGCCTCTAGATCTAACAAGCATTGTGATGCTGGATATTTGTATGTAATGCCTGCAGTCTCTGTATTTTCACACTATGCTGTACCATATTCTATCAGTGAGGCCTGCTTCCCCCGCAGCAAAATCCGCAGCGTTTCCCCGCAAGTGATTTGAGCAGGGAAACACTGGCTATTCCGTCAGTAGCCTTGCGGTCCGAGGTCAGCAGCACACATCGGAATCCCTATAGCCACGCATGACACCATTCAGATGATGCGTACTTGCGAGACGCACGCGGCCATAGTGGAAAACGGCTTTAATTATAACAGTATTACCCTGATCTGTGGATCGTGGGTAGCAGGGTGGTATAGTGGTTAGTGCTCTCGCCTTGCAGCGCTGGATCCCTGGTTTGAGTCCCAGCCAGGGCAGTATCTGCATGGAGTTTGTATGTTCTCCCATTGTCTGTGTGAGTTTCCTCCGGGCACACCAGTTTCCCCCCACACCACCAAAAACATACAGATAAGTTAATTGGCTTCCTCCTAAACTGGCCCTAGGCTATGACACATACATCTGCGCGATACATACGTAGACATATGACTATGGCAGGGACTAGATTGTGAGCTGCTCTGAGGACAGTCAGGGACATGACTATGTACTCTGTAATGTGCTGCAGAAGATGTCAGTGCTATATTAATATATAATAATAATATGGTAGGACATTAGAATATGACTATGGTAGGGATTAGACTGTGAGCTCCTCTGAGGACAGTCAGTGAAATGACTATGAACTCTGTAAAGTGCTGCAGAAGATGTCAGTGCTATATAAATACATAATAATAATAATATGGTAGGACATTAGACTATGACTATGGTAGGATTAGATTGTTAGCTCCTCTGAGGACAGTCAGTGACAGGGCCGGGCCGAGGCATAGGCTGGAGAGGCTCCAGCCTCAGGGCGCAGTGTAGGAGGAGGCGCACAATTCATTCAGCTGTCATTCCTAATGGTGTATGAAGCAGAAAGAAATAAGAAAAGGGGATACATAGCAGTGACTGCAAGCCAGATAACTAGATATTAAGGTGTTGGGGAGGTTGTGGGCCCTGTGGCCCTCTTAGTGTAATAGCAATCAGTGTGTGACGGCTGGGGTGGGAGGGATGGGGGAGGGGCCTCTTAGTCTAATAGCAATCAGTGTGTGACAGCTGGGGTGGGAGGGATGAAGGGGCGCACTTTGGTGTCTCAGCCTTGGGTGCTGGAGGACCTTGTCCCAGCTCTGGTCAGTGACATGACTACCGTATGTGCTTGGTAAAGTGCTGCAGAAGATGTCAGTGCTATATAAATCAAACATAGCAAAGAAATGAACAGCGCTACTTAAAAACAGATGAGTGCTTACCTGCAAAAAAGTGCACACCCCACTCATGGGATTCAAATACACAATGAGCATACACATGACCTGTCTACCACTTGGAGGATGTTAGTTTCACTAACAATTTGCAATTTGTTAGGTACTTGTCCCTCCCACTGTCGAAGAAGTCTTTCCTCCATGGGAGGGGACCTAACACTAACTAAATTCTACCTATGCATATGCATAGCCTGGGCGCGCTACCAGTAAAATTGAGAATTGCGCAAAAAAAGTGGGATCAGCGCATCACCAGGCCGCCTCTGAATGGCCTCTGCTCAGAGATGCGCTGAGCCCCCCCAGAAACTGCAAACGCACCTTGAACCCAAACAGAGGCTCTGCATATACACCAAAGGAAAACTATTAAGTGGGAGCAGCTGACCAGAAATAAATCAATCAAACATAGCAAAGAAATGAACAGCGCTACTTAAAAACAGATGAGTGCTTACCTGCAAAAAAGTGCACACCCCACTCATGGGATTCAAATACACAATGAGCATACACATGACCTGTCTACCACTTGGAGGATGTTAGTTTCACTAACAATTTGCAATTTGTTAGGTACTTGTCCCTCCCACTGTCGAAGAAGTCTTTCCTCCATGGGCCTGGTGATGCGCTGATCCCACTTTTTTTGCGCAATTCTCAATTTTACTGGTAGCGCGCCCAGGCTATGCATATGCATAGGTAGAATTTAGTTAGTGTTAGGTCCCCTCCCATGGAGGAAAGACTTCTTCGACAGTGGGAGGGACAAGTACTTAACAAATTGCATGCAAGCTTGTTAGTGAAACTAACATCCTCCAAGTGGTAGACAGGTCATGTGTATGCTCATTGTGTATTTGAATCCCATGAGTGGGGTGTGCACTTTTTTGCAGGTAAGCACTCATCTGTTTTTAAGTAGCGCTGTTCATTTCTTTGCTATGTTTGATTGATTTATTTCTGGTCAGCTGCTCCCACTTAATAGTTTTCCTTTGGTGTATATGCAGAGCCTCTGTTTGGGTTCAAGGTGCGTTTGCAGTTTCTGGGGGGGCTCAGCGCATCTCTGAGCAGAGGCCATTCAGAGGCGGCCTGGTGATGCGCTGATCCCACTTTTTTTGCGCAGTGCTATATAAATACATAATAATAATATGGTAGGACATTTGACTATGACTATGGTAGGGACTAGACCAGGCGTGGGCAAACTTGGCCCTCCAGCTATTAAGGAACTACAAGTCCCACAATGCATTGCAGAAGTCTGACAGCCACAGTCATGACTCATACAGAATTATTAGGCAAGTTGTAGTTTTGAGGAATAATTTTATTATTGAACAACAACCATGTTCTCAATGAACCCAAAAAACTCATTAATATCAAAGCTGAATATTTTTGAAAGTAGTTTTTAGTTTGTTTTTAGTTTTAGCTATTTTAGGGGAATATCTTTGCATAATTATTAGGCAACTTAACAAAAAACAAATATATACCCAATTATTTATTTTTACCAGTGAAACCAATATAACATTTCAACATTTACAAATCTACATTTCTGACATTCAATAACAAAACAAAAACAAATCAGTGACCAATATAGCCACCTTTCTTTGCAAGGACACTCAAAAGCCTGCCATCCATGGATTCTGTCAGTGTTTTCATCTGTTCACCATCAGCATTGCGTGCAGCAGCAACCACAGCCTCCCAGACACTGTTCAGAGAGGTGTACTGTTTTCCCTCCTTGTAAATCTCACATTTTATGATGGACCACAGGTTCTCAATGGGGTTCAGATCAGGTGAACAAGGAGGCCATGTCATTAGTTTTTCTTCTTTTACGGCTGGTGCACACCGAGCGGCTTTTTGGGCGTTTTCAGATCCGCTTGCGGCTGCGGATCTGCTTGGTCAATGTATCTCAATGGGGTGGTGCACACCAGAGCGGCAGGCGTTTTGCAGAAACGAAAAATGCCTGGGTGAGGCATTTTTTGGATTTCGGATGCGTTTCTGCCTCAATGTTAAGTATAGGAAAAACGCAAACCGCTCTGAAAAACGGCACTTCAGAGCGGTTTTGCAGGCGTTTTTGTTACAGAAGCTGTTCAGTAACAGCTTTACTGTAACAATATATGAAATCTACTATACTGAAAACCGCAGCAGCAATCCGCAAAACGCTAGCAAAACGCCTCATAAAAATAAAAAAAAGCGTTTAAAAATCTGCTAGCATTTTGCGGATCTGCTAGCGGGTTTTGGTGTGCACCAGCCCTTATATCCTTTCTTGCCAGCCACGCTGTGGAGTACTTGGACGCGTGTGATGGAGCATTGTCCTGCATGAAAATCATGTTTTTCTTGAAGGATGCAGACTTCTTCCTGTACCACTGCTTGAAGAAGGTGTCTTCCAGAAACTGGCAGTAGGACTGGGAGTTGAGCTTGACTCCATCCTCTTCCCGAAAAGGCCCCACAAGCTCATCTTTGATGATACCAGCCCAAACCAGTACTCCACCTCCACCTTGCTGGCGTCTGAGTCGGACTGGAGCTCTCTGCCCTTTACCAATCCAGCCACAGGCCCATCCATCTGGCCCATCAAGACTCACTCTCATTTCATCAGTCCATAAAACCTTAGAAAAATCAGTCTTGAGATATTTCTTGGCCCAGTCTTGACGTTTCAGCTTGTGTTTCTTGTTCAGTGGTGGTCATCTTTCAGCCTTTCTTACCTTGGCCATGTCTCTGAGTATTGCACACCTTGTGCTTTTGGGCACTCCAGTGATGCTGCAGCTCTGAAATATGGCCAAACTGGTGGCAAGTGGCATCTTGGCAGCTGCACGCTTGACTTTTCTCAGTTCATGGGCAGTTATTTTGCGCCTTGGTTTTTCCACACGCTTCTTGCGACCCTGTTGACTATTTTGAAAGAAACGCTTGATTGTTCGATGATCACGCTCCAGAAGCTTTGCAATTTTAAGAGTGCTGCATCCCTCTGCAAGATATCTCACTATTTTTGACTTTTCTGAGCCTATCAAGTCCTTCTTTTGACCCATTTTGCCAAAGGAAAGGAAGTTGCCTAATAATTATGCACACCTGATATAGGGTGTTGATGTCATTAGACCACACCCCTTCTCATTACAGAGATGCACATCACCTAATATGCTTAATTGGTAGTAGGCTTTCGAGCCTATACAGCTTGGAGTAAGACAACATGCATAAAGAGGATGATGTGGTCAAAATACTCATTTGCCTAATAATTCTGCACTCCCTGTAGAGGCAGATGCATTGTGGGACTTGTAGTTCCGTAACAGCTGGAGGGCCGAGTTTGACCATGCCTGGAATAGACTGTGAGCTCCTCTGAGGACAGGCAGTGAGTGACATGACTATGTGCTCTGTACAGCTCTGCGGAAGATGTCAGTGTTATGTAAACACCCAGGTCTCATTCACACTATGTGCTGCGCTGTCAGTTTTGACGCAACGCACATGGTGTACGATCCACATGGCAACATGACAGTCCATGGATTTTCATATTACTATACACATTACAGGTGTGCGTTCTCATGTGTTACAATGTAATACGATGTAACGCTTCTGGGAACATTTTATCGTACAAGGCACACGTTTCCCGATGGGTACGGATGCCGACATCTGCGCTCTAGCGCAGCACAACATGTATTATGTGCGATGGCCGTGCGATGACAAGACATGCACGAAATTGCGTTTGTGTATGCGCTCTGTAGTGTGAATCATCAATAATAATAATAATAACAGTTTGTTCCACGGACTTTATGCCCACAACTTGACTTGTGAGTCCTCAGCTTGGACTGTCCATACTGACTGACAGCCAGACCTTGGATAGGGATTATACCTGATAAGTGGAGGGAGGCGTGTTCCCTCCTGGGATCTGAACACCTGTCATGCGGTCACCACTCTGTCCCCCAGCAGACCGCAGACCTGCAGAATCAGCACACACAGGAACCCGCAGATATTTTAGGATTGGCTGAACCTCCTCCTCTGAGAGCGCTCGGGATTTAGAGGGGCAGAGAAATATTTGTGTTTGCAGACTCCGCTCCTCGGCCCGTCGGGGTCCAGTTGGTAGAAACAGGTGACTAGGGCCAAATTCCTGGCTAGAATATAGAGCCGCCAGCAAGCTGATCATTCCAAGCAGGGCACTAAATATAATGTCACTAGAGCTGTCACACACCATTGTCACTCAGGACAATCGCAGAGAAATCTGCCCCTCTGTGTCACTATAGAGAAGGGGGACCTCAGGGGACTCCTGACAGTGACTGCAGGGCAGCAGCATTCCAGCAGAGCTATGTCACAGGACCCCACAGGTGCTAATAACTGCCTCCCGAACAGATAGTGATCATGGCAGGTGATAGTTTTAGGAGTGAGCGATGTACTGACACAACGTTGTTACAGCCAAGCAGTGTGTTCTGATCTATGTGGAGGGGAAGGGGGTGATAAGCAGAAAGTGAGAGGGAGTCACTGAATGATAGCAGTCGCTTATTACGGATTCAAACACAAGTGACTATTAAAGGGAACCCTAACTAAGAGGCATATGTACGTTCCCTTTTATACAATACCAGTTGCTTGGCAGTCCTGCTGATCTCTTTGGCTGCAGTAGTGGCTGAATCACACACCTGAAACAAGCATGCAGCTAATCCAGTCTGAGTTCAGTCAGAGCACCTGCTCTGCATGCTTGTTCAGGGGCTGTGGCTAAAAGTATTAGAGACACAGGATCAGCAGGAGAGTCAGGCAACTGGTATTATTTTTAAAGGAAAAATAAATATCCTTCTCGGTTTAGGTTCCCTTTAAGAGCTGCTTTACACTGCAAATTGCAAAATACAATGCCGTTTTTTTTTGCGATTTTTCAGTGATTGGGTTTTGCAATTTTCTCAGCACAAAGGAGAAAAGCAGGATGTTGCGATTGTGCAAAATCAGAGCAAATTCTGATCTCAATTATATAATAGGGTTCCCGCGATTTTCTTTTCTTTGAAGTTGTCTTTGCATTTTACAATTTGCATAAGATTGAAAATGGTTCGCAAAACACAGAACCGTAAAACGCGTCTAGTATAAAACAGCCCTAAACAATGTGACGGGATACGTGAATCGGTCCAAAGATCTACCCTAAGGCTACTTACACAGTAGGACGTTGCGTTTGATGTGACATTAAGGTCGCACAACGCGGCCCTAATGCAATGCATATACACTTTCATAGTGCGACGTTAAAGTCGCACGTTAGAAAATGTATTTACTATGGAACGAAAACGGCGCATGCGGAACATTTTAAAAACGGAAAAAAAAACATTACTGAGCATGTGCAACACAAGTAACGCAGCAGAATCATTGCTACACGCACAGCATGCAGCACTTTCTAATAACACTACACATTACACACTAACGCAACGTGTGCACTGTGAATGTCGCATAGACTTTGCATTGCTGTGCGTTACTCTGCGTTAAAGTATTTTATAACGTGCGACTGTAACGTCGCACTGTGAAAGAGCCCTAAGGCTACTTGCACACCAAGACGTTGCGTTAGGTGCTACGTTAAGGTTGCATAACGTGCACCTAACGCAAGGCCTGGTGCTCTTCGATGTGGACGTCAGAGTGAGCCGCGTTGTGCAGCTCACTCTGGCGTCCGTGATGCGCACTCTTGGACGCATGCGGCATCACGTGGTCCCGCCGGCCAATCGCCGCACAGAGCGGCCGCACCAGGAAGTAAACACTGCACGTCACAACGTGCAGTGAATATTAATTAGCTCCTCCCCAACATGACTGAGCATGTGCAAACAATCTAACGCGGCTTAAGCCGCTGTAACGCCGTAGCATGCTGCACTTTCGGAAGACCGTGTGTGAACAGCCCACTTGTGTTACATTGCTGTGCGTTGGGGGAGCGTTACAGGCTGCACTAACGTGCGCCTGTAACGTCTTAGAGTGTAAGCAGCCTTAAAGTAGCCCTCACACGATACAATAAAGATATTTGACTTTAGGCCTCTTTCCCACCAAGACGTTGCGTTTTAGGGGACATTTAGGCTGCTTTCACAGTGAGACGTTACAGGCGCACATTAGAGCAGCCTGTAACGCACCCCAACGCACAGCAATGAAAAATCAATGGGCTGTTCACAGTGCCCACGTTGCGTTACATTGTAACGCAGCACATCTACATAACGTACTGCATGCTGTACTTTATACGCGGCTAAGCCGCGTTAGACAGTTTGCACATGCTCAGTAGGGGTTGTTGTTTTTTTTCATTTTATGGGCGGAGAGGAGGCGGGTAGAGGCCGCTACGTAGCCAGGCACATGGCTACTTATTATTCACTGCACTTGCAGTGTTTACATCCTGGAGCGGCCGCGGATTGGCTGGCGGGACCACGTGATGCGGAGAGCTCCGCTCACGTGGTCTCCGCAGTGCCTCCGACAGAGCAGGCACACCGAGAGCTGCTTGTAATGCGGCTCTTGGTAGCGTCCTGCTCCAACACCACCAGGCGTTGCGTTGGGGGCACGTTATGCGACCATAACGTCCCCTAAAACGCAACGTCCCACTGTGAAACCAGCCTAAAGGTCGCATAACGTGCCCCTAACGCAACACATGGTGGTGTTGAAGTTGGACGTCAGATTGAGCTGCGTTATGCAGCTCTCAAAGCAGCCGCTCCAGGTTAGTAATAGGAAGTCCGGTTCTTTTTAAGGATTCAGATCATTTGAATCGGATCATTAAAAAGATCCGGATCTTTGAACTGAATAATTTGAATCATTTTACTAGGGAAGCAGACTAGGTGAAATGACTAGCAGGACAGGACTTCCCCTGCACTGTACATTCTGTATGTTCCTGTTTCTTCCAGACAAACATCCACTGTGAACCGAATCTTTCATTGTGATGATCCGGATGATTCGACTCACAAAAAAGATCCCGATCAAATGAACGATTCGTTCATGATCCGAACAACACTACAGTCCTACCTTGAGTCTCTGCAGTGCAGTGAATATTAATTATCCATGTGGCTGGCCACTAGGGTGGCCATCCGTCCAGATTTCCACCGGACAGTCCAGTTTTTGGACCTGTGGTACTCCGTCCGGCAGAAGGCAAGGGAGGACAGCCAAATGTCCTCCTTTTTGGCCCGATCTCCTCCATCTCCCTTAGTTCTAATCTCCCTAAAGCTGGCGCTGCCTGTAACGCAGCGGCAGTGATGTCACACGTTACATGTGACACGTAGACGTCGGCGCAGCGGGAACAGAGGCAGCCCGTCCATCACGCTTGGCGGGGGGAGGAGCCGACCCAGAGGCAGCCGCACCCATAGCTATGTAGCCACTAGCCACTGCCAGTCGCTCCGCCAGACTACTAGGCCCGCTAGTGCCTAAGCCAGCAGCAGCAGCGAGTGAGAGCCTGCCGTACTGCCGTGGTCACTTCAGGTCAGTCCAGTCCACTCTGGTCAGTTTGTGGGGAAATCGTCTGCCAATAACAATGCATTTTGTGGGGAAATCTGTCCTGCCAGTGAAATTGCATTTGTGGGGAAATCTGCCAGTGAGATTGCATTTGTGAGGAAATCTGCCAACGAGATTGCATTTGTGGGAAAATCTTCTGCCAATTAGATTGCATTTGTGGGGAAATCTGCCAATAACATTGCATTTGTGGGGAAATCTGCCAATAACAACAGCCAATAACCTGCAGACGATCGGTGCCCTCGCAGCTCCGGTCCGATGCTTCTGGACCCGCCGGCCAGGAGGCCGCAATAGCAGCATAGGGGGCGATATACAGGCTGGGAATGCGAAGAATCACTCGCGTTCCCATGCCTGTCGGCCGGTGACGGCTAAAATAGAAGTGTTCGCCGGCGGGTCCTGGGCCATCGGAGCGGAGCTGCGATGGCTCCGATCGTCTGCAGGGGGCTGAGGGAAGCCCCAGGTGAGTTAATCCCATTTTGTTTTTACTTTAGGTTATCTTTAAACGTGCTGCGTTACTATGTAACACAACTTAGGCACTGTGAACAGCACAATTGATTTTACAGAGCTGTGAGTTAGGCTGCGTTACTGGTTGCTGTAACGTGGGACTTTAACGTCCCACTGTGAAACCAGCCTTATAGTAATTCGAGAAAAACAATCGGTAGTATAGAAAATTAAATAGGGTTTTGTTTTTGTTTTTTAATTCAAGCAAGAAATTTCTTTCCAGTTTTTTTTTTTTATTATTATTATTATTTTTATTATAGTCAAACAGGAGTGACTGATTTTCCTGATCCTTTTTTCTAGAAATTGAATGGTGTGTGATAGATTGTCAATTTTTTGAGAACCACTTCACCCCACAGGCTGTTGTATGCTCCCCGCCAAGAGTTACTTTCACCTGTCAGCGCTCCTCCCATTCATTTAGCCATAACTTTATCACTGCTTCTCACACCTAAATTATTTATCTTTTGTTTTTTCGCGACAAGTTTGACTTTTTGTGGGTGATATTTGTTTTCAGTCATTTTCTATGCATTTTAAAGGGAAAAGGCAAAATACGCTATTTCACCAATTTCAACCAATATCGTTTTAAATAAAACCGTGCTACTGTGAATAAAACCCATTTTATTTGCCTATTTTTCCTGGTCATCAAAACACTGAAATTATGTCCCTAATACTATGAATGGTGTAATGTAAATACTGAACAACAAGCTGATGCACTAGAGAAAGGTAAGAGCCCAGGTCAGTGTGTGACAAGGCAGAAGGAAATCCAGCCACGGCCACCTCCAGCTCCGACCTTCCTCCCTCGTGTGTGGGATTGGATTAGACCAGGGGTGCCCATTAGGCAGATCGCAAAGGACTTATGGTAGATCCCGACCCCACAAGATTTTCCATTCTGTATATACAAGTGGGCTCCTGAAATTGTACATAGGTAGATTATTTTGAGTTGCTAATTTTTCAAAGTAGCTCACAAGCCAAAAAATCGCCCCAGGTCCCACACCCTCTGCAGTGCTGGGGAGCGCAAGCATAGTAGTTAAAACTCACGTGTCTTCCTCCGATCCTCACAGCTACCATCTATTTCCTCTCCCAGCATCTGTGTATTGGTAACAGCGCCCCCTATGATGATGTGACCGCATTTCACCACAGGGGGCACTGTTACCAATACACAGATACTGGGAGAGGACATAGATGGTAGCTGTGAAGATCGGAGGAAGACACGTGAGTTTTTAACTACTATGCTCGCGCTCCCCACCACTGCAGAGGGTGCGGGGCCTGGGGCGATTTTTTGGCTTGTGAGCTACTTTGAAAAATTAGCAACTCAAAATTATCTACCTATGTACAATTTCAGGAGCCCACTTGTATATACAGAATGGAAAATCTTGTGGGGTCGGGATCTACCATAAGTCCTTGAGTACGTGAGTTTTAACTACTTTGCCTGCTCTCCCCACCGCTGCAGCCAATGTCATATCTAACCTGTACTGCGGGGCACCTACCTATCTAATCTATACTGCAGGCACCGATCTAATCTATACTGCAGGCACCTATCTAATCTATACTGCGGGCACCTACCTATCTAATCTATACTGCAGGCACCGATCTAATCTACACTGCAGGCTGGCACCTATTTATCTAATTTATACTGCAGGCACCTATCTAACCTATACTGCAGGGCACCTACCTATCTAACCTATACTGCAGGCACCTATCTAATCTATACTGCGGGGCACCTACCTATCTAACCTATACTGCAGGCACCTATCTAATCTATACTGCAGGGCACCTACCTATCTTACCTATACTGCAGGCACCTACCTATCTAACTTATACTGCAGAGCACCTACCTATCTAATCTATACTGCAGGCACTTACCTATCTAATCTATACTGCAGGGCACCTATCTATCTAATGTATACTGCAGGCACCTACCTATCTAACCTATACTGCAGGCACCTACCTATCTTACCTATACTGCAGGCACCTACCTATCTTACCTATACTGCAGAGCACCTACCTATCTAACCTATACTGCAGGCACCTACCTATCTTACCTATACTGCAGGCACCTACCTATCTTACCTATACTGCAGAGCACCTACCTATCTAACCTATACTGCAGGCACCTACCTATCTTACCTATACTGCAGAGCACCTACCTATCTAACCTATACTGCAGGCACCTATCTAATCTATACTGCAGGCACCTATCTAATCTATACTGCAGTCACCTATCTAATCTATACTGCGGGGCACCTACCTATCTAATCTATACTGCGGGGCACCTCCCTATCTAATCTATACTGCGGGGCACCTCCCTATCTAATCTATACTGCAGGGCACCTACCTACCTATCTAACCTATACTGGAGGCACCTACCTATCTAACCTATGCAGAGTGTGTGCTTCCACAGCGTGTGTGTGTGTATCCACAGCATATATCTCTAGGCCCCGCATATGACACTCGCCCCAGGCCCCGCATACTCTAAGGCCACCTCTGATTAGACCCACGTGGACTGGCGTGAGGTCACATTATGGCATTGTTCCATCTTCTCCACATCCCTGCCAGCGCTATTCTGGGTAATCCCGCGGGGACAAGGTGAGCGTCAGCTGTGACATTCCTGGATTCTCCTGCCGCTCTGTAAATATGCATCAGACTGACGGTAATCCTGGCGGATCATTACTAGGTCCAGTTGTTGTCAGCTATATGGGGACTGCTCTTTAATTAGCTCCTGACGCTGAGTCCAGGAATGCCGGAGTGAGACCACCAGTGACTCCCATTACATAAACCAGCACAGGTCCTTTATTACTACAGACCCTGCAAATCCACATTCCACCACCAGGGTGCTGCAGGATGAGTGATGCCCAGACAGTGATACTAACTGAACTATAGTAAATGTCTGATTCCAGTAAGGCCCCGTTCACACTTGCATTTTGCCATGCAAACGGACCGGATCCTGATCGGATCAGGACCTGATCCGGGTCGGAACCGTACGGTTCCGATCCGGATCCGGTCCATTTGCATCAGGCATGCATAAGGCTGCCATCCGGATCCGTGGGCAAAAAAAAGCGAAATTTAAATAAAAAAATGTTGGGGTTAGCAGAAGGTGCACCTGGTGCACCTGTAGAATCAGGTTCCTTCACTGTAGGCCTCACCTCCACCTCCGACATTCTGCCAAACAGCTCTAGCACGTCTGTCACTGCTGCTCCACTCCAGACATGCTTGACCCATGTGTCCCCATCCGAAATGGCCGCTTGGATACGCATAGGAAGTGGGGTAAAACGTCAGGTGTTTGTAGGCAGTGTGTTCTGTGCCTTCCGTTTCCAATTGGTTTCTGTGTTCCTGATGGTGCTGTCAGGTCCGGGTGCGTGGGCCGGAGATCCGGACCCGAAAAAATAGCGCATGTTGGAAAAGTGTCCGGAGTACGGATCCGGTCCGGATCTGTACGGAACGGACACGTGTGAACGTCTGCATAGACTTTGCATTGCTATGCGGAACGTACGTTCCGTTTGTACAGTATACGGTCTGGATCCGGCCCGGCGAATCCGGACAGGGAACGCTAATGTGAACCGGGCCTAACACAGGAGGCAGCCATGATGGATCAGCAGCTTTATCCCCCTGCAGGAGACTCATGTGACTACACAGTCGTAACTGGGAGGAGGACACAGTGTAAGAGAAAGGGGGACCAGTAGATCACCAGGTCTGTAAGTGTTTAGATAACAGTAAGGACACACCAAGTGATTGCGATTTGGCCCTGGAGCTACTTATACAATCTCTCCAGGATCGCAAAAAAATTGCAGCATACAGCGCTTTGTGATTGCTCCGCGATCAGCATGCTGCAAGTGGAACCACCCCTCTAGGGCTCCACTGCCGCATCACTTTGCTGAAGGCCGGTGATCGGAAGGCGCTGTAGTGGGCCCAACCCTTAGGGTCAGCACACACACCATGCAATGTTTACTTCTGATTGATAAACATTCTGATCAGATCACTAGAGATATTTTGTAAAAAATGGCCTGGTCACGAGGGGAGTTTCAGACCGCGGTCCCCAAGAGGTTAAATTCCTAGTGGTACCGCGACTAAAGGGGACCTCATCAGTGGAATGCCGAGAACTTGAGACTCTGCATAGGGAAGGAGGGAGGGAGGTACTTGGGGAGAGGAAATGTGCTGCCTCTGCATCATCAGATGCCTGTAGGCACATGCCTAAAGTGCCCTATGGTAAATCCGGCCCTGGGTGTATTCTGGGGCCTTAGCAGCTAGAGATTGAGTCAAGACACCATACACTTACAGATGGCCACAAAACTCGACCAGCGTCTTCTCTCCTGGGGCGCCTGAGTCATGTGATGAACACTAGAGGCACCCGCGGCTGTACCTTGCATGGCCACTAGAGACCTCTAGTGTTTATCTGTGACACAGGTGCCCGAGAGAGGACCGCCCGGCGGGGATGGAGAGAAGACAATGGACGGCAGACAAATGAGTGTACGCTCTGCTGCCAACATTTCATCCCCTAATCAAATGCTACCACCACCGCCGATTGAGCGATATCTTCCATCTGACGCCGACTAATTCAACTGATTTTGGACAATTATCGATCGTTTATCATTTGCAGCATCGATTTCTAGTAGATTGGATCAGACTGATTACATCTGCTAGATATCCAAGGGAAACACTGATAAGCGTATGGCCACCTTTAGACATGGTTCATATTTGGTCCATTTCTAGTGATGTCACCAGTGAGGGAGTCTGCCCATATGACATCTCTCAACAGCTGCAGAATCTCTACACAGCCTGCTGGTATGTTAGCCTCGGCTGACCTCTAGTGGTGAGAAGTACATAGTAAATTCCTGGCATTTCATGACAACAGCTGCAGAATGTCTGCACAGCCTGCTGGTATGTTGGCTTCTTGTGACCTCTAGTGGTGGGAGATAGGAAGTACATAGAAGATTCCTGGCAGTTCGTGACAAGTCAAGTAAGAATTGTTTATGGAAGGAAGTCTGAGCTTCCAACATCTGTTCCTTGTCTATAGAAAATATCTGCATGTTTATCAAACGTCAACACAAATATACATTATCCCTGGCATTCCAAGCTTCTCGTGTCGCAGATGAAGAAGCGATACAGCGTGTTCTTTAATGTCACGAAATGTGGTATGCAGAGTGCAGCCAAGCATCCTATCCCATACCTGCCTGCCCTGACTCTGCATTAATGTAATATATATAGATACAATGTAATGATAGAGGGAGTACAGGTACCCCGGAGAGGGAAGATAGGAAGAAACTGCTGTTGCAGCCAGAGGCGGGACAAGGTCCTTCAGCACCCAAGGCTGAGACAGCAAAGTGCGCCCCTCCATCCCTCCCACCCCAGCCGCCACACACTGATTGCTATTACACTAAGAGGCCCCTCCATCCCTGCCACCCCAGCAGTCTCTCACTGATTGCTATTACACTAAGAGGCCCCTCCATCCCTGCCACCCCAGCCGTCACACACTGATTACTATTAGACTAAGAGGCCCCTCCCTCCATCCCTCCCACCCCAGCCGTCACACACTGATTGCTATTACACTAAGAGGCCCCTCCTCCATCCCTCCCACCCCAGCCGTCACACACTGATTGCTATTACACTAAGAGGCCCCTCCCCCATCCCTCCCACCCCAGCCGTCACACACTGATTGCTATTACACTAAGAGGCCCCTCCCCCATCCCTCCCACCCCAGCCGTCACACACTGATTGCTATTACACTAAGAGGCCCCTCCTCCATCCCTCCCACCCCAGCCGTCACACACTGATTGCTATTACACTAAGAGGCCCCTCCATCCCTCCCACCCCAGCTGTTACACACTGATTGCTATTACACTAAGAGGCCCCTCCATCCCTGCCACCCCAGCCGTCACACACTGATTACTATTAGACTAAGAGGCCCCTCCCTCCATCCCTCCCACCCCAGCCGTCACACACTGATTGCTATTACACTAAGAGGCTCCTCCCCCATCCCTCCCACCCCAGCTGTCACACACTGATTGCTATTACACTAAGAGGCCCCTCCATCCCTCCCACCCCAGCTGTCACACACTGATTGCTATTACACTAAGAGGCTCCTCCCCCATCCCTCCCACCCAGCCGTCACACACTGATTGCTATTACACTAAGAGGCCCCTCCATCCCTCCCACCCCAGCTGTTACACACTGATTGCTATTACACTAAGAGGCTCCTCCCCCATCCCTCCCACCCAGCCGTCACACACTGATTGCTATTACACTAAGAGGCCCCTCCATCCCTCCCACCCCAGCTGTCACACACTGATTGCTATTACACTAAGAGGCCCCTCCATCCCTCCCACCCCAGCTGTCACACACTGATTGCTATTACACTAAGAGGCTCCTCCCCCATCCCTCCCACCCAGCCGTCACACACTGATTGCTATTACACTAAGAGGCCCCTCCATCCCTCCCACCCCAGCTGTCACACACTGATTGCTATTACACTAAGAGGCTCCTCCCCCATCCCTCCCACCCAGCCATCACACACTGATTGCTATTACACTAAGAGGCCCCTCCATCCCTCCCACCCCAGCTGTCACACACTGATTGCTATTACACTAAGAGGCTCCTGCCCCATCCCTCCCACCCAGCCGTCACACACTGATTGCTATTACACTAAGAGGCCCCTCCATCCCTCCCACCCCAGCTGTCACACACTGATTGCTATTACACTAAGAGGCTCCTCCCCCATCCCTCCCACCCAGCCGTCACACACTGATTGCTATTACACTAAGAGGCCCCTCCATCCCTCCCACCCCAGCTGTCACACACTGATTGCTATTACACTAAGAGGCCCCTCCATCCCTTCCACCCAGCCGTCACACACTGATTGCTATTACACTAAGAGGCCCCTCCATCCCTCCCACCCCAGCTGTCACACACTGATTGCTATTACACTAAGAGGCCCCTCCATCCCTCCCACCCCAGCTGTCACACACTGATTGCTATTACACTAAGAGGCCCCTCCATCCCTCCCACCCCAGCCGTCACACACTGATTACTATTACACTAAGAGGCTCCTCCCCCATCCCTCCCACCCAGCCGTCACACACTGATTGCTATTACACTAAGAGGCCCCTCCATCCCTCCCACCCCAGCTGTCACACACTGATTGCTATTACACTAAGAGGCTCCTCCCCCATCCCTCCCACCCAGCCATCACACACTGATTGCTATTACACTAAGAGGCCCCTCCATCCCTCCCACCCCAGCTGTCACACACTGATTGCTATTACACTAAGAGGCTCCTGCCCCATCCCTCCCACCCAGCCGTCACACACTGATTGCTATTACACTAAGAGGCCCCTCCATCCCTCCCACCCCAGCTGTCACACACTGATTGCTATTACACTAAGAGGCTCCTCCCCCATCCCTCCCACCCAGCCGTCACACACTGATTGCTATTACACTAAGAGGCCCCTCCATCCCTCCCACCCCAGCTGTCACACACTGATTGCTATTACACTAAGAGGCCCCTCCATCCCTTCCACCCAGCCGTCACACACTGATTGCTATTACACTAAGAGGCCCCTCCATCCCTCCCACCCCAGCTGTCACACACTGATTGCTATTACACTAAGAGGCCCCTCCATCCCTCCCACCCCAGCTGTCACACACTGATTGCTATTACACTAAGAGGCTCCTCCCCCATCCCTCCCACCCAGCCGTCACACACTGATTGCTATTACACTAAGAGGCCCCTCCATCCCTCCCACCCCAGCTGTCACACACTGATTGCTATTACACTAAGAGGCCCCTCCATCCCTTCCACCCAGCCGTCACACACTGATTGCTATTACACTAAGAGGCCCCTCCATCCCTCCCACCCCAGCTGTCACACACTGATTGCTATTACACTAAGAGGCCCCTCCATCCCTCCCACCCCAGCTGTCACACACTGATTGCTATTACACTAAGAGGCCCCTCCATCCCTGCCACCCCAGCCGTCACACACTGATTACTATTAGACTAAGAGGCCCCTCCCTCCATCCCTCCCACCCCAGCCGTCACACACTGATTGCTATTACACTAAGAGGCCCCTCCTCCATCCCTCCCACCCCAGCCGTCACACACTGATTGCTATTACACTAAGAGGCCCCTCCCCCATCCCTCCCACCCCAGCCGTCACACACTGATTGCTATTACACTAAGAGGCCCCTCCCCCATCCCTCCCACCCCAGCCGTCACACACTGATTGCTATTACACTAAGAGGCCCCTCCTCCATCCCTCCCACCCCAGCCGTCACACACTGATTGCTATTACACTAAGAGGCCCCTCCATCCCTCCCACCCCAGCTGTTACACACTGATTGCTATTACACTAAGAGGCCCCTCCATCCCTGCCACCCCAGCCGTCACACACTGATTACTATTAGACTAAGAGGCCCCTCCCTCCATCCCTCCCACCCCAGCCGTCACACACTGATTGCTATTACACTAAGAGGCTCCTCCCCCATCCCTCCCACCCCAGCTGTCACACACTGATTGCTATTACACTAAGAGGCCCCTCCATCCCTCCCACCCCAGCTGTCACACACTGATTGCTATTACACTAAGAGGCTCCTCCCCCATCCCTCCCACCCAGCCGTCACACACTGATTGCTATTACACTAAGAGGCCCCTCCATCCCTCCCACCCCAGCTGTTACACACTGATTGCTATTACACTAAGAGGCTCCTCCCCCATCCCTCCCACCCAGCCGTCACACACTGATTGCTATTACACTAAGAGGCCCCTCCATCCCTCCCACCCCAGCTGTCACACACTGATTGCTATTACACTAAGAGGCCCCTCCATCCCTCCCACCCCAGCTGTCACACACTGATTGCTATTACACTAAGAGGCTCCTCCCCCATCCCTCCCACCCAGCCGTCACACACTGATTGCTATTACACTAAGAGGCCCCTCCATCCCTCCCACCCCAGCTGTCACACACTGATTGCTATTACACTAAGAGGCTCCTCCCCCATCCCTCCCACCCAGCCATCACACACTGATTGCTATTACACTAAGAGGCCCCTCCATCCCTCCCACCCCAGCTGTCACACACTGATTGCTATTACACTAAGAGGCTCCTGCCCCATCCCTCCCACCCAGCCGTCACACACTGATTGCTATTACACTAAGAGGCCCCTCCATCCCTCCCACCCCAGCTGTCACACACTGATTGCTATTACACTAAGAGGCTCCTCCCCCATCCCTCCCACCCAGCCGTCACACACTGATTGCTATTACACTAAGAGGCCCCTCCATCCCTCCCACCCCAGCTGTCACACACTGATTGCTATTACACTAAGAGGCCCCTCCATCCCTTCCACCCAGCCGTCACACACTGATTGCTATTACACTAAGAGGCCCCTCCATCCCTCCCACCCCAGCTGTCACACACTGATTGCTATTACACTAAGAGGCCCCTCCATCCCTCCCACCCCAGCTGTCACACACTGATTGCTATTACACTAAGAGGCCCCTCCATCCCTCCCACCCCAGCCATCACACACTGATTGCTATTACACTAAGAGGCCCCTCCATCCCTCCCACCCCAGCTGTCACACACTGATTGCTATTACACTAAGAGGCCCCTCCATCCCTCCCACCCCAGCTGTCACACACTGATTGCTATTACACTAAGAGGCCCCTCCCCCATCCCTCCCACCCCAGCCGTCACACACTGATTGCTATTACACTAAGAGGCCCCTCCTCCATCCCTCCCACCCCAGCCGTCACACACTGATTGCTATTACACTAAGAGGCCCCTCCATCCCTCCCACCCCAGCTGTTACACACTGATTGCTATTACACTAAGAGGCCCCTCCATCCCTCCCACCCCAGCCGTCACACACTGATTGCTATTACACTAAGAGGCTCCTCCCCCATCCCTCCCACCCCAGCTGTCACACACTGATTGCTATTACACTAAGAGGCCCCTCCATCCCTCCCACCCCAGCTGTCACACACTGATTGCTATTACACTAAGAGGCTCCTCCCCCATCCCTCCCACCCAGCCGTCACACACTGATTGCTATTACACTAAGAGGCCCCTCCATCCCTCCCACCCCAGCTGTTACACACTGATTGCTATTACACTAAGAGGCTCCTCCCCCATCCCTCCCACCCAGCCGTCACACACTGATTGCTATTACACTAAGAGGCCCCTCCATCCCTCCCACCCCAGCTGTCACACACTGATTGCTATTACACTAAGAGGCCCCTCCATCCCTCCCACCCCAGCTGTCACACACTGATTGCTATTACACTAAGAGGCTCCTCCCCCATCCCTCCCACCCAGCCGTCACACACTGATTGCTATTACACTAAGAGGCCCCTCCATCCCTCCCACCCCAGCTGTCACACACTGATTGCTATTACACTAAGAGGCTCCTCCCCCATCCCTCCCACCCAGCCATCACACACTGATTGCTATTACACTAAGAGGCCCCTCCATCCCTCCCACCCCAGCTGTCACACACTGATTGCTATTACACTAAGAGGCTCCTGCCCCATCCCTCCCACCCAGCCGTCACACACTGATTGCTATTACACTAAGAGGCCCCTCCATCCCTCCCACCCCAGCTGTCACACACTGATTGCTATTACACTAAGAGGCTCCTCCCCCATCCCTCCCACCCAGCCGTCACACACTGATTGCTATTACACTAAGAGGCCCCTCCATCCCTCCCACCCCAGCTGTCACACACTGATTGCTATTACACTAAGAGGCCCCTCCATCCCTTCCACCCAGCCGTCACACACTGATTGCTATTACACTAAGAGGCCCCTCCATCCCTCCCACCCCAGCTGTCACACACTGATTGCTATTACACTAAGAGGCCCCTCCATCCCTCCCACCCCAGCTGTCACACACTGATTGCTATTACACTAAGAGGCCCCTCCATCCCTCCCACCCCAGCCATCACACACTGATTGCTATTACACTAAGAGGCCCCTCCATCCCTCCCACCCCAGCTGTCACACACTGATTGCTATTACACTAAGAGGCCCCTCCCATCACTCCCACCCCAGCCGTCACACACTGATTGCTATTACACTAAGAGGCCCCTCCATCCCTCCCACCCCAGCTGTCACACACTGATTGCTATTACACTAAGAGGCTCCTCCTCCATCCCTCCCACCCAGCCGTCACACACTGATTGCTATTACACTAAGAGGCCCCTCCTTCATCTCTCCCACCCAGCCGTCACACACTGATTGCTATTACACTAAGAGCCCCCTCCATCCCTCCCACCCCAGCCGTCACACACTGATTGCTATTAGACTAAGAGGCCCCTCCATCCCTCCCACCCCAGCCGCCACACACTGATTGCTATTACACTAAGAGGCCCCTCCTCCATCCCTCCCACCCCAGCCATTACACACTGATTGCTATTACACTAAGAGCCCCCTCCATCCCTCCCACCCCAGCCGTCACACACTGATTGCTATTACACTAAGAGGCCCCTCCTCCATCCCTCCCTCCCCAGCCGTCACACACTGATTGCTATTAGACTAATAGATGCCCCAGGGCCCCCAACCTCCCCAACCCCTTAATCTCTAGTTATGGCTTGCAGTCACTGTCATGTATCCCATTTTCTTATTTCTTTCTGCTTCAAACACAATTGGGAATGACAGCTGAATGAATTGTGCGCCCCCTCCTACACTGCGCCCTGAGGCTGGAGCCTCTCCAGCCTATGCCTCGGCCCGGCCCTGGTTGCAGCGCGAGGCAAGGGGGATAAGACAAATGTAATTGTGTACAGCCAAATGGGCTGAATTAAAATTTAAGCCTAAAATGTTTCCTTTGATGTGTCTCTTTCTCTTTAGGTTCTTCATGGCCGCATTTGGATAATCAATACAGGACTATGAATAATTGGTATCGTTGAGAAGTTGAAAGTAAACATTGATGTACTGTTATAATGTTGATTAATCTCTAACCTTTAACTATGCTGATTCGGGGGTGGACTAACCTCAGTGATCTTCTGGGGTAGACACTCTATAGCAGTGGTCCTCATACATACATGGTAAGTTTCTTGTTATCAATCGAGCCGCTGGTGGCTCGATTGATAATATCCGATGTGTCCGATCACTGCGGCGGATCGATTCTGTGCTTGATCCCCGCGGGCGGACAATAGAAAAAAGCGAGCGGCTGATAAGAAGCACCCGCGGGGACGAGCGGGAATCAATCCGCGCGGATGAGCGGTGACGAGCCAGCATCGAGCCAGCGGCTAGATTCCGGCGCAAAAACTTACCATGTATGCCCAGCATAAGGCCCGCGGGCCGAATGTGGCCCCCTGAGGCTTTTTCACCGGCCCCCCACACAAAATGTATTAATTATAGATGCAGTCAGCTACATCGTTAACTATTGGTGGTCCGCATATAGAATAGCAGGGCTGGCACCACCAGGGCCGGCCTTAGGTTTCACAGCGCCCTGAGCGAAACCTGATTTTTGTGCCCCCCCCCCCCCTCCATCCTCTTCCAGCGTGCGTGCGCACACACAGGCCCATATGCAGTTCACCTTTTCTCCCGAGATATCTCCTAGGACAGTGGTTCCCAACCTTTTTGACATTGTGACACAAATGCTCAGATCTCTGTGACACGTCACATATGTATAATAGAAAAAAATACTATTAATAACTACGAATGGATGGAAAGAGTGCATTATAATGAATATACTTAAAAATGTAGGCTAGAACCTTTCAGGAATATTAATAAAACAATCAGTGGAACAGTTAGCCGCCTCCCCTCTCCCAGCCCATTTAGAATGAAAGCACAGCACCAACAATTTGCACCACGCGTTATAGCCGCAGTGCGCCCCCCAAAAGCCTTCAGACTCAGTATAGGTAGGTAGCCAGGTATAGGTGCCCCCAGTATAGGATCTCATGTGTAGGTGCTCTCAATATAGGTTGCCAGGTATAGGTGCCCCTAGAACAGGAAGTCAGTTGAAGGTCTCTATCCCCCCATAGGTAGCCAGGTGTAGGTGCCTCCAGTATAGGTAGCCAGGTACTGGTGCCCTCAGTAAAGGTAGCCAGCTATAGGTGCCCACAGTATAGGAAATCAAGTGTAGATGTCCTCAGTATAGGCAACCAACTATAGGCGCCCCCTTGGAAGCCGGCGCCCTGAGTGACCGCTCCAGTCGCTTAGGTCAAAGGCCGGCTATGGGCACCACCCATCCACATGGAAGCCAGAAAGCAGTTATTCACTGGTTTCCAATCAGATACCACATCAGGTGACACTGCTGTCCAATTGGACTGCAGGTTGTCACCTGGGTATACTTTATTGTCTGGCCCACAAAGACTTCTACATCATTTTATGTATACTCCGGGCCCCCAGCAGTCTGAAGTGTGTTGACCCGGCCCTCGACCCAAAACGTTTGGTGACCCCTGCTCTATAGTGTAGTTCCCTTGATGCTTAGATTGATTACTATAAGATGTTTTGTGTGTGTATATATATATTGTGATCATGTGATGTGAGTTTTTGGTCATGTGACTCTTGAGGGTGGAGTATCAAGGTGTCACTGGTGTTGGGTGTGGCACACCTGAGGAAGGGCTATGCCCGAAACATGTCTTGTGCCTCTGTTGTGCTCTGCTACACTGACAATACAGTTTTGAATAAGCCTTCTGAGTGCGGTCTCTAGTTTGTTCTTCAGTCTATTTATACAATAAAACTGGACTGAAAGTAACTTGATTTAAAAGGTACCTGAGATGGTACTCCAGGCTGTATTTATACTTACCTGGGTCTTCCTTCAGGCCCATGAGGCTTGTGGGCTCCCTCGCTGTCCTCTCTGGTGGCTCCGTTCTCTTCTAATAATCTAACCAGTCGTGCACTCCTGTGCATGCCCGGCCATGCGCACCCCCTGCGGTCCCACATCTAACAGCATTCCGCGCCTGCACAGTACTACTCTCGGCTGCGGGAGGTGCGTGAGTGGCCAGGCCACACATGCTCAGATGGGTGCAGCTGGCCAGGTTACCGGAGAGAATTAGAAAAGAAAGAAGAGGTCCAGAAGGTGCCCACCAGCCTCATGGAGCTGAAAGAAGACACAGGTAAGTATAAAAATACACTGGAATCCCATCTCAGGCTCTCTTTAAAGAGACTCTGAATTGAGTCTAAATTCTCTTTTTTAAGTTGTATTCATTTTAAGCACCATAAGCCCTGCTAAACTGCTGCTATCCCACGGCAAAACAAGGGGTTTATACCCCCCAAATAACCTCTCCTGTGTCCGGGGAGCGCTTCCTGCTTGAGGCAGAGCTTACGGATGTGGCTCTGCCTCTTCGCGCGTCAATCCCCGCTGATCGCCACCTCTCCCCGCCCCTCTAAATCTTGCTTCACTGAGAGGGGCATGTCACATGACCTGCATCAGGAGCTGCAAGGTGAACTTCACTGAAAAGAGGGGTGAGGACCTGTTCTGCTCTGCATGTCATGTGACCTGCATCAGGAGCCACAAGGTGAACTGCACTGAAGAGAGGGGTGAGGACTTGTCCTGCTCTGCATGTCATGTGACTTGCATCAGGAGCCACAAGGTGAACTTCACTGAAGAGAGGGGTGAGGACCTGTCCTGCTCTGCATGTAGACACACAGCAGCGGACCCTTTTAGTCCCTGATGGCTGATGGCTGATGAGTTCTGGGTCACCATGAGCTTGCTGGTTAGTCTGTGCCTCTCGTATTCACAAGCCCTACTCCATAGAGCTAAATTAATCCATGCCATGCACTGATGAGGATCAAACAACCTGAAACAGTCTGTATGCATGTTGGATTATTATGGCTCTGCACAATTTAACAAGCTGACACATCATTGCATTCCAGCGGTTCTGGAGGTGTGTTTAGCTTCTAAGGGTACAATGGTTAATTTGCATATATTCAGCAGTGTTGCTCTGGGAGACATCTCAAGCTCACTCCAACCTGAATTATCGCAAATTCTTTCTGTTTTAGGAAAGCAAACTTTTGTTTTTCTTAACATCTTAGTAAGGGGGCTTTTAGGACCATTGTAGTCCCTTACACACTCCAATGAGTTCTGGGTCACCATGAGCTTGCTGGTTAGTCAGTCCCTGATGGCGGGAGGCTAAAGGTGCCCATACTTCACTCGACTTTGCGGCCGACCAACCATCCAAATCGATAAGTATAATTGTAGCAGATGAAAATCGACGCACCCAAGAGCATGCCCCATTGATCGTGTGACTAATTTCAGGCTGAAATTGGTTGCATGTATCGATGGGACATGCTGGAAAATCTGGGACCACCATGCTCGGATGGGTGCGCCGCGGTAATGGCACGCAATATCAGGACAAGTGACAAACGCAACTGAACCCTGGCGCTGTTCCCCCTAGTGTTTCACCCCTGGTGCTCATGCAGTTATACAGTCCGCTGTCCATGCAAAGTGATTTCCACATGATTACCAGCACATAGCACATGGGGTGCATGTTTGAGGTTACACACGCGCATCACGTGCTATAACACAGGCTACCATGTGGGGGCGCAAATGTGGGAAGTACAATGAGGACACTCAGTGTGGACGGTGGCAGGTAAAGTATAACTGCACGGGCACAGAGGGGGACATAAAACATTACGGGGACAGTGTCTGCGTCACAAGGCCGATTCCTGCAAGATTTCATGCTGAAATTGATCTAGAACAGGGGTGGGCAAACTTGGCCCTCCAGCTGTTAAAGGGGCACTACAGCGAAAAACTGTAAAATTTAAAATATGTGCAAACACATACAAATGAGAAGTACATTTTTTCCAGAGTAAAATGAGCCATAAATTACTTTTCTCCTATGTTGCTGTCACTTACAGTAGGCAGTAAATCTGACAGAAGTGACAGGTTTTGGACTAGCCCATCGCTTTATAGGGGATGCTCAGAGATATATTTATTTTTAAAAGCACTTAGTGAAGGCAGTTGCTCTGTCCAACTGCCAAAAAACTGTGTAGCAAGCAGGGAAGCTGGGCAGCATCATTGTTTAAATCCTTTTTAGGGAATATCTTTATCAAGAATAAAAGCTTTGCTGAGAATCCCCTATGAAGAGATGGACTAGTCCAAAACCTGTCACTTCTGTCAGATTTCTACTACCTACTGTAAGTGACAGCAACATAGGAGAAAAGCAATTTATGGCTCATTTTACTCTGGGAAAAAATGTACTTGTTATTTGTATATGTTTGCACATATTTTAAATTTTACAGTTTTTCGCTGAAGTGCCCCTTTAAGGAACTACAAGTCCCACAATGCATTGCAGGAGTCTTACAGCCACAGTCATGACTCATAAAGGCAAATGCATTGTGGGACTTGTAGTTCCTTAACAGCTGGAGGGCCAAGTTTGCCCATGCTTGATCTAAAATCAACCTGCGGTTTATGGCAGCCAACAGATTTCTCTCTGATCAGATTCGATCAGAGAAAAATCTGTCTCTTAATCAATCGGCCGCCAAAATCACTATATGTGTACCTTTATGTTGCACTCCTGGTGTTGCTCTTATCTCAGGGAGCTGGGAGCTCCGCTTGTTCTAGGTGTTCTGGTTCACCATGAACTTGCTGAGCAACCTGTAGCTGCTAATTCTACACAATAAAGGCTTTGAGTGGTAATTTGATCCCGGGACAGGACTTTCTTTCAGTTTTGTTTCTCCTCCCTCCCCAGGATTTCCTGCTTGGTTAGAGAACCATGGCGTCTGCAGACGTGCGGGAAGAGCTGAACTGCTCCATCTGTCTGAGCATTTACACCGATCCGGTCACCCTGAGCTGTGGACACAACTATTGCCGAGTCTGCATAGATCGTGTTCTGGACACACAGGAGCCCTCCGGACGTTATTCCTGTCCAGATTGTAGAATAGGATTTCTGGATCGTCCGTCTCTTCACAGAAATATAACTCTGCACAACATCGCGGAGTGTTTCCTGTCTATCCAGCCAGCTCGGGAGGAGAGCGGGGTCTCCTGCACTTACTGCGACTCTTCTCAGCCAGCCCTGAAGACCTGTCTGCTGTGTGAGGCTTCTCTGTGCGCAAAACACTTGAGGAAGCACAGCAAGTCCTCAGAACATATCCTAATGGATCCCAGCAGTCCCCTGGAGAGCAGGAAATGCTCCGTCCACAAAAAGATCCTGGAGTATTACTGCACAGAGGACTCTGCCTGCATCTGTGTCACCTGCTGCCTGGCTGGGGAGCACAGGGGACATCAGGTGGAACCAATGGATGACGCATCGGAGAAGAAAAAGGTCAAGCTTCGACCTCTCCTACAGGCACTGAGCACAACGAGAGCAGAAACCGAGAAGAAAGTCCAGATTCTGCATCGACACCAGCAGAAGATACGTAGAAAGTCATCCGGTGAAACAGAGAGAGTCGCTGCCCTGTTTAGAGATCTCAGGAGACAACTTGATGACCTGGAGAAGAAGGTCCTAACAGAGATCTGCAGGCAGGAGGAGCAGATCTCATTGTCTATCTCTGCCTTGACCCAGCATCTAGAAATGAAGATGGATGAGCTGTCCGGGAAGATACATTATATCGAGGAGCTGTGTGACATCAATGATCCACTATCCCTTTTACAGGAAAAAGAATCTGAGGCAGACGTCTTTTTTGACCCTGAGGACCAAAGTAACGATACCAAGCTCTGTGATGTTGGCGACCTGGATAAAAATCTGATCTCACTAACTCTACATTCAGGAGTATCGATTATCGAGTCAAGTGTGCAGAACGGGATCCACATAGTGGAGGTTGCCGACCTGCTCCTCGATGCGAAGACAGTCTCCAATTTTATAAACTTAGCCGAAGGCCTGAAAACGGCGTCTTACTCGAAATCCCAAAAGCACCCAGATTCAGCAGAGAGATTTGAGGACTGCCAGGTTCTTAGCATCAAGAATTTCTCATCGGGGAAACACTACTGGGAGGTGGAAACCAGCAAGTTGGGGAACTGGATGATGGGGGTGGCATATGGCAGCATAGACAGAAAGGGGGAGAAGTCTTTCATCGGGAACAATACCAAGTCCTGGTGTTTGTGTAAGGCCAATAAGAAGTTTTCGGTGATGCACAACAGTAAGACTAGCCAACTGCCCGACAAGGCTTCAAGTCAGAGGTTTGTGGTCTGTCTGGATTATGAGGCTGGGCGATTGTCGTTTTATGAGCTGGGAGACTCGGTCAAACATCTCCACACCTTCAACACCTCCTTCACTGAGCCCCTCCATGCTGCCTTCTACCTGTGGGATGAGTGGCTGAGAATCAGAAGCTAATCATTCTGATTGCCAAAGAGTTCAGCAGGGCTGCCAGGCAACTGGTATTGTTTAACAGGAAAGAAAAATGGCAGCCACCATATACCTCTCACTTCAGGTGTCCTTTAAATTGGAATATAACCCTGCATTTCAACTTTGCTCTAAAACATTATTTACAGCATATTATATGCAACCAGCATTTTTTTTTTTTTACTAGACGAGCATTGGAAGGGTTACACACAGAGCTTTAAAGTTCCATGGAGAGAACTGCTCGCTGCAGCCGAAGTTTAGATAGATACATTTAAGTAAATAGAATGTAACTAGTGAGGAATGTTACACACTCTTTGGCTGTCCTCCAGCTCCTGCACAGTCAGAGAGAGTGAGTCACATTCCACACTTGTTACATTCTGTTTACCTAAATGCATCTATCTAAACTTCGGCTTCCCTTTCAATGCTGGTCTATTAAAAAAAAAATGCTGGTTGCATATAATATGCTGTAAATAATGTTTTAGAGCAAAGTTGAAATGCAGGGTTATATTCCGCTTTAATCCTGATTGAGCAGTATGGACTCGAGTTCAGCCACCCTCATAGTACTCAATTTTGGGGTGTCTTTTCTAGCAGAGCTGGCTTGTTTAAACTCCGCCCCCTCCCTCATTGACAGAGCCCTCCTCCTCCATAGACATCTACAGGGCAGGGTTTCAGGGGCATGCTGGTCACGCCCCCTCCCATTTTCTCAGGTGAATGGCAGTTCAGCCACGCCTCTTCTCCCATGATGCAGTGAGGCCTGGAGGACTCAGTATTCTTCTTACGTACGCCTGATTAATCACTGGCCTGGTACACACCAAGCAATTTTCCCATCAGATCGACTGTAAATTTCCCAATGTTCGATCATTTCCAGCATGTCCGATCTGCTTCCAATCAAGAAACTCATCGATTTTGAGATGAATGCTGCATAACATCTTCTCAATCGGAAGCAGATCAGATGTATTGGAAATTATATAATAACTGAAAGTTTCCCATCGATCTGACAGACAAATTACGTGGTGTGTACCAGGCATTAAAGTGCCCATTAACAACGCCATTATTAGAACAATCAAATTTTCGATAAGCTCATTAAGATCGCAAGATAAGATCCTATATAATCGATCCACAGCAACTTAGTCGTAATTGCGAACTGGGAAAAGTCTGCCGTGACGATCGACCAAGGGAAGGATCGATGATGTGGTCATTGAGGATCAATTGGGCCAACCAGCTTCTTTGTTCTCATCCAATACGATTAGAATAACCTGTTAGTAAAAAATCGTTCGCTAAAAATGTTATCGCTCATGGGCACCTTATACACAGAGCTCACCTCAGTTCAGCAGAGGTGCCCCCTTTGGGTATAGTATTGCTGCCACCTAGTGTCAGCTCCCTGGTGTTACATGTGTCCACTTCCCACTTTCCCTTTAGGCTGCATTTCCACTTGTGCGGTGCGAATCACCGAGTAAAAATTTATATATCGCATGAAAATTCGCATGGATGCCGATGTATGCGAATTTAACCATGGCAGTGCTGGTGTGCTTTTCCATTGTTTCTATACCCAAACCTCATGCGAATTTCCTATTAAATACATTGAATGCGATAGCGGTATGCGATATGCGAATTCAGATGGCTCTGCCGTGCAGATTTTTTCTGCACAGAAAAACGCAAATGAATCCTGACAAGTGGAAACAGTCCCATTCACTTGTATTGCTATGCGAATTTGCATGCGAAAAACGCATGCGAATTCGCGATAGTGGAAATGGGCCCTTACATGTTTTACATCACATGCTTTGCTACATTTTTATGCACGTTTTCTGATATGAAAGGTTATGTATTCATTAGCGGTATTGGGAATACATTATATTGTTGGTGTCTGGCGATGGTCATGTCTAGGAAGACTCATGGAAAAGCATGATGGAGAAGCATGTGATCATGTGATCAGTTTGGTCAGGTGATAGATATGCAAGTCTCTGATTTGCTAGTCATGATCATGTGCTAAAGCAGGATGTGATCACAGCAAATCAGAGCAGAGAGATCCTAGACATGAGCATGACTATTGGCGTTTAGCCTTTCCCCCATTCTTTCCTTCTCCCTGGTATAGCTGGGCTTTTCTGCATTCTCATACAGTATTCAGGGGACAGATTCACGTAAAGCTGAGCTCCAGCCAGAACCTTTATTTCAGTTTTGGATAATTGTGAAAGGCTCAGGAGCTCTTTAGGGTTTTTATTGCTGTTACTGTCCCCTGCGAACAGAAAAGTCCCTGCTTTCTGTCACTTGTGGTCCAGGCAGGATGCGGTACACCTTCATGGACAGAGCAAGAGGCAGCACTGAAAGAGTACGGGCGAGGCAGAATGGCTGTCATAGTATTATTACTGTCTCCCGTACCCTTCCCTAGTGACTCTAGGGGGTTGGGTCACTATAACAAATAGTGAGCCTTATCAGAGTTAACACACCTTATCAGAGTAGCATAGCAAGCACTAGGAACTTATGCCTGCTAATTGGCAATGACGGGAGCTCCACTCGTCCTGCCCTGAGCCTCTGTACATCCAATCACTTTAAAGGACATTTTCCCCGCACTTTGATTGGCCCAATAGGCTGCATGTCAAGTTTCCTGTCAAATGACAGACAGCCTATTGGGCCAATCACAGTGCGGGGATAATGTCCTTTAAAGTGATTGGACCCGCAGGGGCTCAGGGCAGGACGAGTGGAGCTCTCGCCATTACCAATTAGCAGGCATAAGTTCATAGTGCTCGCTATGCTACTCTGATAAGGTGTGTTAACTCTGATAAGGCACACTATTTGTTATAGCGAATCAACCCCTATGAGCTTAAAGGAAACCCAAGATAAACCAAGTGTATTGATTTATACTTACTTGGGCCTTCCTCCAGCTCCCTGCAGTCATCTGCTGAAACGCTGTCCTCCCAGGCCACTCCGTTCTCCTACATTGGAATCCAGCCCAGTTGCGTTCCACTGCATATGTGCGGTCCTGACTGCGCCTGCCCCCAATACTGCTCCTGTGGCATGGACCATGCTGGGCAAGTGCAGTTCCATTTTTAGTGAACTGTGCAGTGGAGCGCGACTGGCCCAGTCAGGGAATGCATGGCTCCTGAGTTATGGGGTGTTGAATGAGGGGCATCCATTAATTTTACAGTGATATTCTCCGCTTATATATTCTCAGGACAGGCAGCCAGAGGCAGTGAACACCCCTCGTTCAACACCCCCTAACTCAGTAACGGTGCATTGCACTGACACGGGGCATGGTGCAAATGAAAGCCAAGTTCTCAGCTTTCTAACAATATGTAGATTGGGTAATACGTATGTACCAAAAGATTGAGGTGGTGTTGGGTACTCATCAGTGTGTACATTTTTTCTGTAATGTTCACCTATAATGGTAGCGACAGTTCTGTTCCCTTATGCTGTGTAAATGCTGCATAGTTGAGAATTGTTGTCAGCGTTACCCCACTTACTGTCCTTCACTAACCAGACATGGGCTGCCTGAGTGATTGAGTATAAATGACGTTTTTCTGCCTGCAGTCTCTACTCATGCCAATACTTACCATATGCCAGCAGTCCTGAGCTCTGTCATGTGACTTCCTCTTGTTTCTAGGCATAACCAGGAAGCTAAAGGTCACTCACAATGATATTTTGAATATTAGTTATGAACATGAAAGAGCGACTTAGAGAGTTTTGCACTCCTAATAATACTGTGACTTGGTAATGCTGAGGGGGTGCCCCTCCAGGTAATGGGAGGAGGGATATAGGGACAGGGCCTCTTTAGCAGAATCTCCAGATGAATGAAGCTTGTGTGAAGCAGAACTCGTGGAGGATCATGTGAACAGTCTGATCAGCTGATAGATTTGTTGGTCATGTCACAAGGCAGGAAGTGATACCAGAAAGTCCAGGACTTAAAGGGACACTTAATCGAGAAAAAAAAATGAGTTTTACTCACCTGGGGCTTCTACCAGCCCCCTGCAGCTGTCCTGTGCCCTCGCAGTCACTTACTAAGCCTCCGGTCCCCTGCTGCCAGCTAGTTTCGTTTTTGCCGACAGGCCCGGCCACGCGTAGCTTTCTCCGCATTCCCCACTGTAATTAGCGCTATTGCGGGATGCAACTCGTACAAAGATACGCGTTGCCACATTACCTACGCATAGATATGCGGCAACGCGTATTGTTGTACGCGGTGAGGCCTGCAATAGCGCTAATTACAGTCGGGAATGCGGAGAAAGCTACGCGTGGCCGGGCCTGTCGGCAAAAACTAAACTAGCTGGCAGCGGGGGACCAGAGGATTAGTGAGTGGCTGCGAGGGCTCAGGACTGCTGCAGGGGGCTGGTAGAAGCAGAACTAGCTGGCAGCGGGGGACCAGAGGATTAGTGAGTGGCTGCGAGGGCACAGGACTGCTGCAGGGGCTGGTAGAAGCAGAACTAGCTGGCAGCGGGGGACCGGAGGATTAGTGAGGGGCTGCGATGGCACAGGACTGCTGCAGGGGGCTGGTAGAAGCAGAACTAGCTGGCAGCGGGGGACCGGAGGATTAGTGAGGGGCTGCGATGGCACAGGACTGCTGCAGGGGGCTGGTAGAAGCAGAACTAGCTGGCAGCGGGGGACCAGAGGATTAGTGAGTGGCTGCGAGGGCACAGGACTGCTGCAGGGGCTGGTAGAAGCAGAACTAGCTGGCAGCGGGGGACCGGAGGATTAGTGAGGGGCTGCGATGGCACAGGACTGCTGCAGGGGGCTGGTAGAAGCAGAACTAGCTGGCAGCGGGGGACCAGAGGATTAGTGAGTGGCTGCGATGGCACAGGACTGCTGCAGGGGCTGGTAGAAGCAGAACTAGCTGGCAGTGGGGGACCAGAGGATTAGTGAGTGGCTGCGAGGGCACAGGACTGCTGCAGGGGGCTGGTAGAAGCAGAACTAGCTGGCAGCGGGGGACCAGAGGATTAGTGAGTGGCTGCGAGGGCACAGGACTGCTGCAGGGGGCTGGTAGAAGCAGAACTAGCTGGCAGCGGGGGACCGGAGGATTAGTGAGGGGCTGCGATGGCACAGGACTGCTGCAGGGGGCTGGTAGAAGCAGAACTAGCTGGCAGCGGGGGACCAGAGGATTAGTGAGTGGCTGCGAGGGCACAGGACTGCTGCAGGGGGCTGGTAGAAGCAGAACTAGCTGGCAGCGGGGGACCAGAGGATTAGTGAGTGGCTGCGAGGGCACAGGACTGCTGCAGGGGGCTGGTAGAAGCAGAACTAGCTGGCAGCGGGGGACCAGAGGATTAGTGAGTGGCTGCGAGGGCACAGGACTGCTGCAGGGGGCTGATAGAAGCAGAACTAGCTGGCAGCGGGGGACCAGAGGATTAGTGAGGGGCTGCGAGGGCACAGGACTGCTGCAGGGGGCTGGTAGAGGCAGAACTAGCTGGCAGCGGGGGACCAGATGATTAGTGAGTGGCTGCGAGGGCACAGGACTGCTGCAGGGGGCTGGTAGAAGCAGAACTAGCTGGCAGCGGGGGACCAGAGGATTAGTGAGGGGCTGCGAGGGCACAGGACTGCTACAGGGGGCTGGTAGAGGCAGAACTAGCTGGCAGCGGGGGACCAGAGGATTAGTGAGTGGCTGCGAGGGCACAGGACTGCTGCAGGGGGCTGGTAGAAGCTCCAGGTGAGTAAAACTCATTTTTTTTCTGGCTTAAGTGTCCCTTTAAAGAGACACTGAAGTGAACTAATTTTGCCGATTTTACCTTATAATTTGCTTCAGTGCTCTCATGGCAAGTAAACCGCCGTGTCCCCACCACTAAACGAGGGCTGCAGAGCCCCCAAATCCCTGAGGGACAATCCAGCCGGCATTTCCTGGAAGGGGCAGAACTTTCAGCTTCAGCTCTGCCCCTCCTGATGTCAATCGCGGCGGATCGCCGCCTCTCCCCGCCCCTCTCACTCTTCCTTTACAGCGATTGACGGCAAGAGAGGCAGAGCTACAGGTCATAGCTCTGCCTCTCAGAGCAGCAAAATCCACGACCATGTTGGTCGTGGATATTTGCGGAGGGATTTGGGGGCTCGTTTAGTGGCGGGCACATGGTGGATTACTTGGCATGAGAGCACTGAAGTGAATTATAATGTAAAATGGTCAAAATTAGTTTGCTTCAGTGTCTCTTTAAGGTGGCCATACATCTAGCAATGATGGGCAGATTCAACCAAGAAACACATTTCTCTCTGATCGAATGTAATTGGAGAGAGATCTGTCAGCTGCCCACACACTGCTGGCCAATGTCCGATCAATTTCAGCATGAAATCTCTTGGGAATCGGCTGCGTCCGCCACCACACCGCTGTTCCCCCGGGGTATAAATGTGCGTGTATGTGTGCATTTATACATTACCTGTCCCGTGCCGCGGTGCCCGTCTGCCTTCTGAATCCGCCGCTCTTCCATTATTCCTATGCACGCCGCTGGCTTATAGCACCAGGGAGCGTGTGATGTCACGCCGGCGCAATGCGCCATGTATAGGGCTAATGTAAGAGAGGCGGATTCAGAAGACGGATGGGCACAACGACACAGGACAGGTAATGTGTAAATACATTCATACACTGGGGGACAGCGCCTGAGGTTCCGCTGCTGTTACCGCCACACAGCCAATCGACCATGGCAGTCCGACATCATGCAGCATGTCCGATCGACATTCTCGGCCTGAAATTGGTCGTATTGTCGGATGGGCATACACTTGGAGGCACCGATTCTTATCTGATTCAATTACAATAGTCGAGATGGGCGATCGGCCGCCAAGTCGCCTGATGGATGTCTAGTTGGCTACCTTTACCAATCTATCACCTGATCAAACTGATCACATGTTCTCCATGAGTTCTGGTCCACACGGACGTCACTACCCAGGATACGAGTGTTGCTGTACTAATGCTGCCAGGGTTTTGTGAGAGTGACCCTCTCTGCAAATATAGTGGATAGCAATCACAAGGCAGATATGTGAGGCACATTGTGGACTTGTCCACGTGGACGGATGACAGTGGTGGGTTCTCCAACCCAATGGTACTATGGGTGGCTGAGAATGTTCCAGGTAAGGATAAGTTTGCACTAGAGGCTGGGGAGTTCCACATTTATTGTTCCCAACCTGCTACAAATAAACTGCCCATCATTTTACACCTTGAATTGTGAGCGGGCATTTGTCCAACACTTGACCAACACCATGTCCAGTGGCTTCCAAGGTCTTCTTATAAGCAAACACCTGTCAGTTGTGCCGCACACACCGCCACTCGCCCACTAACATTCATTTGTCATTGACGTAAGTCTGTTACGGGGCTCGGAGGACGGCCATCAGATGTTGCTGCTGATGTTCCTCAGAGGTGTGTCTAACTGAATGCCGGTATGAAGGGTACAATGAAACTGTACCATTTGTTAAGCAGGCATTTGCAAATGTTGCCAAGCTGCCAGGGTTTTGATGCTAGTATGAATGAGGACTTAGCAGTGGTACAACACTTGAAATGCTTTGTAACCTTCCATTTACACGAAGTAGGTTATTTTGGCGCAAGAGGCTAAGCGCCGAAGCTGGGCGCCGCCATATGCTGCGCACCCCGGGTAAGGGTAATTCGGGGGTCCGGCGATTGCTGGACCCCAAATTACATTTCCATCGAAGTTGCTATGACTGGGAGGGGGAACATTATTTAGCGCTGCCGGGAGGTTGAGCGGCAGGAGGGTAAGCCTGTCATTCTGCTCCCCCTGCGCCCATCTTACCGGCAACACGACCATACGCACCCTATTTACAGCGCCACCATTCCAGGATGGTAACCAATAAATGTTCCAAGGGTGTTACTGAACCATCAACTGCATCCGCTGGCAATTGTTTTTTTTTTGGGGGGGAGGGGGCCTTGCAGGGCACCCCTTTATTAAGGCACAGAAAGATAGGAGAGAGGGGACCCTCTGAGGCCTGTGAAACGATTGTCGGTAGATGCAGCTGATGGTTCAGTAAACACCCGTTGGAAAATGTATTGGTGTGCTGAGCATTCTGGGATTGTGCTGATGTTTGGCATGGAGACCACCACACATGGTCGAGCTCCCACTCATGGTGGATTGATGGGGTGCCACTGTACTGAATTATCTAACATCCATGTACATGTGAGCGGGCAGCACCCATCAGGGATTGCATGGTGTATTCAGTAGCCATGCAGGGACTGCACCACCTTCATGGACACTGGTGGGCGTGGCGTAGTGACTTGGTAAACATGCGTTCCAACCATCCGTGTGAACTAAACCTATGGAATGACCGATCATGGTTCTGATTGGCTGTTTCACAAGCATAAGATCTCCCCAAGTGTTGCAGCCAACTTGATGTGACACAATGACAGAGGGACAAATGAAAGTCAGAAATCTGCTAGAGATGGGTTTCTCCTGAAAGCCAAGGTTATGGTGACCTGTGTGGTCTCACTTTTATATATCCAGCACTGTTGTTTACTTGTGTCTTTTCTTGTTATACTCAAATTCTATAAAATAAAGCTAAAAATATCGCATTTGTTTTATGGCTGATAAATGAGCGGTTTCTGCTTGTTGGGTTTACATAAGATAACAAAGTGGCACAGTTTAATAACTACCACACAAAGGGGTTGATTCACAAAGCTTCTTTATATTACACCTTAAAGAGAAACTCCGACCAAGAGTTGAACTTTATCCCAATCAGTAGCTGATACCCCCTTTTACATGAGAAATCTTTTCCTTTTCACAAACGGACCATCAGGGGGCACTGTATGGCTGATATTGTGGTGAAGCCCCTCCCACAAGAAACTCTGAGGACCGTGGTACTCTTGGCAGTTTCCTGTCTGTGAACCTTGTTGCATTGTGGGAAATAGCTGTTTACAGCTGTTTCCAACTGCCAAAAAAGCATGCAGCAGCTACATCACCTGCCAGCAGTAAAAATGTCACCATGTGATGTCAGAATGTAAATCAGGGATTTAAAAGATTTTACAATGGGCACTGACTAAATCATTTATACATAATTATTGTGAAAATGAAGTGCTTTTTTACTACATTATTTTCACTGGAGTTCCTCTTTAAAGAGAACCCGAGGTGGATTTTCAGGTGGCAGATGGGGAATAGAGGCACGTTTTCAGCCTTATGACATGGCTCTGTGTCCCCCAACCGCCGCTCTCTGCCCCCCCCCCCCCCCCCCCCACACACACACACCGCCGCGCTGTAGCCCCCCGAGATTAGCAACAATATTTGTCGCCATCTCAGAGGTAAACACAGGGGAGAGGAATTCCCTGTTCAAAGCACCCACCAGGGGAGTTCCTGCAGGGTTTCCTGAGCTGTCATTGGGCAGCTCTCTCTCCCTGGCCACGCCCCCTGCCGCTTCCCGGCCTCCCTGCCAAATACACACAATCTCTCCTTGCAGCGTTGTGACCCAGAGGTCACGAAAGTGAAAGTGGGCCAGTGCGGCCCACAGGAGCGGCGGGGAGTGGTGGTTTTTGCAGCTACCTTATCCACTCAGCCCCGCGGATCAGATAGCCTACTTTTTTTTATTTCTTGAGCCCACCTCGGGCTCTCTTTAAGGGCTGTTCAGACGGACGCTTGCGGAGTGTTTACCGCAAGTGTTCGGAACGCAGCGTTAAACGCTCCCATTCAAGTGAATGGTATCGTTTGCACCGAGCTTTTGCATGCGTTTACACGAATGCGTCGTTTGGGTCCCGATTTTCGCTTGTGTTCGAGGTGCCCCTGGAAGCTACATGTAGCTTCCAGGGGGCGGCCAACCGCGACGGGTAATGTCCCCCTAGGGGAAGAAAAAAGGCGACCGCATCCGAACGCGACGCGAAGGCTGCTGAAAGCCTGACCGTGCAGCCGCCACACGTCATAAAACGCGACGCCGCGCAGACGTCCGTGTGAACCAGCCCTTACTGTAAAGGTAGACTTACATCTGCGATTTTGGCGGCCGATCGACCAACAGACAGATCTCTCGCTTATTGGAGAGAGATCGGTTGGCTGCCATAAGCCGCAGGCTGATACCTGATCAATTTCAGCATTAAATCTTGCAGAATCGGCCTTGTGACACCGCCCCCTGTCCCCCTAATGTTTTATGCCCCCTCTGGTGGCCCTGCAGGTACAATAGGGGGGCACACATGTGCAGAAGAGGCGACTGGCACGACTGAGCCTGGTTACCGGGACCGATACCAGAAGAACGAAGGCAAGCAGGAGGATAGCGATAATGATAGGATGACGTAAAATTATGTCTCTCATGTTCAGCCTGACCTCAGGAACCCCTCCCAGGACATGCTTTCCAGATGTCCAGGAATCTTCACAGATTTGATAAAGGACCACCACTGCAGAAAAATGTAAAATACATGAAAACACATAAAGTAGGCAGTAGAAATCTGACAGGTTTTGGACTGGTCCATCTCCTCATGGGGTATTCTCCGGGTTTTTATTTATTTGAAAAAGCACTTGGTGAACAGCTGGCATCTTTGTATAGATCCTTTCCAGGGATTGCTTTTGTGATCAATAAATGAACGACTGAGAATCCCGCATGAGAAGATGGACTAGCACAAAACCTGTCAGATCTGTCAGGATTTCTACTAACAACTGTAAGTGACAGCAACATATCAAAAAAAAGTCATTTTTAGCTCATTTTACTGGTGTTGCTGTCATGCCGCAACACCAGTTCACCTGCAGGGGTGGCATTGAATCCGGCCCTGCGTCAGTGGGCCCGATGAAATAGCCAAGTGAGCGGAATACAGCCTACGTTTGCGGCCCACCCCTGCGCTACACGAATGGTCCAAATTTGAGGTGACCGATTCACACAATAAAGCCTCGCTAAGTCGCTTCTATTATTACTTGGTATCTCAAAGAATGTTACTGATGCTCACTATACACCAATGAGGTCTGGTCCAGCGTCAGGAGAAGATGTTGGGCCGAAGGGGATCCAGGAAGGATCACTAACTGAAATATGTGCTTTGCAACTTTTTAACAGAATGGAGTGTGATGTAAGGCCCATACACATGGCAAAGGGTCCTTGACTGAGGTGGCTGTTATTGCCAAGATTCTAGTGTGATTACAGCCTCCTCAATGCGTCGCGAGTGATCACCTCAGCCAGGGCCGGTTTAAGCAACAATGGGGCCCAGGGCAAAATAAACCTGGGCCCCCCCCCCCCCAACAGATACCCCGGAGCAAAAATTGGCATTAAGGGACCTTTTTTGCAGCTGGTATAGTCAGGGTGTGAAGCCCCAATCGGTCGGAGCTCCACATTTTGGCTACCCCAGCCTGCATGGGGGACAAGGGGTTAAAAAGTTTCAGGAGGGGGGACCCCACATAATTAAAAAAAAAAAAAATCCCACACTCTCAAAAAAAAATTGGGAAAATAGGAAAAAAATGCCAGGGATCTTCATACAGCCATATTGCGGCTGTATAGCGTTCCCTGGCCAAAGCGCTGCGGCTGCGTATAAACCCCCTGGAAACCCTGTCAGGAAATGTATTGCTCTTTCTTTTGATACATGTAAAATTACACTACCGTTAGGTACTAAAAGTGACATTTACCGCATTTAACCTGCTGAGCGGTCTGGACGAGCTCAGCTCGTCCAACACCGCCAGAGGCTGCCGCTCAGGCCCTGCTGGGCCGATTTTGATGAAATAAAAAGCAGCACACGCAGCCGGCACTTTGCCAGCCGCGTGTGCTGCCTGATCACCGCCGCTCTGCGGCGATTCGCCGCGAGCAGCGGCGAAAGAGGGTCCCCCCAGCCGCCTGAGCCCAGCGTAGCCGGAACAAAAAGTTCCGGCCAGCGCTAAGGGCTGGATCGGAGGCGGCTGACGTCAGGACGTCGGCTGACGTCACTCCGCTCGTCGCTATGGCGACGATGTAAGCAAAACAAGGAAGGCCGCTCATTGCGGCCTTCCTTGTTTATTCTGGCCGCCGGAGGCGATCGAAAGATCGCCTCCGGAGCGCCCTCTAGTGGGCTTTCATGCAGCCAACTTCCAGTTGGCTGCATGAAATAGTTTTTTTTTTATTTAAAAAAAACCCTCCCGCAGCCACCCTGGCGATTTAATCAGAACGCCAGGGTGGTTAAAAGTATACTTTTTTCCTTCGAAACTTTAAAATCGATTTTTTCAAAAACTATAAGGTCTTTTTGAAAAATTGTTTTTTCCTCTTATTCCCAATGATCTCCTTAACACATCCTGCAAATTTAGGGTTTCTAGAATTTAAGGTGGATTTGCTATTAACCATTAAAGTCGGCTGGTTTTGAAATGTGTATTTTTTCTTTGAAACTTTAAAATCGTTTTTCTTAGGAACTATAAGGTCGGTTTGAAATTTTTTTCTTTCCGCTTGTAGCCACTGGGGGCCCCTACAAGCTCTGGGGCCCTGGGGCAGCTGCCTCCTTTGCCTCTATGGTAGCGCCGGCCCTGACCTCAGCAGACCTCATAGTTTTCCTTCATTATCAATACTATTGGAAGCTTCTCCATCATGCACCATACTATTGTCCCTCTTCCCCCTCCATAGCACCCTCACGACATGTTGCCTGAAGTATGGCTTCCTCATACCCATGGGTGAAGGTTCTTCTTTCATGTCTACGTGTCTTCCCTTATATCATACATGTCAAACTCCACCCTGTAGGACAAATCCGGCCCGCAGAGCCATCAAATTCGGCCCCCAAGTGGTTTCTCCACTTTGCATTATGTTTGGCCCACTCTAGATCACTAGGGAAGCTATATTGGAGGTGAAGCCCTAGATCACCAGAGAAACCATATGGAAAAGGAGGGGAAAAGCGCTCGACAGCAGGGAACTGTGTAGGGGAGGTCACTAGATACCAGGGAAATGCAAAGGGGAGGGAGGACCACTAGACACCAGAGATCTGTACAGGGGAGGAATGGGGCCATTAGACAGTATGGAACTTTATAAGTGATGGAGGTGGCCACTAGACATTTAGAGTGGCCCACGATTTGGCCCCAGTGTTTAACTTTTGGCCCACTTTGTATTAGAGTTTGACACCCCTGCCTTATATGTATAAAATACCTGATTCAGCAACTGACTGACAATGATTAAAAGGCTGTAAAATGTTTATTGCACTCCAAGGATTTTGACAAGTCTTCTCCTTCAAGGTCTAGGTGGTTAACAGTAGCTTCGGCACAAAGTTCAGATGATCGAGTACACACCTCGAAAGGAGTGATAAGAAGGTACTCTTGACGTTATTTCACAGCTTTCAGCGATGGATATGCCTGCGGTGAGAGAGGAGCTGAAGTGCTCCATTTGTCTGGACGTATATAAAGATCCCGGAACTCTGACCTGTGGACACAGCTTCTGCCGTGTCTGTATCAAGAATACCTTGGACAACCAGACATCTTCTGGGGCTTATGAGTGTCCAGTATGCAGGAAAAGGTTTAAGGCCCGTCCGTCAGTGCAGGAGAACATAGCTCTGTGTAGCATAGCTGCCCATTTTCTTACTACTGAACCCAAGCAAGAGGAGACTGGGGTCTTCTGCACCTACTGCATCAATGCTGAGGTCCAGGCTGTTAAAACGTGTCTGCAGTGTGAAGCTTCTCTGTGTGATGACCATCTAAGAGTCCACAGCAAGTCACTAGAGCACATTTTATTCGACCCTGCTGACTCATGGGAGGACAGAAGATGCTCCATCCACAATGAGATCTTTAAGTATTTCTGCTCAGATGACAAAGTCTGCATATGCGTGTCTTGCTCTGTGGTTGGAAATCATAAAGGCCACCAAGTTGAGCTTCTTCCAGAGGCAGCCATTAAAATGAAAGAGGACTTGAAATACGTCTTGGTGCAACTGACGGCAAGCAAGAACAAGACTGATGTTCAACTCCAGACTCTGCAGAAGAGCAAGACAAACGTGCCAGAATCTGCCGCTAGAATTAAAGAGAGAGCAGTTACCCTTCTGAACTCCATGAGAAAACAGCTAGAGGAATTAGAACAGAAAGTCCTGGGTGATATCTCCACCAATGAATCCAAGGTTTTAAAGTCAGTATGGAATCTGATACAGCAGTTGGAGAAGGACCAAGATGACCTGACCAAGGTGATAGCTAACACCGAGGCTCTGCTCCTTGAGACCGATCCATTAACCGTCCTACAAGCCTGCGAAACCCAAGCGGATGATGATAATACACCTCGAAAACAAGTAACCAATGACCAAATCAATTCAGCTGGAATTCTACATGAAGGTCTGATCTCAGAAACTCTGCACATAGGATTGTATGACATACTGAAAGACACACAGAAACATCTTCAGATGCTGGAGGTAACAGATCTGTTATTGGATGGAACCACAGCCGGCGCTAACGTCTTATTATCCAGCGACTGCAGGTCTGCCTGCAAGACCACCAACAATCCAAACTCCTACTCCCATCCTGATCAGTTCACAGACTGTGCTCAGGTCCTGAGCACTAGGCAATATGCGGGGAATTGTTACTGGGACGTGGACACTGGTGGATCTAGTTACTGGATAATAGGGATGTGCTATCCCAGCATGGACCGAAAAGGGCGAAATTCGTGGATTGGATCAAACAGCAAGTCCTGGTCTATACAGAGATCAGGCTACACATATACAGCGATGCATGCTGGGAAAATGTTCAATATGTCTACAAGCTGTCATAATCCTGCACATAGGATCAGAGTGTATCTAAATTATGGGGCAGGGAGGCTGGCCTTCTATGAGCTGGGTGACCAGATCAGACACTTGTACACCTTCTCTGCAACCTTCACTGATTCTCTGCATGCAGCCTTGTGTTTAACTAATTCTTCGTGGATAAGAATTACAAGCTAGGAATGATTAAAATTGAATGGTTAAAAAAAAAAGAGAAATACTAATTAGTAAAATCACTTGGTGTGGGAGGAGGTAGACAATGCCTAATTGTTACAGTCTACACATTGGTTAATCATGTTATTTTAGAACTACACATTGCCTAATGATGTTGTTTGGGAGGATGTATTGTTTGAGGCTACATGTTGCCTAATTATATTGTTTGGGGGTGTGGGGGGTGTGGTGTTTAATTATAAAGTCTGGGGATAAGCTGCCTACTTATGTTTTTGGGGGTGACATGCTGCATAATATTCATGATATCTGGGGGGGATATTCTGCCTAATTATGATGTTTGTGAGCATATGTTGTCTAACTATGGTGTTTGGAGGGATGTGCTGCCTAATTATGTTGTTTGGGTGTACATGCTGCCTAATTACGATTTTGAGGGGACATTCTGCTTAGTTATGTTGTTTGGAGGAACACTGTGCCTTATTATGTTTTCGGGACTGCTACTTTACTATGCTACTTTAGGGGGAATGCTGTCTAATTATATCTATTGGGGGTACAAAGCTGCGTAATTTTGTTTTTTGGGGTGGACAAGTAACCCAATAATTGTTTGAGGATTTTTTATTTTTACTGAACAACATTGGTGACCAGAATTTATGGGTCTTGTTATGAAGACTGAAAAAACATCCATAAACTACAGTATATCGCACACACAATTCACCTAACTGACTGACTTCTAAAGACTGATTTATTTACACAAATCTAGTGCAGTGTGCACATCAGAATGCATTCTGGCACCCAGTATAGCAAGTTAGAACTCTTTACTAAAGAAAAACGTGCAGTTATAAAACACACAACACCATTAGGAAATGCAGCTTACTAAGAACACAGAGAATGAATACAGGAAATCACTATACCATAGAGATCATCACATCTTGTGGTTACATTACTATACTGCAGTTTAAAGTATTCCTGTTAACCCTCCTGGCGGTCTAATAAATTCCGCCAGGAGGCAGCGCAGCAGTTTTTTTTTTTTTAATCATGTAGCGAGCCCAGGGCTCGCTACATGATAGCCGCTGCTCAGCAGCATCCCCCCACCCGCTTTGATCACCTTCGAAGATCTCCGATCAGGAAATCCCGTTCAAAGAACGGAATTTCCTGGAGGGCTTCCCCCGACGTCATTGGGAGTCCCGATCCACCCCTCAGCGCTGCCTGGCACTGATTGGCCAGGCAGCGCACGGGGTCTGGGGGGGGGGGGGTGGCGCGGCGCGACGGATAGCAGCGATCGGTGTGCTGACGCAGCTAGCAAAGTGCTAGCTGCGTGCAGAAAAAAAAAATTAAGCAAATCGGCCCAGCAGGGCCTGAGAAAACCTCCTGCGCGGCTTACCCCGAACTACGTTCGGGGTTACCGCCAGAAAGGTTAATACTGCCAACAGAATCACAGCACATGTGACATCCCATCTTATGCTAGGTACACACAATGAGATTTTCTGGCAGATTTACTGCCAGATCGATTATTTCCAACATGTCCGATCTGATTTGCGATCGATTTCCATAGAAGTGAACGAAAATCGATTGGCATTCAGATCGAACATGTTGGAAATAATCGATCTGACAGTAAATTTGCCAGAAAATCTCATCAAATGTACCAGGCATTACTCAATGTACACTAATCGTCCGCAGCACAGTCCATGGGCATTTTCTGAGGACTTATGCGATCCCTCCTTTGAGGCTGGAATCGTAGAGAAGAAACCGGCACAGGGGTGCAACCGACTTGATAATCATATATCTCAACTGGCTGACCTGATGGCCAGCCTGTTGGAAATGAAAAACCACAGCCTGGTCAGTCAAAGATTCTCTAATCGCATGCTTATGCGAAGAAAGTCGGTTGCACCCCTGAGGCGGGGTGGCGATAGGGTTAGGAGGTTGCTATACAGGGAGGCCTTTTGGATTAAAAAACTTGATACTATGGAGCCTCGGGGGTTAAACCGAGAGCTGGATCTTTTACCTTTTATTTGATGAGTTGATCCATATGCCTCTTTTGTGTAACACCTCCTTATGTAGTGATTGTGAGTAATATGGTAATCACTCTGATTGACATTTTTCTTTAAATGTCGCTATGGATAATAGTTGATTAATATGAATTTGTATCTCTCTGCCTCTTGTTTCCCCCAGCCCCCCATTTCTTCCCCCCCCCCCTTTCCCTTGTTCCCCCTCTCCTTCCCCTCCTTCTCCGTCCTCCCCCTCTGATGATCCTGCTATGTTCCCAGATTAGGTTGGCCATATGACAATATGTACGCCTGCTATGCGGAATATTATACGTGGCCGCATGATATGTTTGTTTACTTATACAGGTTATTGCCTATTGGCTGGGGCGGCTAGTGCACACCTCCCTCTTCCATCCGTCATTGCGTGCGGCGCGCGGTGACGCGTCGCCGCTTGCATTGATGTTACCAGGACAACATGGGAGGCGGCGCGCAAGCTCCGCCTACCCATGTGACGTTGGCCAGTTCCTTATCAAGTCCACCAGACTGGCGACCTGCGGGGCGGTGGGGCCATACGCTTCCTGGTTGTGAGGTGTGCCCTGGCTTTCCAGCGATAGGAAAGTGTGGGGGGAAGGGGAGGATCCACATTTAAACACTCCTATAGAACATAACCAGTATAGTCTCCCATTAGGTCCGCTCTGAGGACGGACTGCAGGATTGGCTGATGTTTGTTGCATTATGTGATTGGTTATAAGTCTGCCATGTTTGATATAAAAGGAGTTTGATTGTCATTCTGTATACTTGATGGCAAGCAGCTTAACTTGATAAAGGGGCGGTTGCCCTGAAACGTCAGCTGTTCTGTGCCAATAAAAGAGCATAATATAATTACATTGATGGTGCCGGTTTCTTCTCTACGATTTCACAAGTGAGCCAATGTGCAGCTGGTTCAACCGAGGCACATCACGGGAATTCTTGAGGACGTGCTCCACTATCACTTTACTACGGTAAGTCCTTTGAGGCTGGATGCACACATGATAGAACGTAAAAGGTCAAGTTTTCTGTTATGTTTGGGGTTTTTTTGTGCGTTTTTAGTGCGTTAGCATTTTTTTCACATATGCATTTCTCTAGCGTTTTGCGTGCGTTTTTATGCATTTGCGGTTTGCATTTACAAAATGCATATGCGTTTCTAATGCGATTTAATATTTTGATTTATGCAAATCCCTAGGAAGACAACAAGAAGCGGAAATACACCACAAAGCAATGAAAGAAAAACGCATACCATTGCGTTCCCATCGACTTTCATTATGTGCGTTTTTGATGCGTTTTAGAACATTTATGCAACAAAACCAGCGTTTTTAAAAACGCACACTATGGCTATCATTCATAAAGCATTTCCGCATGCGGGAATGCTAAAAACAGCTGACTTTACCGACCACTCGGCAAAGTCAGCATTCATAAAGGCTCTTTCCGCATAAAAAAATGACATACCGAGCAGAGTGATAAATCACCGCCTTGTGCGGTGATTATCGGAACAAATGTAGCAAAATGTTTATTCATAAAGATCACCGCAAGCGGTGAGAGGTCGGGAAGTACCGCTCCCTGTGATGTGGCGATACCAATGCAAGTGAATGGAGACACACAGACCTCCCAGGCAGCTGCAGCAGAGCGGAACACAGAGAAATGTATCAACTCGGCAGCTTCCGTGTCTCCGCCTGCCTACCGCCAGCCTACCGCCTGCCTAGTTCGGGGAATCTCCGCACTGCCACCGCACCTAGATGTTTTTTTATGAATGCCCACCCAGAAGTCTAAAACACCGGCAGCGGTGTTTTCCCGCACTAATTCCCTGTACCGACAGCTCCTTTATGAATGATAGCCATTGTGTTTTTTCATGCGGACCATAGACTTTTTCTGCAACGCTTGCGTTTCTGCTAAGTGTGCACCTAGTCTCAGTGTCTGTTTGCATTAGGTGCGAGTGACTATCATCCAGATGCAAATCATTTTGAGATGATGCAAATGTTTTATGCTAATTTCATAAAACTGTTTGCAGCTTGAGAGCGGACCAATCAAAATGCCACAACAGCAGCATGTGACCAGTCCATTTTCAAACTGCATACATTTGCATTAAAAACCTGCGTGAACTTGTAATTGTTTCCATCTCCTGCAGCACCTCTGCTATGCGCACACACACGACTTTTCCGAACGACGGGTCGTTTGAAAGTCCCGGCGGATCACTCAAGACCAGTCTTATCACCTGAACGACAGTCTGTACACACGCCCGATTTGGCTTGTGGACGACTGAACGACGGGACGTTCAAACGACCCGTCGTTCGGAAAAATCCGACGTGTGTATGGGCCTTTAGTGCAATTGATTTTCCTAGTATTGGTTTGCCTTTGTGCGTGTCTTTAGATTGTAAGCTCACATGTCCAGGGCTCCCTACCTTTTGTTTCTTGTAAGTTGTTGTTAATCATACAATTATCACTATAGCTTATTGTACAGTATATATTGTCTATTTCTATATTTTGTACCACTGTTTGGATTTTTATTTACCTATGTTTGTTTTTACTCTGTACGGTGCTACGAAATGGCGCTATATAACGCAATAATAATAAATAATATTAATGCCTGGCTTTGCATTTTTCTTGTGTGTGAATATAAATTGAAGTGCCAGAGCTAGCATACATATCCGCTGCACTATGATAGGGTGTTTTCTGCAGGTTGTCATAGATGCAGATCTAGAGCCAAATCCCCATTGTGGAAATATATATCGCCAACAATCCGAAAACAGATTTTGAATACTATCATAGGCAGGAATTTGCATGCAATAATCAGCTGTTGTCGCTGGAACGCCAGGGAGGTGAGGTTCATGAATCCCGGGAGTTGAGTTTATGTACGCCGAGGAGGTGAGGTTCATGAACGCTGGAGAGGTGAGTTTATGTATGCCGGGAGGTGAGTTTCATGAATGCCGGGAGGTGAGTTTATGAATGCCGGGAGGTGAGTTTATGAACGCTGGAGAGGTGAGTTTATGAATGCCAGGAGGTGAGTTTATGAATCCCGGGAGGTGAGGTTCATGGATGCCGGGAGGTGAGGTTCATGAATGCCGGGAGGTGAGGTTCATGAATGCCGGGAGGTGAGTTTATGAATGCCGGGTGGTGAGTTTATGAATGCCAGGTGGTGAGTTTATGAATGCCGGGGGGCGATGTTCATGAATCCCGGGAGGTGAGGTTCATGAATCCCAGGAGGTGAGTTTATGAACGCTGGAGAGGTGAGTTTATGAATGCCGAGAGGTGAGTTTATGAATGCCGGGTGGTGAGTTTATGAATGCCGGGGGGCGATGTTCATGAATCCCGGGAGGTGAGGTTATGAATCCCGGGAGGTGAGGTTCATGAATCCCGGGAGGTGAGGTTCATGAAAGCCGGGGAGGTGAGTTAATGAACACCGGGGAGGTGAGTTAATGACACGTCTGAAACTTGTGTTGTTGGCGCTATATAAATACAATAAATAATAATAATAATAATAATAATAATTTGTCAAATGATTTTTCCATTGTGTGAGTAGTTTTCATTTTTTGCTGCTTTCTAACTATAAGAAACGTACGGCTCCTATATACAATAATGTATATTGGCTAATTACCTGGAGGAGTGCAGATATCTTCCTTCTGATACTTCGCTGTAAGTGCTTCGATCTGTTCTGTGTCATGCCTGGAAAAGAAATGTAAAGTTTTGAAAGTTGGTAATAAAACTATGTGCAGTTTACATTATAGCCATTACCTGAATCCACATTTGTCAGTTTGATGTCAGCAGATCTAACTTACATTGAGATATGTGTACTTTGCAGGGTGAGGGGGTATTCTGCTGCCCTCCTGCAGAGTGCATACCAGGGAAAGCTAGGCGGAGCTTACATCACTGTGGGGGGATGGGAAGAGCCTGTATAGCTACATGACATGGAAGATACATACATGGGGCCATTATTGAACCCCACTGAAGCTCACTGACCCCGCCTTCCCGGCAAATACCCACCCACAAGGGCCATAATAAGGCTTAGGAGGCGTGGTTTACGAGGAATATGTAGTTGGGATTGTTGGAATGTTCTATAAACTGAGTATGTGATAAAGTAATGAGAGAAATGTATGTATCATCTCAGCCAGGGCATTACCATGATCGTAGCAGGTAATCACTGCGTCCACCACCGGGGTTATTCCTCTATGAAAGTTATTACCCCCCACATGGACATCTTCTACATTACGGGAGCTTTATGTCCAGGGGCATAACTAAGAAATCTGGGGCCCCAGTGCGTGCTTTACATGGGCTCCTATGCACTGTATTTATATGGAGCCAGGGGCGTAGCAATAGGGGTTGCAGAGGTTGCGACCGCATCGGGGCCCTTGAGCCAGAGGGGCCCCGAAGGGCCCTACCTAAACTATAGTATTAGCTCTCTATTGGTCCTGTGCTCATAATAATCACTTCTATAGATACTTTGAATAGTGGTAATCATTAACAAACTGTTGCCTGTCCCCTTCTTGCTCCTCTGACACTGTAGTTGCCATTGGCAGGTTCTGGTGTGCCATATCAATTGTTATGTATAGAGTGCTTGTGGGGCCCCATTGTAAAACTTGCATCTGGGGGCCCACAGCTCCTTAGCTACGCCACTGTATGGAGCCTTAAAACCTACCAAGGACAGCTGCAGTGTCAGAGAGGTGGAATCAGAGCAAGGAAACAGTTAAAGGGAACCTGAGACTAAGGCCTGAACCATTTTAGAAAAAAATTGAATTAAGCGATTTGTGTCCAAAATCACGATTTCGATTTGATTCAAGATTTCCTTCAAATCAAGCTTTGTTCCCCCTCTGTCCCCGTCTCTCTTTGTGCACCCTCATGTATCTCTCTGTGTCCCCTCTGTGCCGGCTCTGTGTCCCCTCTGTGTCTCTCTTTGTGCCCCCATTGTCTCTCTCTGTGTCCCCTCTGGGTCTCTCTGTGTCCCCTCTGTGTCTATCTCTGTGCCCCTTGTGTCTCTCTGTGTCCCCTCGGTCTCTCTGTGTCCCCTCTGTCTATCTCTGTGCCCCTTGTGTCTCTCTGTGTCCCCTCGGTCTCTCTGTGTCCCCTCTGTCTATCTCTGTGCCCCTTGTGTCTCTCTGTGCCCCCTCTGGGTCCCCTCTGTCTATCTCTGTGACCCTTGTGTCTCTCTGTGTCCCCTCTGTCTCTGTGTCCCCTCTGACTATCTCTGTGCCCCCTGTGTCTCTCTGTGTCCCCTCTGTCTATCTCTGTGACCCTTGTGTCTCTCTGTGTCCCCTCTGTGTCTCTCTTTGTGCCCCCATTGTCTCTCTCTGTGTCCCCTCTGGGTCTCTCTGTGTCCCCTCTGTCTATCTCTGTGCCCCTTGTGTCTCTCTGTGTCCCCTCGGTCTCTCTGTGTCCCCTCTGTCTATCTCTGTGCCCCTTGTGTCTCTCTGTGCCCCCTCTGTCTATCTCTGTGACCCTTGTGTCTCTCTGTGTCCCCTCTGTCTCTCTGTGTCCCCTCTGTCTATCTCTGTGCCCCTTGTGTCTCTCTGTGTCCCCTCGGTCTCTCTGTGTCCCCTCTGTCTATCTCTGTGCCCCTTGTGTCTCTCTGTGCCCCCTCTGTCTATCTCTGTGACCCTTGTGTCTCTCTGTGTCCCCTCTGTCTCTGTGTCCCCTCTGACTATCTCTGTGCCCCCTGTGTCTCTCTGTGTCCCCTCTGGGTCTCTCTGTGCCCCCTCTGGGTCTCTCTGTGCCCCCTGTGTCTCTCTGTGCCCCTTGTGTCTCTCTGTGCCCCTTGTGTCTCTCTGTGCCCCCTCTGGGTCTGTGTCCGCTCTGTGTCTTCTGTGTCTCTCTGTGCTGGCTCTGTGTCTCTTCTGCGTCACTCTGTGCCTCCTCTGTCCCCCAAGCTGCAGCAGTGCTGGACATACCTTGCAGCATGAGTCCAGAGATGCCCGTCTATCCACGTCTTCTCCTGCAGGATCTAATGCTCAGCATACTTCCTGTATGTCATGTGACTCGTGCGGCGTTGGACTCATGCGGTAGGTATGTCCAACACTGCCGATGCTGATGGCCACACACGCCGGGACATGGGGGAAGTTTGAAGCCGCTTCTTTAAACTTCCCCCATGCGGAAATGACTTCATCATGGAAATCGCCACTGTGACGATTCCAAAATTGTGATCTAGATGTTTGCGATTTCGGTTTAAATTCAATTTATCGTTCAGGCCTACCTGAGACAATGATAAAATAGTTTTATACATACCTGGGGCCTCTTCCAGCGCCTCTCCACCCCCCATGCAGATCGCTCCCTCGCTGCCGTCCAAAGACTGCTAGATCCTCCAGTAGCAACCCTGTGCTCCATGGCCAGTTGGCGCAGGCGCAAGTGCACTCCCCTGCAGGGCTGCTCAAATCCGATCCGGGAGACACCCGGATAGTTCTATCCGGATATCTCCCAGTAAACCTGTGCGGGGTGGGTCAATCTTACCTGTCTGACGTCTTCTTCGGTCCGTCCCTCGGCGCCTCCCACGGTGCGGTCCAAGCGGCGGTCACGTGATTACACACACTTCCTCCTTCCGGGTTGATAATCACGTGACGTGTGTGGAGCGCATTGTGGGAGGCACCGAGGGACGGACCGAAGAAGACGTCAGACAGGTAAGATTGACCCCCCTGCACACCCCGCACAGGTAACTGGGAGATATCCAGATAGCAACTATCCGGATGTCTCCCCGTCCCGGATTTGAGCAGCCCTGCTCCCCTGGCTGGGAGCATTTTGCACCTGTGCAGTAGTACTATGCAAGCATAGAATGCTCTAAGGCATGGGAGCGTGGCGGGGCGGGGGCGCACAAAGCCGGGATGCGCATGCGCAGTACGTCTGACTGGCCATGGAGAATGTGGCTGCTACCGGAGGATCTAGCAGGCTTTGGACGGCAGCGAGCGAGCGATCTGCACGAAGGGGACTGGAAGAAGGTGTGTATAAAACTAATTTCGTCTCAGGTTCCCTTTAAGGATTGCTACTGTAGAGGTGATCATTACCAGTATAGCAACAATGCAAAGCTAGAAGGATGGATGGAGGGCCCAGGGCCCCCGTATGGTTGCTACCTCTGCTTCCCTATTGCTACGCCACTGTTTATGTCCCCTTCACAGGACACAGCATCAGCTAATGTGACTTCCTGCACCTCATATTACAGAGAGACGCACTGCCAGCTGCAGCCAGCAGAGGGCGCCGCGCCTCGCCTCTCTCTGCATCACATTCCCGCCTGTTCTCCTCACACGCTTCAAGAACTGTAGTGAGGGGGACATGGAGGCTGCCATATTATTATTGATTTATAAAGCGCCAACATATTCTGCGCTGTACAATATTGGCGCTGTACAAAGTAAGAAACGAACATGGAGTACATAATACAGACAATGGTGTACATCAGTATACAAGATACAGAATTAGTGACAAAATACAAAAATGATACAAAATACAGAATTGGTGATGACAGTGATAAAAGTAACATGATAAATAAAATGTATAGTGATTTCCAAGGCACCAAAGGGGAGAGAGCCCTGCCCTTGTGAGCTTACAATCTAAAGGGAATGGGGGAAAACAAGAGGAGGGGTAGTATGCAGCAAATATATAGAGGCTGTGTGTTTTAGGACACCTAGTAGGAGTGCAATTTGGTCTTAGGACAAAGGGAAGTGGCCTAAGGTAGCGCATATGCTTGTCGGAACAAATGAGTTTTTAGAGAGCGACAATGCAACGCTAGAAGGGTGGATGGAAGAGGGTCCCTATTTATTTCCTTTTAAACAATACCAGTTGCCTGGCAGCCATGCTGATCTTTTTGGCTGCAGTAGTGGCTGAATTACACCAGTAACAATCATGCAGTTAATGTCAGATCGGACAATAATGTCAGAAACACCTGATCTGCTGCATGCTTGTTCAGGGTCTACGGCTAAAAAGTATTAGAGGCAGAGGATCAGCAGGACAGCCAGGCAACTGGTATTGCAGCCTCCATATCCCTCTCACTACAGTTTAGTGATGGGTCGTTCGGGAACGAGGTGGCTCTAAGAGCCGGCTCTTTGCTGCGAACGACATGAGCCGGTTCTCAGTTTTGAAAGAGCCGATGCCTCAGCCGCCCCACACAGCTCTGATTTGCTGTGTAATAAAGGGTGCTGAGGCATGCTGGGAGATGTAGTCCTCCTCTTGCAGCTTGTAGGAGTGTATGGGGCGGAGCAGAGCAGTAGCAGGAGGGATTGCCCCAGTCAGAGAAGCAGTCTGGAGTTCTCATGGAGACGGGGGCGGGGCTTTTACTCCGATTCTGAGTGGTGTCTAGTGATATTTAATGAAGAGCCGATTCAGAGCCGTAAGAGTCGGCTCTTTAATGGGAGCCGATTCTCCGAGAAGAGCCGGAATTCCCATCACTACTACAGTTGTCCTTTCATTGCTCGGCTCTTCCTTACCACTATGGGCGTATCCTCCAGCATTACAGCTAACCCCGCCCATTTCCACACAGCCCGGCCCCCTCATCACATAACCCCGCCTATCACCAAACAGTACCGCCCCCTCCTGGCATAACGTATCTTCCAATATTATAGCTAAGCCCGCCCATTACCGCACAGTCCCGCCCCTTCCTCATATAACACAAGCTCCGTGTTTTGAACAGTCACAGTTAACCACGCCCCTCCATCCGTACATCTCCGCCCCGCCCCCTCTGCAGTGTATTCAAGCATCACCGCTCGGGCCCACCCCTCGTTACCTAGTTACAGCCTCGCAATTACATAACCCCGCCCCCCTCAGGCCCGAAGCTGTCCTGGGTCCTCCTCTCTGGAGATGCTGGCAGGGTTGCCCTCACCAGACATGGCGGGCCGCGCAGTGTGACGTCACTTCCGCCGCTCCCCTGCTGCCCTCGCTTACCATGGAGTCGCTGCTGAAGCGTGAGCTGGGCTGCCCGCAGGTGAAGGCGGCCGGGCACTCCGGGGGAGGCTGCATCAGCCAGGGCCAGAGCTATGACACCGAGCTGGGCCGCCTCTATGTGAAGGACAACCACAAGGCTGAGGTGCGCATGCGCTGACGTCACCTGACCTCCCCATGCTGGGTGATCTGTGCTAGACTGCTCCAGATCTAACTCTGCTGACAGCAGCATTGCATGAAAGTTCTGTGCTGCTTGTTTGCATTATTGTTTCTTTTACTACTTTTATTGCAAATTTTCCTGACTTCCTGTGCCAATGCCAGATGCAGCTCAGATGAGCCTGTGGGCTGTCCAGGCCCCTTTCACTATCTATCACATCAACAGACCATCCAGTCTAACCCTGTCATTACTGAGCTGACTCCACCCACCTTCCTCTTTGTGGTTAGCACTACAGCTTTGCAGACTCCTCCTCATCCCCACCCTGTGTGCAATAAAGTATTGACCCTCATCCCCACCCCGTGTGCAATAAAGTATTGACCTTTCCTCCACTCTCCTCAGTGTTTTTATCTCATAAAAGTGTTGGTGAGTCGAGCACAGAAGTTCATGAAAGCTATCAGAGGAGTTAAATTATGTATTTTTTTTTTACATATGGAGCAAGAAGAAAGCTGCAGAAGTGGGTGATCTGCTTTGCGCAGAGGGAGGAGCCATAGCTAGCGATAGAGTCATGAGATGTAACGACTGTCGGTGATGGAAACTGTTTGTGTCTCTCCTCAGCCATAGCTAGCGATAGAGTGAGTCATGAGATGTAATGGCTGTCAGGTCTAGTGCACACCGGAGCGTTTCCGCTGCGTTTTGCGATCCGCTTACGGGTGCGGATCCGCTAGGGTAATGTATTTCAATGGGCTGGTGCACACCAGAGCGGGAGGCGTTTTGCAGAAACGCATACTCCCGGGCTGCTGCAGATTTTGGATTGCGGATGCGTTTCTGCCTCAATGTTAAGTATAGGAAAACCGCAAACCGCTCTGAAAAACGGCACTTCAGAGCGGTTTGCCAGGCGTTTTTTGTTACAGTAGCTGTTCAGTAACAGCATTACTGTAACAATACATGAAATCTACTATACCAAAACCGCTACACAAAACCGCGAAACGCTGCAGAAAAATAAGAAAAAGCATTTCAAAATCTGCTAGCATTTTGCGGATCTGCTAGCGGTTTTTGGTGTGCACCAGGCCTCAGTGACGGAATCTGTGTTTCTCCTCAGCCATAGCTAGCGAAGGAGAGAGTAATTTGATGTAACGGCTTTCGGTGACGGAAGCTGTTTGTGTCTCCTCAGCCATAGCTAGCTATAGAGAGAGTCATGAGGTGTAACAGCTGTTGGTGATGGAAGCTGTTTGTATCTCTCCTCAGCCATAGCTAGCGATAGAGTCATGAGATGTAACGGCTGTCGGTGATGGAAGCTGTTTGTGTCTCCTCAGCTATAGCTAGCGATAGAGTCATGAGATGTAACGGCTGTCGGTGATGGAAGCTGTTTGTGTCTCCTCAGCCATAGCTAGCGATAGTCAAGAGATGTAACGGCTGTCGGTGATGGAAGCTGTTTGTGTCTCCTCAGCCATAGCTAGCGATAGAGTCATGAGATGTAACGGCTGTCGGTGATGGAAGCTGTTTGTGTCTCCTCAGCCATAGCTAGCGATAGTCAAGAGATGTAATGGCTGTCGGTGATGGAAGCTGTTTGTGTCTCTCCTCAGCAGGGCTGTGGAGTCGGAGTCGGGGCAATTTTGGGCACCTGGAGTCGGAGTTGGAGTCGTTGATTTCATAAACTGAGGAGTCGGGAGTCGGATGATTTTTGTAAAAAATCCACAGCCCTGTTAAGTATTAGACTAAGGAGTCGAGGAGTCAGAGTCAGAGCTATTTTGGGTACCCGGAGTCGTGTATTCATATACTGAGGAGTCGGAGTTGGAAGATTTTTGTATTGACTCCACAGCCCTGCTCCTCAGCCATAGCTAGCGATAGAGAGAGTCATGAGATGTAACGGTTGTTGGTGATGGAAACTATTTGTGTCTCTTCAGCCATAGCTAGCGATAGAGAGAGTCATAAGATGTAACGGCTGTCGGTGATGGAAGCTGTTTGTGTCTCCTCGGCCATAGCTAGCGATAGAGAGAGTCATGAGATGTAACGGCTGTCAGTGACGGAAGCTGTTTGTGTCTCTCCTCAGCCATAGCTAGCTATAGAGAGAGTCATGAGATGTAATGGCTGTCAGTGATGGAAGCTGTTTGTGTCTCCTCAGCCATAGCTAACGATAGAGAGAGTCATAAGATGTAACGGCTGTCAGTGACAGAAGCTGTTTGTGTCTCCTCAGCCATAGCTAGCGATAGAGAGAGAGTCATAAGATGTAACGGCTGTCAGTGACAGAAGCTGTTTGTGTCTCTCCTCAGCCATAGCTAGCGATAGATAGAGTCATGAGATGTAATGGCTGTCGGTTATGGAAGCTGTTTATGTCTCTCCTCAGCCATAGCTAGCGATAGAGTCATGAGATGTAACGGCTGTCGGTGAGGGAAGCTGTTTGTGTCTCTCCTCAGCCATAGCTAGCGATAGAGAGAGTCATGAGATGCAACGGCTGTCGTGATGGAAGCTGTTTGTGTCTCTCCTCAGCCATAGCTAGCGATAGAGAGTCATGAGATGTAATGGCTGTCGGTGATGGAAGCTGTTTGTGTCTCTCCTCAGCCATAGCTAGCGATAGAGAAAGTCATGAGATGTAACGGTTGTCGGTGACGGAAGCCGTTTGTGTCTCTCCTCAGCCATAGCTAGCGATAGAGAGAGTCATGAGATGTAACGGCTGTCGGTGACGGAAGCTTTTTGTGTCTCCTTAGCCATAGCTAGCGATAGAGTCATGAGATGTAACGGCTGTCGGTGATGGAAACTGTTTGTGTCTCTCCTCAGCCATAGCTAGTGATAGAGAGAGTCATGAGATGTAATGGCTGTCGGTGATGGAAGCGGTTTGTGTCTCCTCAGCCATAACTAATGATAGAGAGAGTCATGAGATGTAACGGCTGTCGATGATGGAAGCTGTTTGTGTCTCTCCTCAGGCAAGGAGGATGTTTGAGGGTGAGATGGCGAGCCTGGAGGCCATTCAGCAGACGGGAACTGTCCGTGTCCCCAAACCAGTGAAGGTTATTGACCAGCCATCAGGTGGCGCTCTGCTGGTCATGGAACACCTGGATATGAGAAGTCTAAACAGGTACATCGGCAACCAACCAGTGAGGTCTCATTCCTCTTGCTGCATTGTCCATAGTGTAACACACTGGTATATTATCTTTTCAAAAGTGAGAACTACTTACTAGAGATGTTTAGTGAAATGCTTATAATGATGTCATGCACTCAAATTGTATGCAACTTGGAACTGGGCCATGAAGTTATTTGTATGAGGTTACTAGCATCCATAGTGCATTGGCCATCTGTGCCCCTTACATCAGCAGCAAGTGGCCGGATTTGGGTGAATTTTACCTTGTACCTCTTGCTCCCTTTCCTATCTGGATTCAGTTGGGGGGCGGGTCCAGTCAGGTGCATGTGACAAACAATAGCTGTCAGACTACATTTCCCAGCATTCCTGTGTTACAGTGTCCACATGAGGGGGTGCGGCTTGGCAGTATAAAGGAAATAGTTGTAAGAGGTCATCCCTCCTAACAGGAAGTAACAGGCTGTAGAAGTCTTAAGCCTGTATGGGTGGGAGCACAGCAGAAGGACACAATGTTACTACATGCTGCTTAAAGGGACACTTAAGTCAAACAAAAAAAAATGAGTTTTACTCACCTGGGGCTTCCAATAGCCCCCTGCAGCTGTCCGGTGCCCTCGCCGTCTCCCTCCGATCCTCCTGGCCCCGCGGGCAGCCACTTCCTGTTTCGGTGACAGGAGCTGACAGGCTGGGGACGCGAGTGATTCTTCGCGCTCCTGGCCACAATAGCGCCATCTATGCTGCTATAGCATATATCATATACCATATAGCAGCATAGAGGGTGCTAGTGTGTCTGGGAACGCGAAGAATCACTCGCGTCCCCAGCCTGTCAGCTCCTGTCACTGAAACAGGAAGTGGCTGCCGGCGGGGCCAGGAGGATCGGAGGGAGACGGCGAGGGCACCGGACAGCTGCAGGGGGCTATTGGAAGCCCTAGGTGAGTAAAACTCATTTTTTTTGTTTGACTTAAGTGTCCCTTTAAAGCGGGATTGTCACCATAAAAAGCAAATTTCAACAACAACTGGTCTGAGTGTATTAAGTGATAAAGATGCTAATCCTGCATTCTAAACTTTTTTCTGCTGTTATGGTTTGGAGTTATCACATACCTCAGGAGCGCTGGCCCTTTAGTAGTCAGTGCCAAACAGTTGCATGCTGGGGGTTCTTTTTATCTATAATATATTCCTCCTCTTCCCTTTATTTCCCTGCCTAGCTGAAACATGATCCTCTGCTCACTTGTGTTTACAAGCAAGGCTGAGGCGACTCAGCGATTGGAGGAGACAAGAAAAAAAGTAAAGGGCAGAAATGACATCACAAGTTAGCCTTTACTGTGGGCAAACGACATGGCCCCCACCAGGAACAGAATTGTCTTCATTTACTATATAACATTCACTGAAATTAAAATGTGGACAGTACAATACATGTGTTATGCAAGTAGATCAAGTATCTATCTACATATGTGTTTTTTCCCCTGGCATAGTATGGCTGATCCTACTGCTTTAAAGCAATTACGCTTGCAGCTTGTGCCTTGTTTGGTGATGGGGTTAGTTGGGTTCAGTACTGTGCAGTGTTGAGGTTTGGGGTACACTGACCAGCTAACAGACTTTTATTTCTGCTGCTTTCAGACATTCAGCAAAGCTGGGAGAGCAACTGGCCGACCTCCACCTCCATAACCAGAGGCTGCGGGAGAAGCTGACCGCAGAGAGTGGGATTGTGGGTAATGACAGGCGCTATGCTGGCTTCAGGGAAGGCTGCCCCCCATTTCTCTGCATCTTGTGCGAGAAGAGATCAGTTTCTGTTCTAAAGGTGGCCACTCAGTGTTTTCCCCAGGCTCTTTTAGCCGGGTGCTGCACCCGGCTAGTTTTGGTGACCACCCGGCTGTCTAAGGCTCACCACCCAGAGTTGCTCACAGAAGCATTGGCCCTGCATTCTCTGATCTCGCCCCACCCGGCTACTTTTTCATGCCACCCGGCTGGAAAAAATTTCTGGGGAGAACACTGCCACTAACGATCCAATTTCTAGTGAAAATCGTTCCAGCGGTCAGATCATTTTGATCAGAAGAAAAATTGTTCACTACACCATCAATGAACCAATCTTTGCTTCCTATCTATCACAACCAACTACTAGAAAATCCAAATTTTGGTTTGACGGAAATACAATCGGACGACTATTTTTATAATCGTACGTAATCAATTGTGCCCATCAACCGGGATTATTTATAACCAAACCGATCAGAATTTATGATCGCTCTAACGATTTTTCGCTAGACATTGGACCGTTAGTGGCTACCTTTAGAGGTTCTCTTTTTTTATTGGTGCGATCGGAAGTTTAGCATTGATGTAGCCATCTTACGACGTCATTTAAGCTGGCCATTAACTGTACCATTTTTTTTTTGCCCGATTGAACATTTGATAAGACGAAAGGTGTAAATGGTTGTAAATTGAAGTGGATATGAACATTTACCATCGATATTTAGGGCTAAAATCAATATAAAGACTGATCAGCAAGGTTGGTCTTTAGCTGATCATGATATAATTGATCATAACGTCGATCAAGAACAAAATTGAGTAAATAGTGGATGGCCAGCTTTAGTGATACATCGTGGTGTGTCTCTAAACCACAAGTGCGGGCTTCTTTGTGCTGCTGCGCTTAACTGTTTCTCCCTCTGGGAGGCGACGCTTGTCTGCCATTCGTCTGTCTATTCGCCTATCTGTCGCCAGAGTCCTGCAGACTCTCCTGACCTTCTCCCTCCGCAGGTAAGGGGGCGGGACAGTCAGATCTGCAGTGTGTGATGATTATATATAGGCTTGTTGGGTATAGCAGAGCGAGGGGAGGGATATAGGTCAGGTTTGGCTGAGGCTGATCTCTATTGTTCTCCTGTCACCAGACTCTCCTGATTTTGTCTCTCGGCAGGTAAGGGAGCTGGACAGTCGGATCTGCAGTATGTGGACAAGTTCGGGTTCCATGTGGTGACCTGCTGCGGATACCTCCCTCTGGTAAGAGAGCGTCTGGAGGACTGCAGGATGAGGGGTGAATGCGGGAAGAGGGGCCACTGCCAGGGGAGAGGGGTGACTGCAGTACAGAGGCCCTGTAGTGACATATAGCAGAATGCAGTAAAGAGGCCCTGTAGTGACACATAGTAGAATGCAGTAAAGAGGCCCAGTAGTGACATATAGTAGAATGCAGTAAAGAGGTCCTGTAGTAACATGTAGTAGAATGCAGTAAAGAGGCCCTGTAGTGACATATAGCAGAATGCAGTAAAGAGGCCCTGTAGTGACACATAGTAGAATGCAGTAAAGAGGCCCTGTAGTGACATATAGCAGAATGCAGTAAAGAGGTCCTGTAGTGACATATAGCAGAATGCAGTAAAGAGGCCCTGTAGTGACATATAGCAGAATGCAGTAAAGAGGCCCTGTAGTGACATATAGCAGAATGCAGTAAAGAGGTCCTGTAGTGACATATAGCAGAATGCAGTAAAGAGGCCCTGTAGTGACATATAGCAGAACGCAGTACAGAGGCCCTGTAGTGACATATAGCAGAATGCAGTAAAGAGGTCCTGTAGTGACATATAGAAGAATGCAGTAAAGAGGCCCTGTAGTGACATATAGCAGAATGCAGTACAGAGGCTCTGCAGTGACATATAGTAGAATGCAGTAAAGAGGCCCTGTAGTGACATATAGCAGGATGCAGTAAAGAGGCCATGTAGTGACATATAGCAGAATGCAGTAAAGAGGCCCTGTAGTGACATATAGAAGAATGCAATCAATTATTCAGGATACAAACATGCTAAATATCCTGGTTTCAGCAACAGAAACACTTCCTATATCGATACACTGTTGTATATTGCTGTATATGGGTATGTAGTCCCACCCTCCCAGTGATGTCACAGCCTAGGCTGTTTAGCTATGCGGAATTCTCTCAGAGCATTCTGGGAGACCAGATTATTTTCACTGGCCTCGGAACTCTCAGTAAGGAAACACTCCACAGAGCTGCACCTGACAGGACTAAAGGTGTTGCCATCTGTGGTAAGTTTCAGAATGTAAATTGGGGAGAGGAAAGATTTTACAGTGGGAAAACACTGACTAAATAATACGGTATACAACTAAAAATAAAAAAAAAAACCTCACAGGCAGCTGATAAAGTGTGCACTGAGCAGACTTATGATGGACAGCTGCCACAGCTAGGCATTGCTTCACTGCTATGACACGGATTCTACTTGTTAAAGGGGATCTGAAGTGAAAATAAGAGAGCTTCTCTGAGCTCTCTGACCAACTGGTTGGCTACAGTGCTGTTTTCTGAAGCACTTATCTCAATCTGTCTCTCACAGTTTCTTGATTGTTTAAAGAAAACCTGTAACTAAAAAAAAGTTACCCTGGTGGTACTCACCTCGGGTGGGGGAAGCCTCCGGATCCGATCGAGGCTTCCCCCGTCCTCCTGTGTCCCACAGCGGTCTTGCTGTGCCCCTCCGAATAGCGGGGATGTAAATATTTACCCAGCTACAGGGATAGGGAAGCCTCCCCCTCCCGAGGTGAGTACCCCCCGGGGGATGTTTTTTTTTGTTACAGAGCTTCTTTAAGGTTTGCCTGCCAGGAAGTTCAAAGGGTCATCAGCTCTGCTCTGTTTCATCATTTAAAATACAGACTATAATTTGTAAACTTCAAATATTAGAGAATCATGTAATGTTCTAGCAAAAGAGCTATATAACTGAAAATAAAAATGAGACTCTTTACTTTGCACTAATGTTCTATTAGGGGAGGGTGGACCCTGAGGACAGTAAGCAGCATGTGGACCCTTAGGAGGAAGTCAGAGCCCACCAGGGGCTTCAGTCAATAAGGGGTACTTTAACAGAGAGCATTAAACATTCAGGTCTCTTGCTGTTTGAGCCTCCAGGCCCTATTAGACACACACAGCTGGCTGAGACCTGAAATGGGGAAATTGAAATATATTTTGTAATAAAATGAAATCACAGATTGACCCGTGTACTGCTGTCATGTCAAATCCCTAACAAAGGTGGAATTTAATTTTAATTATAAAATGGTTTGTGGAGGTGTCGTGTAACTTTCCAGCAGGCATTTCTGTGATCAGTAATACAGGAAGTGAGTGGTGTCTGTCCTTATGTGATGATGCGTTTCCTGTCTCCTGCAGGAGAATGATTGGCAGGAGGACGCACATTTCTGTGATCAGTAATACAGGAAGTGAGTGTCCTCATATGATGATGCGATTCCGGTCTCCTGCAGGAGAGTGATTGGCAGGAGGATGCACCTTTCTGTGATCAGTAATACAGGAAGTGAGTGTCCCCGTGTGATGATGCATTTCCTGTCTCCTGCAGGAGAATGCTTGGCAGGAGAACGCACATTTGTGATCAGTAATACGGGAAGTGAGCGTCCTCATATGATGATGCGATTCATGTCTCCTGCAGGAGAATGATTGGCAGGAGGACGTATATTTCTGTGATCAGTAATACATGAAGCAGAGTCTGTCCTCATGTGATGATGCATTTCCTGTCTCCTGCAAAAGAATTCACATTTCTGTGATCAGTAATACACGAAGCAGTGTCCTCATGTGATTATGCGTTTCCTGTCTTCTGCAGGAGAATGATTGGCAGGAGAACTGGGTGGCGTTCTACAGCCAGCAGCGTATTCAGCGGCAGATGGACATGCTGGAGGAATCGTCTGGAGATCGGGAGGCGCGAGAGCTCTGGTCACAGCTGCAGGTGGGTCCATCTACTGGACAGAGCATTTATGCCATTTCTCTATTAGCCAGATGGGCCACTGAACATCGAAGCAGGTGACCATGGCACAAGGGACATTCGGAAGATACGCCATAGCTATAAACCACAATGTCATTTGTGGCTTTGGTGGTGCGGACTAAGTAATTTTGGAGCCAAACTCAGGCTTAGTGGCAGGAGCAGCGGCGGTGGGAATTTGGGCCCTGGGTTTGGATAACATATAGCTGAACTCCGGACAGTGACGGGTTCACTAAGCGGCGTACAAAGATTGGCTACGGAGTAGCATGCCGCTAGTGTTAGGTGTAGGAAGATAGTAGTTTAGGGTTAGGCATGAGGACACAGTAGTGTAAGGGGTAGGAAGAAAGGAGTTTAGGGTTAGGCATGAGGACACAGTAGTGTTAGGGGTAGGAAGAAAGGAGTTTAGGCTTAGGCATGAGGACGCAGCAGTGTTAGGTGTAGGAAGATAGGAGTTTAGGGTTAGGCATGAGGATGCAGCAGTGTTAGGTGTAGGAAGATAGGAGTTTAGGGTTAGGCATGAGGACGCAGCAGTGTTAGGTGTAGGAAGATAGGGGTTTAGGGTTAGGTATGAGGATGCAGTAGTGTTAGGTGTAGGAAGATAGGAGTTTAGGGTTAGGCATGAGGAGGATGCAGTAGTGTTAGAGGTAGGAAGATAGGAGTTTAGGGTTAGGCATGAGGACGCAGTAGTGTTAGAGGTAGGAAGATAGGAGTTTAGGGTTAGGCATGAGGACGCAGCAGTGTTAGGTGTAGGAAGATAGGAGTTTAGGGTTAGGCATGAGGACGCAGCAGTGTTTGGTGTAGGAAGATAGGAGTTTAGGGTTAGGCATGAGGAGGACGCAGCAGTGTTAGGTGTAGGAAGATAGGAGTTTAGGGTTAGGCATGAGGACACAGCAATGTTAGGTGTAGGAAGATAGGAGTTTAGGGTTAGGCATGAGAACGCAGCAGTGTTAGGTGTAGGAGGATAGGAGTTTAGGGTTAGGCATGAGGATGCAGCAGTGTTAGGGGTAGGAAGAAAGGAGTTTAGGGTTAGGCATGAGGACGCAGCAGTTTTATGGGTAGGAAGATAGGAGTTTAGGGTTAGGTATGAGGACGCAGTAGTGTTAGGGGTAGGAAGATAGGAGTTTAGGGTTAGGCATGAGGACGCAGCAGTGTTAGGGGTAGGAAGAAAGGAGTTTAGGGTTAGGCATGAGGACGCAGCAGTGTTAGTGGTAGGAAGATAGGAGTTTAGGGTTAGGCATGAGGACGCAGCAGTGTTAGGTGTAGGAAGATAGGAGTTTAGGGTTAGGCATGAGGACACAGCAGTGTTAGGGGTAGGAAGATAGGAGTTTAGGGTTAGGCATGAGGACACAGCAGTGTTAGGTGTAGGAAGATAGGAGTTTAGGGTTAGGTATGAGGACGCAGCAGTGTTAGGGGTAGGAAGATAGGAGTTTAGGGTTAGGCATGAGGACACAGCAGTGTTAGAGGTAGGAAGATAGGAGTTTAGGGTTAGGCATGAGGACGCAGCAGTGTTAGAGGTAGGAAGATAGGAGTTTAGGGTTAGGCAGGAGGACGCAGCAGTGTTAGGTGTAGGAAGATAGGAGTTTAGGGTTAGGCATGAGGACGCAGCAGTGTTAGGTGTAGGAAGATAGGAGTTTAGGGTTAGGCATGAGGACGCAGCAGTTTTAGGGGTAGGAAGATAGGAGTTTAGGGTTAGGTATGAGGATGCAGTAGTGTTAGGGGTAGGAAGATAGGAGTTTAGGGTTAGGCATGAGGAGGACGCAGCAGTGTTAGGTGTAGGAAGATAGGGGTTTAGGGTTAGGCATGAGGACACAGCAGTGTTAGGAGTAGGAAGATAGGAGTTTAGGGTTAGGCATGAGGACGCAGCAGTGTTAGGGGTAGGAAGATAGGAGTTTAGGGTTAGGCATGAGGACACAGCAGTGTTAGGAGTAGGAAGATAGGAGTTTAGGGTTAGGCATGAGGACGCAGCAGTGTTAGAGGTAGGAAGATAGGAGTTTAGGGTTAGGCATGAGGAGGACGCAGCAGTGTTAGGTGTAGGAAGATAGGAGTTTAGGGTTAGGCATGAGGACGCAGCAGTGTTAGGGGTAGGAAGATAGGAGTTTAGGGTTAGGTATGAGGACACAGCAGTGTTAGGGGTAGGAAGATAGGAGTTTAGGGTTAGGCATGAGGACGCAGCAGTGTTAGGGGTAGGAAGATAGGAGTTTAGGGTTAGGCATGAGGACGCAGCAGTTTTAGGGGTAGGAAGATAGGAGTTTAGGGTTAGGTATGAGGATGCAGTAGTGTTAGGGGTAGGAAGATAGGAGTTTACGGTTAGGCATGAGGAGGACGCAGCAGTGTTAGGTGTAGGAAGATAGGGGTTTAGGGTTAGGCATGAGGACACAGCAGTGTTAGGAGTAGGAAGATAGGAGTTTAGGGTTAGGTATGAGGATGCAGTAGTGTTAGGGGTAGGAAGATAGGAGTTTAGGGTTAGGCATGAGGACACAGCAGTGTTAGGAGTAGGAAGATAGGAGTTTAGGGTTAGGCATGAGGACGCAGCAGTGTTAGAGGTAGGAAGATAGGAGTTTAGGGTTAGGCATGAGGAGGACGCAGCAGTGTTAGGTGTAGGAAGATAGGAGTTTAGGGTTAGGCATGAGGACGCAGCAGTGTTAGGGGTAGGAAGATAGGAGTTTAGGGTTAGGTATGAGGACACAGCAGTGTTAGGGGTAGGAAGATAGGAGTTTAGGGTTAGGCATGAGGACGCAGCAGTGTTAGGGGTAGAAAGATAGGAGTTTAGGGTTAGGCATGAGGAGGACGCAGCAGTGTTAGGTGTAGGAAGAGAGGAGTTTAGGGTTAGGCATGAGGAGGATGCAGCAGTGTTAGATGTAGGAAGATAGGAGTTTAGGGTTAGGCATGAGGACGCAGTAGTGTTAGGGGTATAACGGATGTGGGAGGAGGCATGGTAGAGGATGTGGGAGGAGAAATGGCAAAGGTTGTGGGAGGAAACATGGTAAAGGATGAGGGAGGAGACATGGCAGCGGATGTGGGTAGAGACATTGAAAACGGATGTGGGAGGAGACATGGTAGAGGATGAGGGAGGAGACATGGTAACTGATGTGGGAGGAGGCATGGTAACAGCTGTGGGAGGAGACATGTGACATGGAGGTGACCATGTGTAATCTTCTGTAATAAAAGCACTCATGTTGCTCAGCAGTCCATCAGCAGGTCCTCTGCTGTCCTTTTGGGTAAGATTCTGAGACTTCTGACATACTTGCCTTCCGTTCATTGTGTAACGATATCTGCCATTTCCTATTCCGCAGCTGAAGATCCCACAGATGTTTGCCGAGGTGGAGATTGTACCAGCCCTGCTTCACGGAGATCTCTGGGGAGGGAACGTGGCAGAATTAGACTCCGGTCCGGTGATATTTGACCCCGCCTCTTTCTATGGCCATTCCGAATTTGAGCTGGCCATCGCAGGCATGTTCGGAGGGTTCGGATCTTCCTTCTACTCGGCGTACCACTCTAAAATCCCGAAGAGCCCCGGCTTTGAGAAGAGGCTGAAGCTCTATCAGCTGTTCCATTACCTCAACCACTGGAACCATTTTGGCAGCGGCTACAGAGGGTCTTCTCTGAGCACCATGAGAAGCCTCCTGAAATAATCCCACCACCAGTCTGGACCTCTGGTGGAGGAGGTCCACAATGACAGCAGAACTTACCCCTTAGACTTACCAATTGCTGTAGTGACACCCGGCAATTAACACCCCGCTGTGTGAGCTCATTTATGGACCACATAAGACATGAAGTCAATGCGTTGACATTAAACTGAAGATCCACCACGACTGAGACACAGTCAGTCCTCTCCAGATTCGTTGTAGACTCTACCAGGATTTTAGGGGCTTTATCAGACCTGCTGCTGTGCAATGCTAACCTCATCTCACACGGGTATCATGCATTTGGACCAGTGTCAGGGTGCAATTGCGTTCACAATTTCCAATGGAGGTAAAAAAGCCATAGAAGTGCAGTAAAAAAAGTTCAACTTGCTGGATTGCAAGGGAATTACTTAGCGTCCCATTTCCTATGCGATGCACATAGCGTCCCATTTCCTATGCGATGCACTATGATTGGCCTATAAGCCAGCGCAGGGCACATGCAGTGTTCAGTGCATTGGTGTTTACGTAAAATGGAAAAGGGCACAGAGATTCCTATGCTAATCACAGTGTCTCTGGGTAAAGGAGTGCGATAAAAAATTTGGATAAAAATGCTGCAAGTGGAAAGAGCCCATCAAACACTATTCAGAGTCCTGGCTAGAGATAATTAGGGATGAACAGTGAGATGCAAATCATTTCTCCTTGCATTCAAATTTTATGTACCGTATTTTTCGGATTATAAGACGCTTCTGGGTTAGCAAAAAAACAGGGGAAAAAGAAAAATACTAAGCCTGGTGTGTCTATAGGCCAGGGGCATCTTGTAGATGTTCTCCCCCTATTATTCGGTCCTCCTCCTGTCCACCTTGGTGTCCTCGTCCTCCTTCTCCTGTCCCCCTTGGTGTCCTCGTCCTCCTTCTCCTGTCCCCCTTGTGTTGTCCTCCTGTCCCCCTTGTGTCCTCCTCCTGTCCCCCTTGGTGTCCTTGTCCTCCTTCTCCTGTCCCCCTTGTGTTGTCCTCCTGTCCCCCTTGTGTCCTCCTCCTGTCCCCCTTGGTGTCCTTCTCCTGTCCCCCTTGTGTTGTCCTCCTGTCCCCCTTGTGTCGTCCTCCTGTCCCCCTTGTGTCCGCCTCCTGTCCCCCTTGGTGTCCTCTTCCTGTCCCCCATGGTGTCCTCTTCCTGTCCCCCTTGGTGTCCTCTTCCTGTCCCCCTTGGTGTACTCTTCCTGTCCCCCTTGGTGTCCTCCTCCTGTCCCCTTTGGTGTCCTCCTCCTGTCCCCCTTGGTGACCTCTTCCTGTCCCCCTTGGTGTCCTCCTCCTGTCCCCTTTAATGGTCCTCTTCCTGTCCCCCTTGGTGTCCTCTTTCTGTCCCCCTTGGTGTCCTCCTCCTGTGCCCCTTGGTGTCCTCTTTCTGTCCCCCTTGGTGTCCTCCTCCTGTCCCCCTTGGTGTCCTCTTCCTGTCCCCTTTAGTGTCCTCTTCCTGTCCCCCTTGGTGTCCTCTTCCTGTTGCCCTTGGTGTCCTCTTTCTGTCCCCCTTGGTGTCCTCTTTCTGCCCCCCTTGGTGTCCTCCTCCTGTCCCCCTTGATGTCCTCCTCCTGTCCCCCTTGATGTCCTCTCTGTCCCCCATTGGTGTCCTCTTTCTGTCCCCCTTGGTGTCCTCTTTCTGTCCCCCTTGGTGTCCTCTTTCGATCAGCTGCTTCTCTGGCTCACTCCTCCCCTCTAGTGTCTGTGATGACACGACCAGGAAGTGCCGGCACTAGGGGGAAGGAGTGGGTGAGTGAAGTAGCTGCTGCAGCCGCTAGTTGCATTCTACAGGGGGAGTGCAGGACACCAGGGAGTTCCCGACATTGCGGCGGGTGAGCGGTTTGTATCGGCTGGCGTTCCTAAGTTGGGGATTCCCTGTATTCAGAACTATAAGAGGCAGGGACTTTTTCTCCCCAGTTTTATAAGATGCACCGTCTTAGAGTCTGTAAAATACGCTAAATGATATGCAGTAGGAAGCAGATATGAGGCCTGATCATGAGCAGCCAACCTGAGACATGAGGCCCAGACTCCCCGGTTTTTGGTGACAATTTTGGAATGATCGCCTTACCGACATGCTGGACCTAAGCTTCCTGTCCTGAAGGGGGCGGAGTGACATACATCAGAAGAGGGAGGGGCTCTTAACAATGCCATGCATTCCTGTTTGTCAGATTTCATCCAGCATGGTAGATAGCTCAACAACAGTGGGGTACACCTGCTCTGATTATAGAGTTTCACCCGACACGATCACTAAACGATCAACTTCTGGTGAGACATCGACCAGCATCGGCATGTAGATTGTAGAGATTAGATATGGACCAAATGAACGAAATTCCGAGAAGCATAATATTAGCGTGCTTGTCATCGACCATGCGTAGGAGGTTTACAAGGTGATCACGTGACCAGAGCAATCACCATGCTACTAAGCTCCTCCTCCAGTAGAACTTCTGCACTATAAGTTGCCCATCTCCAGCCTTCTCCTTGTCCTTCTGTATATACGCTAGTGGAATCCATTGCATTGTTTTCCAATAGGAATGTGGGAACACTCTGTACACCAAATAAAGTACCTTTACAATGGTAGCTAAACACACCTGTTGTTTCTTTGTTGTTTTGGAGAAGCTCAGAGGAGCGTCCGTTTGGGTATACAGTATTACAGAGGCTTTCATCTTGCCCTTTTCTCTAGATTCTGAGGCTGCCCATTACCACAATGAATTGTAAATGGAACTCCTCCGATGCAGTTGAAGTGCAGACTTCCAGCTTTCAATCAGTGGGCTGAACAAAAACCATTGCATAAAAATTTAAGACAAGTAAAGCATTTTTTTTTAACTTTATACCTTCATTTCATGGGCTCAAAAGTAATGGGACACATTAAAGGGAACCTAAACTGAGAAGGATATGGATTTTTCCTTTTACAATAATACCAGTTGCCTGACTCTCCTGCTGATTCTGTGTCTCTATTACTCTTAGTCACAACCCCTCAACAAGCATGCAGATCAGGTGCTCTGACTGAAGTCAGACTGGATTAGCTGCATGCTGGTTCCAGGTGTGTGATTCAGCCACTACTGCAGCCACATAGATCAGCAGGACTGCCAGGCAACTGGTATTATTTAACCACTTTAGGACCATGGTGTTAACCAGCCCACCGCCCCCCCTCCCCCCCCCCCTGTGACCAGGCCATTTTTTACTAATTGGGCCACTGCAGCTTTAAGGGCTTGCTGCAGGACTCAGCACACAAGTGATCCCCCCCACCAACAGAGCTCTCTGCTGGTGGGGTCTCATCCCTGCTGAGATTTTTGTTTATTTTTATACAGGTTTTTTTTAAAATATTTTTCAATCAATTTTTCTATTTTTTTTTAATTCAATCCCCGCCCTCCCTCCTCCTCCTGCCAGCCAGTCACTGTGATCGGCTGTTATAGGCTTCAGCCTATGACAGTGGATTAGAGATGGCCCGAACCTCCGATTTTCGGTTTGCGAACCTACCGCGAAAGTTCGGTTCGCGCAAACTTTCACAAACTGCAATAGGCTTCAATGGGGAGGCGAACTTTGAAAACTAGAAACACTTATGCTGCCCACAACAGTGATGGAAAAGATGTTTCAAGGGGTATAACACCTGGAGGGGGGCATGGCGGAGTTGGACACACGCCAAAAGTCCCGGGGAAAAATTTGGATTAGACGCAAAGCAGTGTTTTAAGGGCAGAAATCACACTGCAATGCTAAATTGCAGGCCTAAAGTGCTTTAAAACATCTTGCATGTGTATACATCAATCAGGGAGTGTAATTAGTGTACTACTTCACACTGACACACCAAACTCACTGTGTAACGCACCGCAAACAGCTGTTTGTGTTGTGACGGCCGTGCTGGACTGGTGCGCAACATGGCCAGAGTGCAGGCAGTGACATGACAAAACAGTGACTGTCCAGCTGATCAAATTTGGTCTGTCCACAATGAGGCAACAACTTTATTATCTTTGGTGTGCCACCCCCCGAGACACTCATATAGCCGTCGGTCATTGCTTCATTGTGATACGCAAGCCCCTTCACCGTGGCAAGGTAACAATCACGAAGGGGAATTGACACATGTACATGTCTTTTGTTTTGTTGTTGCAGCCGCAGTGCAGCCAGAAAAATTAGGCAGGCATGTACACGCACCAGAAAAATTATTCTAGCAGCGGCCTTAAAAATTCAGGAATCCGCCTGCAGTCCTGGACCCTGTTGGTGGTGGCGGAGAAGGCAGTCAACAAGCCTGCAGACAGAGATGCTGTGTGGGGACTGACTTAGTCTTCGGGCAGGCCTGAGCGTGCTTTGCAGACCAGGCATCCGTGGTCAGATGGACCCTTGACCCAACGCTGTGTGCCAGAGATGTCACCACGTGGCTTTCAACATCATGGTACAGTTTGGGAATCACCTTTTTTGAGAAAAAATTGCGGCCTGGTATCTTCCACTGCGGTGTGTGGCTTTGCTTTTGTGTGCTGCTTTTCCTCAGGTGGTCATCCCATTGCAGTTTGTACTTTGTAATCATGTGCCTTCGTAAGGTAGTTGTCCCTACGCGGGTCTTGGTCTTTCCACTGCTCAATTTTCGGTGGCAGAGAATACAGATGGCATTGCTCTCATCTGAGGCAGACACATAAAAAATTTTCCACACCGCTGAGCCCTGGGGTGATGGCACTTTGGTGGTGGCGGCCGACTGAGTGTTAAGTGGGGTGCCAGAATCAGAGCAGGAGGAGGAAGATATGTCACGCTACCGTGCGGAAGCTGAGAAAGATGAGGTGTGCTGTGTTAAATAATCAACTACGTCCTGACAATATTGGGGGTTGATGGCACGTGCCTTCTTCTGAACACTGTACTTTGGTCGAGGGCCGCACGAAATCACGACAGCACGACCTCGAATAGACCTGCCAGGTGGCCTGCCTCTGCCTTTTATTTTGTCCATATTGGGGGGGATGATGTGAAAGGTATGCACTGACTAGACTAATACAATGTGCAGTCACACAGGTGCAGTTAACAGGTATGCATGGAGTGGTATATCACACTGCGTGCACTCACGTAGGTAGGTGGGTGCACTGAACACTACAGGTTGGTACATGCAGTGATGGGTATTACAATGTGCACCTGTCACACACAGACAGGTAGCGGACAGGCACAGTGACACTGCGTGAGCTCAACTCACGTACGTAGGTGGGTGCACTGTGAACAACAGGTAGGTAGGTATATGCAGTAATGGGTATTACAATGTGCACCTGTCACACACACACAGATAGTCACTGAATGTGCTGGGTCTGACAAAAAAAAAAATAGATCACAAGAACAAGATTAGCTTTCAAAAGAGCTGTTGTGGGGTGCTATTTTAGCAATAAGAATCTGCAAGGAGCAAGCTAAGAAGCCTACAAGAGCCGAACTAATCTTTCCCTATGAGAGTCTGCAGCAGCAGCAGCTATCCTTCCCCAATTTACTGCAGGCACACGGGTGAGTCAAATGGCCGGCGGTGCCTGCCTTTTATAAGGGGGAAGTGGCTCCAGGAGGAGTGTAGCCTGATTGCCTACAATGTGACTGTGATGTAGAGGGTCAAAGTTGACCCTAATGGTGCATTATGGGGGCGAACCGAACTTCCGGAAAAGTTTGCGTTCGCTGGCGAACCGTTCGGGCCATCTCTACAGTGGATCACCCCTAAGCCTCCCAGGGGGACAGCGCTGCCTTAGATTGCAGCGCTGTACAGCCCTATTAGATGGCGGTTTCGCCCACTAACAGTCTCAGAGCAGCTGGGAGGCTGAAGGCGGAGTGAAGGTCCATTATCAGAGCGAGGATGCGTGCGAATTGGCATGCGCGCTCCCCTGCAATCCCCATTTCAGGCCAATTGGCGTGGAGCGGTCGGCAGGTAGTTAAAAGGAAACCTACATATGCCTCTGGTTCCTTTTAAAGGACACCTGAAGTGAGGATATATGGAGGCTGCCATATTCATTTCCTTTAAGGCTAGGTGCACACATAGCAGAAACGCAAGCGCTGTGCAAAACACTGCATTTTATGCACCAATGTTACTCAATGAGCCGCATAAAAAATGGGTATGTGTTTGTTGTACTTTGGCATCTTTAAACTCGCTAGTTTAGTTGCATATTATGCATGAATGCATCAGAAACGCACATAATGAAAGTCAATGGAAACGCGATGTATTATTATTATTATTATTGTTGTTGAATTATATAGCGCCAGCATCTTCCGTGGCGCTGCACAATAGCATACAGGGTATAACAGTACAGAGTATACAATATAACACTTGATACAAGACAAGAGGGTATAACAGCTAATGCAGTGAACAAATGAACTACAGTACATGTTTTTACAAAGGTGGGGCGGTATGTACATCCATTACACAGCATTGTGAGACAAAAGGGGAAGAGAGCCCTGGCCAAAGGGACTTACAGTCTAAACATTTAACCACTTTACCACTGCGGGTACGTGTATCTACACCCCTTTAAACACCCTTTGACCACCAGGGGCATAGATACACGCACCCCGCGCCGCTGTCCGCGCCCCCGCTCGCTCGTGCGCACGCTTCCGCGCTCGTGCACGCCGCTGCCCGTTTGCCCGGGAAAAAACATTCCCGTTCGTTGATCTCAGCCCCCCAGCAATGATCAGCTGCTTCTATGAGAAGCAGCGTGATCATTGTGAAAAAAAAGGTTGCCCAGCCTTCCTGAACTTCCTGCAAGCGTACTTCCTACGCTTGCAGGACGCATTTACAAAAAATTACTGGGGCCATCTTACACCCACAAGTATTTCTCATATACAAATACATTATTTTACATTATAAATGAACTCATTAACTCCCACACTCCCCAATTGTTACCATTTTTTTTTTTTAGTAGTAAAAAAAAAAAATTACAATAATAATAATAAAAAAAACAAATAGTTACCTTAGGGACTTAACTCTCAAAATATTTATGTCAAGAGGGTATAACACTGTTACTTTATAAACTATGGACTTGTAATTGGGGATGGACGCAAAACTGAAAAAAATGCACCTTTATTTCCAAATAAAATATTGGCGGCAAAAATTGTGATAGGGACATCATTTAAACGGTGTAATAAACGGGACAAATTGGCAAATAAATTTCATGGATTTTAATTACAGTAGCATGCATTGTTTAAAAACTATAATGGCCGAAAACTGAAAAATAATGATTTTATTTCCCCACCTTTTTTTCCTATTTTCCCATTAAAACACATTTAGAATAAAATAATTCTTGGTATAATGTGCCACCTAAAGAAAGCTTAATTGGTGGCGAAAAAAACAAGATATAGTTCATTTCATTGCGATAAGTAATAATAAAGTTATAGACGAATGAATGGAACGAGCGCTGAAAGGTGAAAATTGCTCTGGTGCTCAAGGGGTAAAACCCCTCAGTGGTGAAGTGGTTAAGGTATAGGACAGTAGGTAAAGGGAAGCTGTGGGTGGAGTGGTAGAAATGGTGGTCAGTGGCTGAAGTGTCCTAGGTAGGAGAGTATGCTTGCCTGAAGAGGTGAGTTTTCACATTGTGCCTAAAGATAGTAAGTGTGGGTGAGTGGCGGATGTGTTGAGGGAGAGTGTTCCAGAGGAGGGGTGAGGATCGAGAGAAGTCTTGCAAGCAGAAGTAGGAAGAGGTGATCAGGGAAGAAGACAGAAGGATATCATTAGCAGAGCGGAGATTGCGTGTAGGATGGTATCTGGAAATAAGTTGATTAAAGTGGAATATAGCCCTGCATTTCAACTTTGCTCTAAAACATTATTTACAGTATATTATATGCAACCAGCATTTTTTTTTTTACTAGACCAGCATTGGAAGGGTTACACAGAGTTTTAAAGTTCCTGGAGATTTCTGCAGATGCATCCGAAGCTGAAATAGATACATTTTGTTTACATAAATGTATCTAAGTGTTGAATGTTACACACTTTGGCTGTCCTCCAGCTCAGTCAGAGAGAGTGAGTCACATTCAACACTTAGATACATTTATGTAAACAAAATGTATCTATTTCAGCTTCGGATGCTTCTGCAGAAATCTCCAGGAACTTTAAAACTCTGTGTAACCCTTCCAATGCTGGTCTAGTAAAAAAAAAATGCTGGTTGCATATAATATGCTGTAAATAATGTTTTAGAGCAAAGTTGAAATGCAGGGTTATATTCCGCTTTAAGATAGGAAGGAGCTATGTTGTGGAGAGCTTTGTAGGTCGAGAGTAAAGCCCAATCTACATGATACGATTATTTGTGCAATTCGATTACGTTTCTATTTAGGATTCGATTGAATCCGCCGTGTCCAATCGGGATTCAATTCGATTCAATTCGATTTGCCATTGCAAAGCAATCGCAAATCGTATTGAATCTAATCCCGATCGGACATGTCGGATTTAATCGGATCGTAAATAGAATCGTAATCGAATCGCACAAAGAATCGTATCGTGTAGATTGGGCTTAAAGGGAACCAGAGACGAAGCACCCTTGTGTAATTTACCATATATATCAGTAAGAACATTAGAGAAAACACTTACCATGCTCTCTGTTTCATCCTCACTGCTAAAAGTGTCTGTTACCAGCTGTGATAAGAATCCCGGACTGAGCATTCAGTCTGGCTTTGCAGGGAATGATTTTAGCTGAGCAGAGGCGGGACAAGGTCCTCCAGCACCCAAGGCTGAGACACCAAAGTGCGCCCCTCCATCCCTCCCACCCCAGCCATCACACACCGATTGCTATTAGACTAAGAGGCGCCACAGGGCCCACAACCTCCCCAACACCTTAATATCTAGTTATCTGGCTTGCAGTCACTGCTATGTATCCCCTTTTATTATTTCTTTCTGCTTCAAACACAATTAGGAATGACAGCTGAATGAATTCTGCGCCCCCTCCTACACTGCGCCCTGAGGCTGGAGCCTCTCCAGCCTATGCCTCAGCCCGGCCCTGTAGCTGAGTCACTATAGCAGAGCCACAAGGGGGCAGGCTTGGGCTTGAAAAGACACCACAGAAGACAGACTCTGCTATAATCTTTCCGTAGCAAAGTTAGACTGAGCAGCCTGAGTGCTCAGTCGGGGATTCTTATCAGAGGTGATAACAGTCAGATTAAACAGAGAACAATGAAACAAAGAGCAGATTAGGTGTTTACTGTCATGTTCCCACTGATTTATAAGGTAAAATACAAGAGGGTGCTTCTTCTCTGGTTCTCTTTAAGGATTTTAAGTTGATCCTTTGTGTAACTGGCAGCCAGTGAAGGGAGTGGCAGAGGGGAATTGGGCTGGAGAAGCGGGAGGAGAGGTGGATGAGGTGTAACTGGCAGCCAGTGAAGGGACTGGCAGAGGGGGCTTGGGCTGGAGAAGCGAGAGGAGAGGTGGATGAGGTGTAACTGGCAGCCAGTGAAGGGACTGGGGGAGGGGAATTGGGCTGAAGAAGCGGGAGAAGAGGTGGATGAGTCGTGCAACAGAGGTCATGATAGAGTGTAGCGGGGCTAAACAATTGGCAGGGAGGCTGCAGAGCAGAGAGTTGCAATATAGTCAGGAAATAATCAGGGCGTGCACCAGAAGTTTGGTAGCGTCCTGTGTTAGAAAGGGGCGGATGCGGGAGATGTTTTTTAGGTGGAGGCAACAAGAGGAGGATAGTTTGGTAATGTGTGGTTTGAATGTAAGACTTGAGTGCAAAATGACACCTAGACAGCGAGCCTGGGGGACAGGTGTTATGGAAGTGCCATCAACAGAAATAGTGATGTCTGGCAGGGGCATTGAGTTGTGAGGTGGGAAGACTACTATTTCAGTCTCGTCTATATTGAGTTGCAGAGAACGGGAGGACATGAAAGAGGCGATTGCATTGAGAAGATCCGGGACACGAGCTTTTAAGGTGTCCAAGTCAGGTGCTGAAATGTAGATCTGGGTATTGTCAGCGTATAGGTGATATTGGAAACCAAAGGAGCTGACGAGCTGACCAACACCATATGTGTAGATAGAGAAAAGGAGACGTCCGAGGACTGAGCCTTGGGGAATTCCAATAGTGAGGGGACGTGGAGAGAAGGTGGTGCTGGAGTGAACGATTCTGAAGTTCCTATCTGAGAGGTAGGAGGAAAGCCAGGAGAGAGCAAGACCCTGAATGCCCATGGATGAGAAGATTTGGAGAAGTAGGGGGTGGTCCACTGTGTCAAAAGCAGAGGAGAGGTCTAGGAGGATAAAAATAGAGTAGAAGCCTTTAGATTTAGCAGTCACCAGGTCGCTGGTTACTCTAAGTAGGGCAGTTTCTGTAGAGTGGCTGGGGCAGAATCCAGATTGGAGGTCATCAAACAGAATTAGCAGTGAGGTGATGGACTAAGTCAGTATAGACGTAGCGCTCAAGTAGTTTTGAAGAGAAGGGGAGAAGAGAAATAGGTTGGTAGTTGGGCCGGGAAGAGGAGTCAAGAGAAGGTTTTTTGAGAATAAGATTATAAGGGCTTGTTTGAAGGAGGATGGAACGATGCCTCTGGCGAGAGAAAGGATGAAGAGTGAAGTTAAGGCAGGTGAGATGGTAGAGGGTGAGTGAGTAATGAGGTGAGAGGGCATGGGGTCAAGTGGGCATGTAGTGTGGGTCGTGATTTAGAGATGAGAGAGGAAACAGTGAGTTTGGTTAGTGGTGAGAAGGTTGTCAGGGAGGATGTCAGGTTTGGGGTATATATGGAAAGAGAAGGCTGCTGGTTAAAGTTTTTTCAAAGGTTGGTGATTTTATCACTAAAGAAGGAGACAAAGTCCTCAGCTGTGATGTAGGAAGTGGGAGGTGGAGGTGGGGGTCGGAGGAGGGAGTTGAATGTAGCAAAGAGTAGTTTAGGGTTGTGGGAGTGTGAGATTAGTGCGGAGAAGTATGAATGTTTGGCTGCTGTAAGGGCCTGTCTGAGTGTGTGCAAAGCCTCTTTGTAACTGTGAAAATGCTCAGGCAAGTTATTTTTTCGCCAGCGCGTTTTGTATGCGTTTTTGATGTTTTTTTATGCGTTTTTTTTTTTTAAATAAAGATTTCGGATGTATTTCCACTTCCTGTTGTCTACCTGGTGATTTGCATCAATGTAAATATAAAAACGCATACAGAATGCATATGCGTTTTATATATGCAAACGCATTAAAACGCATGCAAAATGCTTGAAAAATGCATCTGTGTTAAACGCAAACGCACCAAAAAACACACACAACATTAACATAAAACATGACATAAAACGCAGCCTTTCACATTGTGTGTCAAGTGAAATGATTGCTCAGTTGGGTTAAGATCAGGCGACTGACTTGGCTATTCAAGAATTTGTCACTTCTTTGCTTCAGTAAATTCCTGGGTTGCTTTGGCTGTATGTTTTGGGTCATTGTGCATCTGTATTATGATACACCGCCCAATCAATATGATTACATTTAGTGGGATTTGAGCAGACAGTATGTCTCTGAACGCCTCAGAATTCATTCGGCTGCTTCTGCCCTGTGTCATTTCATCAATAAACACTGCTGTCCAAGTACCACTGGCAGCCATGCACGCCCAAGCCATCACTCTGCCTCAACCATGCTTTACAGATGATGCTGTATGCTTTGGATGATGAGCTGTTCCACGCCTTCTCCATACTTCTCTCTTGCCATCATTCTTGTTGAGGTTGATCTTAGTTTCATCTGTCCATAGAATGTTTTTCCAGAACTGTGCTGGCTTTCTTAGACGTTCTTTAGCAAAGTCCAATCTAGTCTTTCTACTCTTGAGGCTCATGAGTGGCTTGCACCTTGCAGTGCGCACTCTGTATTTACTTCATGCAGTCTTCTCTTTATGGTAGGCTTGGATAGCGATACGCCTACCCCCTGGAGAGTGTTGATCCCTCGGATGGCTGTTATAAGGGGGTTTCTTTTCTCCATGGAAATGATTCTGCTATCATCCACCACTGTTGTCTTCTGTGGATGTCCAGGTCTTTTTGCTTTGATAAATTTGAGAATGTAAATTTGGGAAATGAAAGGAGAGGGCATGATTCATGTATATATACATATAATAAGCAGTATGGAGTAAATGGTGTAATTGTGGTATCCCATCTAATAATGTCTGCTGCTGTGAAATGGTTTATAGTAGTAGGCAGTATGGTGGCGTAGTGGTTAGCGCTCTTGCCTTGCAGCGCTGGGTTCCCGGTTCGAATCACAGCCCGGTCAACATCTGCAAGGAGTTTGTATGTTCTCCCCGTGTCTGTGGGGGTTTCCTCCGGGCACTCTGGTTTCTTCCCACATCCTAAAACATACAGATAAGTTAATTGGCTTCCACCTAAACTGGCCCTAGACTACGATACACACACTACACGATACATACATAGACATATGACTATGGTAGGGATTAGATTGTAAGCCCCTCTGAGGACAGTTAGTGACAAGACAATATACTCTGTACAGCACAGCGTAATATGTCGTCGCTATATAGCTTATCGCCCTTTGGTAAATCAGGCCCTTGGTGTTTGCACGTCTCCTGTCACAGCAGCTCGCCCCCTTCTGTGACAGACATAATATGTCATTTTTGCATTTGCATTATGATGGCAAGCTCTTAGGGTCGTGTTTTGTTTATTGTATATTGTTTATGGTTTGTATGCTTGATTTTTAGCTTGCACTCCTTGCCTGATGAAGCGGGTTATACCTGCGAAACGTGTTGCGGAGTGCCAAAATAAATTGTTATTTGCGATTTGAACAATCTCGATTGTCCATCATTTCAGGAGGTAAGTCTACCTGTACTCCTCCTTTTTAGTTGTTTTTAGATCATTTTAACCTTCCTGGCGCCTCTGTCCGAATTTGCACACTTTAAATAAAATAGTGGCGTTCATGTGAATAGTGAATATCAGTCAGAGAGGTGTTCTATCATTCCTGAGAGTGGCCATGACATCACTCCCGCTTTCTCCAGTGATTGGAGGGGAGTGATGTCTCACAGCCACACCCCCTTGTCTGTTGCATCCAGCGGAGGGAACATTGTTTTGGATGTGTGTGGCTTGCTTTGGCAGGTGAACCCTTGTTTGTGTCAGAATCTGCAAGCTACCTAACAAGTTCACCTGTCACCAAACCATCGCATTACACACAATTTGCCCATCAGGTGTCAGTGCTATATAAACAGGATAACAAGATAGGAAATTAGGCTATGACTATGGTAGGGATTAGATTGTGAGCTCCTCTGAGGACAGTAAGTGACATGACTATGTACTCTGTAATGTGCTGCAGGAGATGTCAGTGCTATATAAATACATAATAATATGGTAGGACATTAGACTATGACTGTGGTAGGATTAGAGTGTGAGCTCCTCTGAGGACAGTAAGTGACATGACTATGTACTCTGTAATGTGCTGCAGGAGATGTCAGTGCTATATAAATACATAATAATAATATGGTAGGACATTACACTATGACTATGGTAGGATTAGAGTGTGAGCTCCTCTGAGGACAGTCAGTCACATGACTATGTACTCTGTAATGTGCTGCAGAAGATGTTGGTGCTATATAAATACATAATAATAATATGGTAGGACATTACACTATGACTATGGTAGGATTAGAGTGTGAGCTCCTCTGAGGACAGTCAGTGACATGACTATGTACTCTGTAATGTGCTGCAGAAGATGTCAGTGCTATATAAATACATAATAATAATATGGTAGGACATTAGACTATGACTATGGTAGGATTAGATTGTGAGCTCCTCTGAGGACAGTCAGTGACATGACTATGTACTCTGTAATGTACTGCAGGAGATGCCAGTGCTATATAAATACATAATAATAATATGGTAGGACATTAGACTATGACTATGGTAGGATTAGATTGTGATCTCCTCTGAGGACAGTCAGTGACATGACTATGTACTCTGTAATGTGCTGCAGGAGATGTCAGTGCTATATAAATACATAATAATAATATGGTAGGACATTAGACTAGGACTATGGTAGGATTAGAGTGTGAGCTCCTCTGAGGACAGTCAGTGACATCATGACTATGTACTCTGTAAAGTGCTGCAGGAGATGTCACTGCTATATAAATACATAATAATAATATGGTAGGACATTAAACTATGACTACAGAGGGTATTAGAGATAGGGCTGGGGCACACCGAGCGGCTTTTTGAGCGTTTCTGCAGCTGCTTGCGGCTGCGGATACACTAGGGTAATGCATTTCAATGGGGGTGTGCACGCCACAGCGAGAGGAGTTTTGCAGAAACGAATCCTCCCGGGGTGAGGCATTTTTTGGATTGCGGAGGCGTTTCTGCCTCAATGTTAAGTATAGGAAAAACGCAAACCTCTCTGAAAAACAGCAGATCAGAGCGGTTTGCCAGGCGGTTTTGTTACAGAAGCTGTTCAGTAACAGCTTTACTGTAACAATATATAATAATAATAATCCGGACATTTGTATAGCGCTTTTCTCCTGTCAGACTCAAATCGCTCAAGAGCTGCAGCCACTGGGACGCGCTCAGGAGGCCACCCTGCAGGGTTAGGGAGTCTTGCCTTGAACTCCTTACTGAATAGGTACTGACCCTAGCCAGGATTCGAACTCTGGTCTCCCATGTCAAAGGCAGAGCCCTTAACCAGTACTCTATTCAGAAATGTACTACACTGAAATCCGCAGCAGCAATCCGCAAAACGCCTCATAAAAATAAAAAGCGTTTAAAAATCTGCTAGCATTTTGCGGATCTGCTAGCGGGTTTTGGTGTGCACCGGGCCTCAAAGTGTAAGCTGATGTGTCTGAGTTTAGCTGTGACCATTGTATAGCAGGCAGTGTATACTGGGTGTGTGCTAGGCAGTGGAATGTGCAGAGTTAACAGGGGAGAGGTCAGCAGATAAACATGTTCCATCTACTTTCACTTTCTTTTTCTCTCAGCCATGGCTTCTGCAGCAGTGAGGGAAGAGCTGGACTGTGCCGTCTGTCTGAACATTTACACGGATCCGGTCACCCTGAGCTGTGGACACAACTTCTGCCGGGGATGTATTGATCGTGTGCTGGACACACAGGCAGCCTCTGGGGTTTATTCCTGTCCAGAGTGCAGAGAGGAGTGCCTGGAGAGGCCTGCTCTGCGGAGGAACGTAACACTCCGTAACATAGCAGAGCAAGTCCTGTCTGCTCAGCCTTCTGAGGAGCCCAGCGAGATCAGCTGCACCTACTGTGACTCCTCAGTGCCGGCCGTGAGGACCTGTCTGCTGTGTGAGGCTTCCCTCTGCGCCAAACACTTAGAGAAACACATCAAGTCCCCAGAACATGTCCTGATCACTCCCACAGCTTCCCTGGAGAACAGAAAGTGTTCAGTCCACAAGGAGGCCCTCAAGTATTTCTGCACCGTGGAGGATGTCTGCATCTGTGTCTCCTGCTGCCTGGCGGGGACACACAAGGGGCACCAGGTGACATCTCTGGAGGAGGCCTCAGATAAGAAGAAGGAAAACATAAGAAATATTCTGCAGACCATGGGCGGTAAAAGCAAGGAAACCGAGAAATCTGTAGAGCAATTAAAGGAACGCAGTGTACAAGTGCTACAGAAGGCAACCGGAGAGACGGAGAGAGTGACGTCCCTCTTCGGAGACTTCAGGAAACGGCTGGACGCGCTGGAGGAGAAAGTTCTGACCAACGGCTCCCAACAGGAAAAGAAGATCTCAAATGCCATTTCGGATATGATCCAGGAGCTGGAAATTAAGAACGACAGGTTGTCCAGGAGGATGCGTCACCTTGAGGAGCTAAGCAACACAACTGACCCACTGACCGTCCTACAAGATTCAGCCATGGAGGCCTCTTATGTCCCTGGAGAGGACGATAATGAGGACATAGGTGAACTAGGTGATCTGGACGAGGGTTTGATTACAGCAAGTGTTCGTCAAGGCTTGTCTGATCTCCTGAATCCTGGAAAAGATTCTGTCGATCTTCTCTTAGATCCTAATACAGCTGCTAATTCTGTTCTTTTGTCCGGAGACTTGAAATGCGCCACCTACACCCAGAATGACCAGGATCGTCCCAAAGCACTGGACAGATTCCACAATTATCAAGCTGTGAGTTGTGCAAGTTTTACCTCCGGAAAGCATTACTGGGAAGTGGAGATGAGCAAGTTTGGTGAATGCCTGATAGGTGTGGCCTATCCAAGCACGCCAAGGGTCGGAAGTAATTTTTGGTTTGGCAAAAACAACAAGTCTTGGTGCCTGAAAAGAGACGGAGGGATTTCAGCAGTGCATGACAATAAGGACACCTCAGTGATCCAGAATTTTCCCCGGCAGAAGATTGGTGTCTATCTGGATTATCAGGCTGGACGACTGTCCTTCTATGACCTGTGTGAACCGATCCAACATCTCCACACCTTCACTGCCACCTTCACCGAACCCCTCCACGCTGCCGTGAGTGTCTGGAGCAATAGTGACAAAAGTGACCTGTGCTGCTGGGTGAAGCTCAGGCCTTGAGAACATTGCTTGGGGAGTGAAATCTTGCTGTCCCTTAACTCATCTTGGACAATGATTATGTGTCTTCTTGATGGAACACCAAAGCTGGATAAATATTCTCTAATTTCCATAAGTAATCTACCAAATGATTTATCATTGCCTAATATCTCTATCCTCATTACAGAATTGTAATTGATGAGTAGATTTGTCTACCTATACCTTTCTTGTATAGCAGCCACCTTATTTCCCATCGATTACCTCTTATTCACGAAAACACACGGACCTTCTGCTAATGCCACGGGATACCTGCAGATACAATAGGAAGATTTCTCCAGCCTTGCTCAAATTCTGGATCTCTAGATAAGACTCTACAGTCCTGAAACTATAGATACATCAGCACTGCCTGGATGGTCTCTCTGCATGGAGGTGACAAAGAGTGAAATAACTGCTGATAGCTGGGGACAATCCACCACAGCCCAGGATTCTACACAATGAAGCCACCAGGACTGCGTATGGGGGAAAGGTGGGATATCTGTATCATATATCTCTCTGCAACTCCAGGTTGGCATTGCCTATGCTATGCCTTGTGTTTCAGAGCTATGGTGAGGCCATCTTGATCTCCTCTAAAAATACAGCGCTGAACCTCCGACTACAGTACTTTGTGAATCCCTCACCGGAATTCTCTGGACTTCTGCTTCACAGGAAGTGGAATTGCAAGACCTGTCTTTCTGAACAGGAAGCCAACAAACTGTAGAGGTCTGTATCTGTATGGATAGTGTTGGTAGTATCAACAGAATAGGCTTGATTCACAAAAGGGTGCTAAGTGTTAGCACGGCAGTGAAAAGCTTCTTTGCATGTGCTAACATACTTTGCACATGCTAACTAGGGTGCTTAAGTAGTTAGCACATGCAAACTACATAGCACTGTAGTTAGCACATGCAAACTACTTAGCACCGTAGTTAGCACATGCAAACTACTTAGCACCCTAGTTAGCACGGTGCTAAGTAGTAATTTGCATGTGCTAACTACGGTGCTAAGTTTGCATGTGCTAACTATGGTGCTAAGTAGTTTGTGTGTGCTAACTACTTAGCACCCTAGTTAGCATGTCCAAAGCTTTTAGGTGTGCTATGTTAGCACCCTTTTGTGAATCAAGCCCAATGACTTTCAACTGCAGTATAGTAAAGCAACCACTAGATGTCACTGTCTGCAGAATGATGTGTAGATTTCTATGGTATTGTGATTATTTCCTGTATTCACCCTGTGTTCCTCTCTGTTGTAAGTAAGCTGCATTTCCTGATGGCAGTGTGCGATTTATCTCTGCATATTTTTCTTCAGTAAAGAGTTCTAACTTGTTATGCCGGATGCCTATCTGTGTGTATAGCCCCCTCTGCTCCATCAGATAGGAGCACAGCTGCAGGCAAACACAGCAAGAAAAATAGGTGTTTTAATTTGAAATGAAAGTCTATGAAGATTTTCATACTTCCACATTGCGATGCGACGGAAGGGACGTTTTCGCCGCATCCCCGCCGCTGGTCCAGAACTACATTACCGCACGTCTTCTGTGGCGAGCTGTGGTGATCTGCGTCGGCCTGGAAGTCATGTTAGTCTATGGAGACACGGGGATTTTATAAAAATCATTGCCGCAAGGTGCATGCGCGGAAGCGTACTTTTACAATATGCTCCCGTGCACTTCTGAATACCTGGAAGAAGGTTTTGCCACATTACAGATTTACTTTAACCCTCTGGGGACCAGCTGCCTAACCTGCCTTAACCTCCTTAGCGATAACCCCCGTGCTGGACACGGGGTAAGCCGCCGCGGAGGATTCCTCAGGCCCTAATGGGCCGATTTGCATAATTTTTGTTCAAACACGCAGCTAGCACTTTGCTAGCTGCATGTTTGCTGCGATCGCTGCCGCCCGCCGCCGATGCGCCGCGATACATGGCTCCCCCCCTGCATACCCCTTGCGCAGCCTGGCCAATGGGCGCCAGGCTGCGCTATGGGGTGGATCGCGATTCTTTGTGACGTCACAACGTCGGCGATGTCGATGACGTCACTCCGTTCATCGCCATGGCGGCGTTCAGAACGGGATTTCCTTATGGGCAAGCGGCGCCGGCGGCAATCTAACGGTACGTGGGGACGCCGCAGGGAGGGGGGAAGCGTTAGGCTAGCTACATGCTAAAGAAAAAAAAAGTGAGGAAAATCCCTCCCGTGGCCACGCAGCCGCACAATTCATACCGCCAGGGAGGTTAAAGGGGAACTGAAGAAAGAGGTATATGGAGGCTGCCATGTTTATTTCCTTTTAAGCAATACCAGTTGCCTGGCAGCCCTGCTGATCCTCTGCCTCTAATGCTATTAGCCATAGCCCCTGAATAAGCATGCAGCAGATCAGGTGTTTCAGACTTTAAAGTCAGATGTGACAAGACTAGCTGCATGCTTATTTCTGGTGTTATTCAGATACTACTGCAGAGCTAACAGGCAGGCAACTGGTATTGATTAAAAGGAAATAAATATGGCAGCCTCCGTATAACTCTTACTTCAGTTTCCCTTTAAGGACCAGGCCATTTTACATGCGGGGGGGGGGGGGGGGGGGAGGCATATTTGGGGGGGCCAGGCAGCCGGATCCCCCGGAGTATAGATATCTGGGTGTGGTGTCCCCCATATAGCCAGCAGCCTTTACTCACCTCCCAGGCTCCAGCGATGAGCAGCTCTACCCCCTCCGCTCTGGCCGGCATCCTCGCTTGCACTGCTGTTAAGTTCCAGGTCGCAGCTTGATGACGTCATCAACCCGACACTTACGTCAGAGTGAGCAGGGATGCCGGTGTAATGTCTGATTGCGCTGCCTGGAAGCTCCCTTCCACACTGAGTAGCATGCATGCTCAGTGTGAAGTTAATTATGCTGCTGAAGGTAAAATAATAACTATCTCTGCTTCCACACATCCTACACCCCTCAAAATTCCAGGGTAGGGAGGGGACCCCCCGAACTACCTCTATGCCAAATTGCAGCGCCCAAGCCCCACTGGTTCAGGAGATAGATTAGAGAAACCTATTTCGGGAACCAGTGGGTCTCGGGGGCTGCAATTTGGCATAGAGGTAGTTTGGGGGGTCCCCTCCCTACCCTGAAAATTTAGGGAGTGTAGGATGTGTGGGAGCGGAGATATTTTATATTTTACCACCAGCAGCATATATAAACAGGAACTGTGGCCGCACAGTCTCCTACGGGCAGTGCAAAAATAACAGGCAGCGTAATCAGACACAACACCGGCCAAAGTGTCATATGACAGCTTAATCACCCCTCTCGGGTGCACACGATCGCGTTGGGAGCGGAAGCAGCAGGTGGCGTAAATCCTCTGCTGCATCAGAGTTGGATGGAATGGGGCCCTAAACAAGGTGGTATCTGTGGTGCCCCCTTATGATCTTTTTCGTAATCTGGGCTGGAGAGGGGTCAGGACCCCTTGACAGCCACTAGGCCTCAGGCACCTGCCTAGCTTGCCTGGTGGATGATCCTGCTCTGTGTGCAGGAGTGCGGTCGTGAACTTTTGAGGGTCTCAGTGTTGGATTGGTGGTCAGTGGGAGGACCGGGGTTTGCTTTTAAAGATCACGGGGTCGATTTTGCGGTATCCTGCGGTAAAACAGGCGTGTGCAGAAACTGATGCTGGTTTGACACGGCAATTTTGCCTACGGACACCACAGGGCTGCGGGTGTGACCTGTGTACAGTGAGGTGCGCTGATTGCGCAATGCGCGCTACTCTGGTGCCGTTCTTACCGGTAGAATTGCAGTGCACAGTCTACCCTCGGCCGTTATACCGCAGGGCAGGGAATAGACCCGCATGTCACAAACACGGCTTTACAAGAATGGTGATCTTCAGGTTTTTCCTGAACTTCCTCATAGGAGATGTTATCTCATGTTAGCTCAGAATACATTTCAGCACCTGCAAGATGTAGATGAGAAAAGTAATACACTATCATCTCGTTATATTAAACTCTGATATAGTAAACATTCGGGTATAGTAAACTACCTCTCCAGGTCCCGGCCAATCTCCATTATAAGTCTATGGGAGCAGCGCCTGGTATAGTAAACTCAGATATAATAAAACTTCTGTTATAGAAAATATGTTTTTTGGCCCTTACGTGATTCTGACTCTGGATATAGTAAAAAGTGGGCGGTGCATGCATCATATGTCAGTGGCCGCTGCGTGTGTCATGTCAGTGGGCGGTGCATGTGTCATATGTCAGTGGGTGTTGCATATGTCAGTGGGCGGTGCATGTGTCATGTCAGTGGGCGGTGCATGCTTCATATGTCAGTGAGCGGTGCATGCTTCATATGTCAGTGGGCGGTGCATGCGTCATATGTCAGTGGGCGGTGCATGCGTCATATGTCAGTGGGTGGTGCATGCTTCATATGTCAGTGGGCGGTGCATGTGTCATGTCAGTGGGCGGTGCATGTGTCATATGTCAGTGGCCGATACATGTGTCATGTCAGTGGGCGGTGCATGTGTCAGTGGGCGGTGCATGCTTCATATGTCAGTGGGCGGTGCATGTGTCACATGTCAGTGGGCGGTGCATGTGTCATATGTCAGTGGGCGGTGCATGTGCCATATGTCAGTGGGCGGTGCATGTGTCACATGTCAGTGGGCGGTGCATGTGTCATGTCAGTGGGTGGTGCATGTGTCATGTCAGTGGGCGGTGCATATGTCATATGTCAGTGGGCGGTGCATGTGTCATGTCAGTGGCCGATGCATGTGTCATGTCAGTGGCCGATGCATGTGTCATGTGTCAGTGGGCGGTGCATGCTTCATATGTCAGTAGGCGGTGCATGTGTCATAATTCAGTGGGTGGTGCATGTGTCATATGTCAGTGGGCGGTGCATGTGTCATATGTCAGTGGGCGGTGCATGCTTCATATGTCAGTGGGCGGTGCATGTGTCAGTGGGCGGTGCATGCTTCATGACATGCACCGCCCACTGACATATGACATATGCACTGCCCACTGACATGACACATGCACCACCCACTGACATATGAAGCATGCACCGCCCACTGACATATGACACATGCACCGCCCACTGACATATGAAGCATGCACCGCCCACTGACACATGCACCGCCCACTGACATGACACATGCACCGCCCAATGACATATGACATATGCACCGCCCACTGACATATGACACATGCACCACCCACTGACATATGAAGCATGCACCGCCCACTGACATTTTAACACCGTCATGTCAGTGGCTTGTGCATGCTGCATATGTCAGTGGGCGGTGCATGTGTCATGTCAGTGGCCGATGCATGTGTCATGTCAGTGGCCGATGCATGTGTCATGTGTCAGTGGGCGGTGCATGCTTCATATGTCAGTAGGCGGTGCATGTGTCATAATTCAGTGGGTGGTGCATGTGTCATATGTCAGTGGGCGGTGCATGTGTCATATGTTAGTGGGCGGTGCATGCTTCATATGTCAGTGGGCGGTGCATGTGTCAGTGGGCGGTGCATGCTTCATGACATGCACCGCCCACTGACATATGACATATGCACTGCCCACTGACATGACACATGCACCACCCACTGACATATGAAGCATGCACCGCCCACTGACATATGGCACATGCACCGCCCACTGACATATGAAGCATGCACCGCCCACTGACACATGCACCGCCCACTGACATGACACATGCACCGCCCAATGACATATGACATATGCACCGCCCACTGACATATGACACATGCACCACCCACTGACATATGAAGCATGCACCGCCCACTGACATTTTAACACCGTCATGTCAGTGGCTTGTGCATGCTGCATATGTCAGTGGGCGGTGCATGCTTCATATGTCGATGTGCAACCCATGGTCAGCTGCTCTAGCATGTGGAGCCTGGTAGCGTGTGGAGCGCAGTACAGGCTACTTTCACTTGTAGTGCAGATCAGAGCGGACCTACTCATTGCAAAACTAAGGAGAGTGGTGAGGAGAGTGCCAAGTAGGGATGATTAATGAGATGCAAATTTTTCTGAAATTATGCAATTTTTTTTATGCAAATGTATGCAGTTTGAAAACGGACCAATCATTTTAAACCCAGGTTTAAATTGATTGGTCCATTTTCAAGCTGCATATATATTTGCATCAACTCAGAAAAATATGCATACCTTTGATCATCCCTAGTGCTAAGTCCCGCCCGTGGAGGTACCGGAGCCACTTGCATTACAGATGTGCGTGGTTTATGATGACTGGCTGCATTTTTAAGAGAGGCTTCACGATTGGCTCAAGTGTGAGCAGAAAGTTTTGCAGGACACGTGCTGCAAGTCCCGCCCACAGAGGTATCAGAGCCACTCACAGGAAGCCAGTGGCTGCCTCTATTCAGTAATGGCTGAAATTTTTAAGGAGCCCTGGATACTGTACCAGCAATATATGCAGCCCTAAGGTATACTTAAAGAGACTCTGAAGTCTCACAAAAATCATGTTTTTATATTAAAAATCTGTTTAACATGATAGCCCTAACTAAAACACCGCATTCCTGTGGCTGAACTCTAACTAAATCCCCCCAAACTCCCCGGGGCACACTGCAGGGAGCACTTCCGTGAGAGGCAGAGCTTTCAGCTGCAGCTCTGCCTCTCCACGGGTCTATCAGTACGTATCTCCGCCTCACCCCGGAGAGGCGGAGATCCGCAATGGATTGATGCAAATGGAGGCAGAGCTGCAGTTGAAAGCTCTGCCTCCCGGGGCAGCAAAATCCATGTCCAAGAAAGCAGTGGATTGGGGGGGGGGGGGGGTTGAGTTGGGGGGATTTAGAGTTCAGCCGCAGAGATGCAGCGTTTTAGGTAGGGCAATCATGTTAAAGAGATTTTTTATATAAAAACATGATTGTTATGAGACTTCAGAGTCTCTTTAACCTTGTAGTCCATCAAATTTTGTAAGAAGAAAAAATCGGCACTAGATGCAGACTTGGCAGATCAGGAGATGCAGGTGCAGACAAGCAATTGTGCCTCCAGCAGATAATTATATCAAAAAGTTGAGAGGAAAGAGAATTTCCGGGCACCAATTGCATACAGAAGTCACCTTTTATTTATGCTCCCGACACCTTCAAAATGTACATGCAATAAATCTTAGCCTAACAGCCGTTTCACAGGATAACCGGCTTCTTCAGAAGCAGCAGATACAAGTATGGGCCCTTGGTGGTGGAAAAACTGGCCAATCGAAATTGATTGTGTGTATCAGGCTGATTCTGGAATCCGTGAAGAACAGTTCTGCAGAGACGGAGAGCAGACATTGCCCGACAACTCAGCCCCATAGATGACACAAACCGGCTCATCCATAAGATCTTTATTTATCATCACAGCCCGCAGGACATGCCTGCAATGTCACAGTCCTTGTTGTACAGTATTTATGTCACACACAGATCTCAGTGTCACTTTATATAACAGCCTTTCATTATAATCTACAGTGAGTACAAATCCGGCCTAAATTAAGATTAAAGCGGACCTGAACTTCCTCTCTGCTGTATACACAACAGCATAATAACCGCTGTTAGGCTAAGTTCACAGTAGGACGTTGTGGTGCTGCATTTAATAAAGTCTTATAACGCAGGTTACCGCACTACAATAAGAAGTCTATCGGACGTTCACAGTGTGACGTTAGCATTGCAGTGTAACATGTAGCTTTGTGTTCTTTGAACGGGATTTCCTGATCAAAGATCGCCGCAGGCGATCGAAGCGGGTGGGGGGATGAAGCCCTAGGCTCGCTACATGATTTAAAAAAAAAAAAAATTTTTAAAAGACTGCTGCGCTGCCCCCTGGCGGTTTCTAATAGACCGCCAGGAGGGTTAAGGGCCCGATTCCATTAGAGCGAATCTGCATGCGTTTCCTGCATGCTGATTCGCATAGAGAATACAAGTGGATGGGCCTGTTTCCACTTGTCAGGATTTCTGAGCGTTTTGCTGTGCAGAAAAAATCTGCACGGTAGACCCCGCAGAATTCACATACCGCAATGCGATTCGCATACAATGTATTTAATAGGGAATTCGCATGCTCTTTCGTATGCAAATTTTACCACAAATTTGCGGGCGTTTTCCCATAAAATCAATGTAAAAGCACACAGGCACTGATATAGTTAAATTCGCATACTTACTAACATCTCTGAAAACGCCCGCGAATTTGCGGTAAAATTTGCATCCGCGTGCAAATTCATTTTGCATTTTCCGCGACTAATTCGCACCGCACAAGTGGAAATGGGCCCTAAAGCACACCTGGGGCTCGATTCACTGTAGGGTGATAACTGCTATCACAGCAATTATCACATGATCTGCCGCGATCACGTGCAAACCTTCGCTTATCACGCAAAGTAATCTTTTACGCGCGAGGCGGATCGCGTGATAACTGCTGTGATAGCAGTTATTACGCTATAGTGAATCGAGCCCCTGAAGTGACAGGGATATGGAGGGTGCCATATTTATTTCCTTTTGAAGAATGCACATTGCCTGGCTGTCCTGCTGATCATCTGCCTCTAATAATTTTAGCCATAGACCCTGAACAAGCATGCAGCAGATCAGGTGCTCTGACTGAAGTGTGACTGTAGCTGCATGCTTGTTTCTGGTGTGATTCAGACACTATTGCAGCCAAAGAGATCAGGTTTGCCAGGCAACCTCGTATTGTGTAACAGGAAATAAATATGGCAGCCTCCATAACCCTCTAACTTCAGGTGTCCTTTAATTAGCACTCTCGCGGCTGCAACGTGCAAACAATAACCTCTACAAAAGTCTCATTTGTCCTCTTGCAGTGAATGAACCAACCGATTGGAAGGAGGAGGCGGAGCCAAATGTGGCTTTCTGCCACTGTTTTCATATTGTGTGTTTTCATATTGTGTGGTGGCTGGATAGAGTACTGGTTAAGGGCTCTGCCTTTGACATGGGAGACCAGGGTTCGAATCCTGGCTAGGTCAAGTACCTATTCAGTAAGGAGTTCAAGGCAAGACTCCATAACACTGCAGGGTGGCCTCCTGAGCGCGTCCCAGTGGCTGCAGCTCTTGAGCGCTTTGAGTCCGACAGGAGAAAAGCGCTATACAAATGTTCAGATTATTATTATTATTATTATTATATTAGTTCTCTCCATGCAGGAGGGCCCCTGGGACATTCAGAAGAAAAGTTAAGAGTGCAGGTAGACGCTTCTGAGTGTCAGCACCACATCATGTACACCAGCCCATACGGTATATTGGTTCTCTTTTCAGCATATTCCTGAAATATCAGTACATGAACCCTCTACCAGGCATGGGCAAACTTGGCCCTCCAGCTGTTAAGAAACTACAAGTCCCACAATGCATTGCAAGCATCTTACAGCCACAGTCATGACTCAAAGGCAGATGCATTGTGGGACTTGTAGTTCCGTAACAGCTGGAGGGCCAAGTTTGCCCATGCCTGGTAACCAGACAGCAAGAATGAAACTTAACAAGTGCAAAACAGATCATATTAATGACAGGGAGAGTTTAGAAGAAGTGCAAACAAAACAGAGCAAGAATAGTAGATACTATTTGCTTATCTGATTGTTTCTTGCCCTGGCTAAGATAATTACAGTCTATCTCTGGAAACGTGCAGTAAGGTAGATTTACCCTCAAAGTTCAGAAATGTTCAGTTCAGGTTGTGGAAGCAATGCTAAGAAGTAAATCAAAGACTCCTCTCAGTGGTGTAGCTAAGGAGCTGTGGGCCCCGATGCAAGTTTTACAAGCCTTATCCCCACCGCGGAGAGCAGCGGTCCACGAGGAAGCTACTTGAGCGAAACAATTGTCAACCGGACAGGTCTCTGTGGGTGGCGACACCGGGACGGTGCTGTATTTTGATTGGATACAAACAACTGTACTTTGATTTGTTTTAATCTGCAAAGCTTTGTTAATAAATGATGGCAGTTTAATAGTCAGCTGGTGCCCATGTGAAAAAACTTTGTTTTTGGGTGAGCAAGTTTTACAATGGGGCCCCCAAGCACTCTATACATAACAATTGATACGGCGCACCAAAACCTGCCAATGGCAACTACAGTTTCAGAGATACAAGAAGGGGATGGGGAACAGTTTGTTAATGATTACCACTATTCAAAGTATCTATAGAAGTGATTATTACCAGCACTGGACCAATAGAGAGCTAATACTGAAGTTGAGGGAGGGCCCTTTGGGGCCCCTCTGGCCCAAAGGCCCCGATGCAGTTGAAACCTCTGCAACCCCTATTGCTAAGCCCGTCTCCTCTAACTTCTGATCCTCAACCAACAGTGGTCCTCATTCTCCACAATACCAAAGGCAGCATGGAGGGGCTCAGTGAAGGTGGTGCTGAAGGTGTGGAGGTGTCTGACTGGTTCAACCAGCTCATAAAAGGACAATTTCCCAGCCTCATAGTCCAGATACACCCAGAATCTGTGGGACAAGCACTGATTGCTCAGGGAATTCTCCACACCATTGTGTATCACCGAATAGTTATTTTTGTATCTGGCCAGACACCAAGATTTGTCGTTTTCTCCGAACCAGGACCGATCTCCACTCCTGTCCATACTGGTGTAAGCCAATCCGATCATCCAATCTCCCATCTCGCTGGTCTCTACCTCCCAGTAATGCTGCCCTGACGAGAAATTCCTGAAACTTAAAATCTGTCCGTCCTCAAATCGTTTTGGTGATTGTGGGTAATTCTGATGGTTCGTAGACAGGAAAGCAGATTTCAGGTCCTGTGATACAGATATGTTATTTGCAGCAGTGTCCACGTCCAGTAGGATATCTGAAGCTTCTGAGACACCAATCCTGCTTACATTAGACATGATCATGTTTACTCTTGAGTGTATATTCATAAAGATCAGACCCTCATCCAGGTGTTCTCCAGAATGATGTCCACACAGGTATTCTTTATCCCTCTCCTCTGCCACATCAGCTCTGTCTGACTTCTGGTCCTGCAGGACCATTAGTGGATCAGTTGTGTTGCTCAGCTCCTCAATGTGACGTAGCTTCGCTGCCAACTCTTCTTTCTTCATTTCCAAAAGTTGGATCTGTTGGGAAAGTGGTTGCAAAAGCTGCTCTTGCTCTCTGAAGATCTGGCTCAGGGCCTTCTTCTCTTCTACTTCCATCCATCTCCTGAAGTTCCTAAACAGATCAGTGACCTTCTCTGCCAACTGAAGGCCTTTTTCTTCAGTCTCTCTTATGCTCAGCTGTAAGTTCCGGACTTGCTGATCCACCTCTTCTGTCTTGGAGGTCAGCTTCTGTAGATCATTTTTCAGTTTATCTTTCTTTTTCTCAAAGGCGTACTCGACAGACTTGACTTCGTGTTTGATGTGCTCAGCGAGGCAGCAGCTGTCGCAGATGCAGCTTGAGTCATTGTAGCAGTAGAACGCCAGGGTCTTCTTGTGCAATGGGCATTTTCTGTCCGCCAGAGATCCCACTGGACCAATTAAGACATGTTCGGCTGAGTTGGGGTGGACTCTCAGGTGGTCCTCACACAGAGATATCTCACAGTGCAGGCAGGTTTTCACAGCAGGTACAGGAGAGTCCATGCAGTAAGTGCAGGAGATAAGGAAGTCCTCAGTTTCTGGGGAAGTGGAGTGGAACATTTCCACGATGTTCTGGATGTTGGTGTTCACCTGCAGCCCTGGACACTCCAGAAACTCTTCCCTGCACTCTGGACAAGAGTAAACTCCAAGGCCCTCCTGCGTCTGGAGAACCCGGGCAATACAGACCCGACAGAAGTTGTGTCCACATTTCAGCGTTACAGGGTTGCTGAAAACGTTCAGACAGACGGAGCAGTTCAGACTGTCTCTCAGACCAGTGAAAGCCATTGTTGTGAGTGGGAGGGAGAAGCAGCTCTTATAAAGATGCCTCAGAACCGGTAAGATTAGTTTTTCTGTTTGTTGTTTTTCTTTGAGCTTCTGGTAACCTATTTTGGGAATTCCTTCTAGAGCGGACCTGAACTCAGAACTTCCTCTCTGCTCTAAAATAAGCAACAGCATAATAACCTCTAAAGAAAACATTTCTTTGTTACAGCTGATACAAATCCTGCAATAAATCTGCAGTGCGTCTACTTCCTGCTTTCATGGAAGCAGACATTTGGTTAACATCCTGGGCCTTATTCAGTTCACTTTATCTCCAAAGTTTTCTCCTAGGACAAATTATTTATCTTCTGTTTTTAATTGTTCAGCAATCTGCAATTGAAAAAGTACAACAATTTAGGAGAAAAAGTACTATCAAGTATTTTCTTGCTTGTGGGCTTAAACCCCATTATATTACTAAGATATGAAAATTTCACCTATGAGAAAAACTCAGGTGAAAAGGTGAATAGCATATGGCCCCCTGTGTTTACAAATTAGCTGCTCTGCCAAAGCAACCAGCTGACACAGCTGAGAGATCGAATTACAGTGGTGATTAGTCACAGATGAGGGGGAATTAGACAGGCTAAACTCTCTAAATACATACAGGGTGCATTTCTCCCTGTTTTCCTTCTGTCCTGTGCAAGAGTTCAGGTCCACTTGAAACTGTCCTAGGGGGGTCCTCCTGTTACACAGTGACATACTCAGCACTGCCTGCATCTAATAATCTGTCATGCGCCCTCTAGTGGCCGGACCGCTCAATGCCTTCTGTATTTCAACACACAGACCATCCAACCTTGTGGATGGAACCGGTGCGCTGAAACAGCTGGAATTAATGGGCAGCAGACAGACTAGAAGGGAGTGTGTGAGCTACAGAAACACAAACTACACAATATTTCAGAAACAGGGCTGCCACCACCGCTGTAATGGACAGAGAACCTACTCTGGGTAGCAAAACTTCAGGAAGGCTACTTTCTAAATGACCATCTAGATATGCAATGCTTCTTAGATCCATAAATGAGTAAAGTAAAAGTGTATGTAGACATCTGTCCAGCAAAACTTGATTTTTTGTTTTTAATAGTAAAACAATGCATGAATAGGTGGGGAAATGTGGGAAAACCACTTATGATGGTGCGTAAACAACCAGGAAAGGAAAATTAAATAAGAAATGAATGTTTATAATAAAACAGGTAGCACCTAATATGCCCCACCAGTTTGATCCCTTTATATAGGAAAATGGAATCAATACTAAAATAGTTGAGATATATATGCATTGTTTTGGATATAGCTTTCACTATATAAGTTTTAGCACATTATTTTTTAACAAGTTTGAAATAAAAGTATAAGTTTTATAGTAAAATATTGCTGCAAACAAGATTTGTATAGAAAGAGGCCTTTCCTATATGTTTGAGCACCACCTAGTGGAAGATGCTGGGACTCTGAATGTTTTGGGTTCCAGGCATCTAGTTTGGAGCACATAGGTCTCCCGTCTAGGAGTGCCCGCGCATGCGTCACGTGGTACGCGTGCGCGCCGCCAATGCGGACAGGAGACTGTGTGGTCCAGCGTGGAACGCATTTTGCTTCCTGTCTAAGTGTACGCGTGACACGCGTCATACAGTACGCGTGCCCGCGGCTGACGCAGACAGGAAGTGTCACGTGCCCGGAACACGGAGCTACCGGTTGGTAGTATAAAAGTCACCCATGATGGGATGTCCAACGCGCACGGAGCCTCAGAGGAAGCTCGTTGAGCGAAACGGTCGTCAGGCAGGCCACATTGCCCCACAGCCAGGACTCAATCAGGGTATGTCTGACTACATTTTATATCTATGGGATGGACTTGAATGTATATGTATGAAGATTGAACTGATAGAATAAAGGACCTTGGAGCGGTGCAAGATTTTTTTCTTCATTTAACTAGAATTCTTTCTGTTTGGCTGAAAGCAGGTTTGCCGCTGATAAACTGGCTTGAAGCTGTTTATCATAAATGCAATATAAATAATTCATATATTCAGAAAATTATTGTAATCGTAACAGTTATAGAGGCAATGATAACCCAGTGTATAACAAAAGAAAAAAACAAAAGAAAATGGATACTTAAAGTTTTGGAAGAAATATGTCCTTTGTGGAAACTCCAAGCAAAACGGAAGAGTCCTCTTTGTTCCAGAATAAAAGTCAGACAAAATGGCAGCCAGCCTAGGTACTCATGCTAGCTGCTTGTAATCCTTATACGATGGTAAAACGGAGAACTGCCTGCTGAGAATGCTCTGTTTTTCTTATCCAGATTGGCCTTTGAGGGCAGATCTCAGAGCCCTCCTAGGCTGGGGTTTTATTTTGGCGGGAATTCCAAAATATCTGGAATTTTCATATAGCATACCCTGTTCATCGCACACTAATAATAATAGCAAATATACAATCCTTTGAAAATATCAGTCTCAATGACACTAGACATGAGTATTGTATGATACTCGGTTCCTGAGAAGTTTAATCATCCGGTTGTGGCTTAGCCCAGCGGCATCAATTTAATATGAGATCCTGACCAACAAAATGATATAATTTTCATACCCATCATAAGTACGGTATCTCTTAAAATGGAGAAAATCATACAATACATTAATTTTAGATATGCTTACAGTGGAGCTTGCCGGTCTTGTATCCTGCTAAAGACAAGTACATTGCACTACAAGCCAAATGTTCCTTTCAGATTGTATTTTCACACCTAACTGTGGGTTGCCTGCAGAAAGGGAGATCCTTTGTTCTAGTTAATTAAAGACAAACATTGGCCTACCAGGTCAACAGCTGTACCCAGATGGACAAGACCAGACCCCAGCTTTTTGCTCTGTGGGTCCATAGACAGGCAATCGAAATTTGAAACAATCAGAAAACCGATTGATTACGTTCCTTCCCAAGCCTATTGCATTTCTTCATGAATTGGTTGTCACAGATGTCCTAAACAATACAGCACACAGGATAAAGGCAAGACAAAGTGTACCGGTCACCTACATTATTTTCCACAGAAAATATTCATTAAAAATGTAAGCACATTACCCTACATAATACCCATCAACTTGTGTGACCTTATGGGTTTGTTGTACTTTTCATGTTCCCACCACATGTTACAGCTGATAACTGTCACCAGTGATGGTGGGCAGCAGATCCTTTGCGGCTAGTGAAGTGATCACCAGGTAATGTTCCCGGGGATAGCCTCGCCGGTAATAGAAGGACAAGAGGACCATGTGGTAAGGAGAACTCCATGGCATGGCCGATGAAGCTAGCTGGGTACTGAGCTGGTGGGCGCCAGACTGGATGGGAGACAGGCCAGGCCAGATGTTGGGGTAGGTTGTAGGCAAAGCAAGGTCAGGATTACGGATGCTCATCGGATTCTGCGGAATTGAAATTTCCACATTTTGGATTGTAAATTTGCACTTCAGATCGGAAAACGGAAATTAGGATTCTGTGGAAATTCAATTTAATGCAACTCGGCCAAATTTTAGCCGAAACACAGAACTCGGAGGCATTGCACCAATCAGAAAATGCAGACCTTTTCAGCAAAATTTTAATTGTACACCGATCAAAAGACTGATTTTTCGTTTTTCCTTTTTTGCAATTTCCGATGTTTTTTTTTTATTTTTTTGCATCCTCTAATGCAAAGAATTACTAATAAAACACTCCTTTAAAAATCGAGAAACGGAAAATCGGAAATCGGTAAATCCGAATTTGGAACTTCTGCGGGATCATAAATTGGCCAAAAAGCAGAGTTAAGAGTAATCGGTATCATAAATCGGGATCATAAATTGGCACTTCCAACCATCCCTAGTCAGGATACCCGCCAAGACTGGCATTAGGTAGCTGATTGGGAGTTGGATTGATAACTGGAGCAGGAGAACGGGTGTGGTCCTTCAAGCTGGACCTACAGCGGGAGCAGGAGATCAGTAGTCCTTCAAACTGGGCATACAGCAAGAGATCAGGTGTAGTCCTTCAGGCTGGGCCTACAGCAGGAGATCAGGTGTAGTCCTTCAAGCTAGGCCTACAGCAGGAGATCAGGAGTAGTCCTTCAGGCTGGGCCTAGAGCAGGAAATCAGGAGTAGTCCTTCAGGCTGGGCCTAGAGAAGGAGATCAGGAGTAGTCCTTCAGGCTGGGCCTACAGCAGTAGATCAGGAGTAGTCCTTCAGGCTGGGCCTACAGCAGGAGATCAGTAGTACTTCAGGCTGGGCCTAGAGAAGGAGATCAGGAGTAGTCCTTCAGGCTGGGCCTACAGCAGTAGATCAGGAGTAGTCCTTCAGGCTGGGCCTACAGCAAGAGATCAGGAGTAGTCCTTCAGGCTGGGCCTACAGCATGAGATCAGGAGTAGTCCTTCAGGCTGGGCCTACAGCAGGAAATCAGGAGTAGTCCTTCAGGCTGGACCTACAGCAGGAGATCAGGAGTAGTCCTTCAGGCTGGACCTACAGCAGGAAATCAGAAGTAGTCCTTCAAGCTGGGCCTACAGCAGGAGATCAGGAGTAGTCCTTCAGGCTGGGCCTAGAGAAGGAGATCAGGAGTAGTCCTTCAAGCTGGGCCAACAGCAGGAGATCAGGAGTAGTCCTTCAGGCTGGGCCTAGAGGAGGAGATCAGGAGTAGTCCTTCAAGCTGGGCCTACAGCAGGAGATCAGGAGTAGTCCTTCAGGCTGGACCTAGAGAAGGAGATCAGGAGTAGTCCTTCAGGCTGGGCCTACAGCAGGAGATCAGGAGTAGTTCTTTAGGCTGGGCCTACAGCAGGAGATCAGGAGTAGTCCTTCAGGCTGGGCCTACAGCAGGAGATCAGGAGTAGTCCTTCAGGCTGGACCTACAGCAGGAGATCAGGAGTAGTCCTTCATGCTGGACCTACAGCAGGAAATCAGGAGTACTCCTTCAAGCTGGGCCTACAGCAGGAGATCAGGAGTAGTCCTTCAGGCTGGGCCTACAGCAGGAGATCAGGAGTAGTCCTTCAAGCGGGGCCTACAGCAGGAGATCAGGAGTAGTCCTTCAGGCTGGGCCTACAGCAGAAGATCAGCAGTAGTCCTTCAAGCTGGGCCAACAGCAGGAGATCAGGAGTAGTTCTTCAGACTGGGCCTACAGCAGTAGATCAGGAGTAGTCCTTCAAGCTGGGCCTACAGCAGGAGATCAGGAGTAGTCCTTCAAGCGGGGCCTACAGCAGGAGATCTGGAGTAGTCCTTCAGGCTGGACCTACAGCAGGAGATCAGGAGTAGTCCTTCAGGCTGGACCTACAGCAGGAGATCAGGAGTAGTCCTTCAGGCTGGGCCTACAGCAGGAGATCTGGAGTAGTCCTTCAGGCTGGACCTACAGCAGGAGATCAGGAGTAGTCCTTCAGGCTGGGCCTACAGCAGGAGATCAGGAGTAGTCCTTCAGGCTGGGCCTACAGCAGGAGATCAAGAGTAGACCTTCAGGCTGGACCTACAGCAGGAGATCAGGAGTAGTCCTTCAGGCTGGGCCTACAGCAGGAGATCAGGAGTAGTCCTTCAGGCTGGGTCTACAGCAGGAAATCAGGAGTAGTCCTTCAAGCTGGGCCTACAGCAGGAAATCAGGAGTAGTCCTTCAGGCTGGGCCTACAGCAGGAGATCAGGAGTAGTCCTTCAGGCTGGACCTACAGCAGGAAATCAGGAGTAGTCCTTCAAGCTGGGCCTACAGCAGGAGATCAGGAGTAGTCCTTCAGGCTTGGCCTACAGCAGGAGATCAGGAGTAGTCCTTCAGGCTGGACCTACAGCAGGAAATCAGGAGTAGTCCTTCAAGCTGGGCCTACAGCAGTAGATCAGGAGTAGTCCTTCAGGATGGGCCTACAGCAGGAGATCAGGAGTAGTCCTTCAGGCTGGGCCTACAACAGGAGATCAGGAGTAGTCCTTCAGGCTGGACCTACAGCAGGAAATCAGGAGTAGTCCTTGAGGCTGGACCTACAGCAGGAGATCAGGAGTAGTCCTTCAGGCTGGACCTACAGCAGGAAATCAGGAGTAGTCCTTCAAGCTGGGCCTACAGCAGGAGATCAGGAGTAGTCCTTCAGGCTGGGCCTACAGCAGGAGATCAGGAGTGGGCCTACAGCAGGAGATCAGGAGTACCGGTAGTCCTTCAGGCTGGGCCTACAGCAGGAGATCAGGAGTAGTCCTTCAGGCTGGGCCTAAGCAGGAGATCAGGAGTAGTCCTTCAGGCTGGGCCTACAGCAGGAGATCATGAGTAGTCCTTCAGGCTGGACCTACAGCAGGAGATCAGGAGTAGTCCTTCAGGCTGGGCCTACAGCAGGAGATCAGGAGTAGTCCTTCAGGCTGGGCCTACAGCAGGAGATCAGGAGTAGTCCTTCAGGCTGGGCCTACAGCAGGAGATCTGGAGTAGTCCTTCAGGCTGGACCTACAGCAGGAGATCAGGAGTAGTCATTCAGGCTGGGCCTACAGCAGGAGATCAGGAGTAGTCCTTCAGGCTGGGCCTACAGCAGGAGATCAGGAGTAGTCCTTCAGGCTGGGCCTACAGCAGGAGATCTGGAGTAGTCCTTCAGGCTGGACCTACAGCAGGAGATCAGTAGTAGTCCTTCAGGCTGGGCCTACAGCAGGAGATCAGGAGTAGTCCTTCAAGCTGGGCCTAGAGCAGGAGATCAGGAGTAGTTCTTCAGGCTGGGCCTAGAGCAGGAAATCAGGAGTAGTCCTTCAAGCTGGGCCTACAGCAGGAAATCAGGAGTAGTCCTTCAAGCTGGGCCTACAGCAGGAGATCAGTAGTAGTCCTTCAGGCTGGGCCTAGAGCAGGAGATCGGGAGTAGTCCTTCAAGCTGGGCCTACAGCAAGAGATCAGGAGTAGGCCTTCAGGCTGAGTCAATGGATGTATGCTGGGGCATCTAGTTTGTTCTTCTGGTTTAGTCTGGGAATAATAGCCAGAGGAAAGGTGATTATTTGATTTGTAACCTCTTAAAGATCTCCTTCCAGAATGTAGAAATGATGCCCACCCTTCGTTGGAAGACATGTCTGTGGCTGTGGGTAGCCCATGTGGTCTTTCTTTTAGGAAACACTCTGCAGTAGTGGCAGCAGAAGGAGTAAAGGCGCATACACACATCAGACTATAGTCTTTTGAAAATGAAAGCTCACAGACCAATCTTACCACCTTTCATGTAGTATGAGAGCCACACCTACACAGTCTTTTCTATGGAGCTGAACTCCACATCAGAAAAAAATCTTTGCAAGATGCTGCACACACAGATGCTGTACAGACACAAAAGATCAGTATCTGCAAAAGATCTGTTTCTGCCAAAAATCCATTTCTGCAAATTGCAATGATAGTCTATGAGATCTGCAGATCATCATACACACATGATTTAACTGACATTCATCTGCAGATCAAGCAATCATCTGCAGATCTGAAAATCCATCCTGGTGGATCTGATCTGCAGATGAATGTCAGTTAAATCGTGTGTATGATGATCTGAAGATCTCATAGACTATCATTGCAATTTGCAGGAATGGATTTTTGGCAGGAACAGATCTTTTGCAGATATTGATCTTTTGTGTCTGTACAGCATCTATGTGTGCAGCATCTTGCAAAGATTTTTTTGTGATGGGGAGTTCAGCTCCATAGAAAAGACTGTGTAGAGTATGGCTCTCATACTACATGAAGGGTGGTAAGATTGGTCTGTGATCTTTCATTTTCCAAAGACTATGGTCTGACGTGTGTATGCACCTTAACTCTCATGGAGATAGAATCGGCCATCTTGGGTAAGTATTTTACAAACAGGAAGTTTTAAATCAGAATGACACCGTTTATTGGCCATCATAAAGAGGAACTTCATCCTAATCAGTAGCTGATCAGTACCTTTTCTAGATCATAGATCATTGAGGACTCTGTATGGCTGATATTGTGGTGAAACCCCTCCCACAATGTGGTGTCATGACCAAGGTCCTGACCATTTGCTGTCTGTAAACCTTGTTGCATTATAGGAAATAACAGCTGTTTACAACTGCCGGTTTTTGGTGTGCACCAGGCCTTTCAGAAAAAATGGGCGTGGTCATGACCAGATGAAGGCGGGGCTAACTGTAATTTAAAGTGAACCCAGGGTGAGAGTGATATGGTGGCTGCCATATTTATTTCCTTTTAAACAATTCTAGTTGCCTGGCAGCCCTGCTGATCTATTTGGCTGCAGTAGTGAACTGAATTACACCAGAAACAAGCATGCAGCTAATCTTGTTAGTTCTGACAATATTGTCAGAAACCCCTGACCTGCTGCATGCTTGTTCAGGATCTATGGTTGAAATAATAAAGGTGCGTACACACGTCAGATAAAAGTCTTTGGAAAATGAAAGATCACAGACCAATTTTACCCCCTTTCATGTAGTATGAGAGCCATACCTACACAGTCTATTCTATGGAGCTGAACTCCCCATCAGATAAAATCTTTGCAAGAGGCTCAATTCAATTCACTTTATTGTCATTGTGTAACACAACGAAATTAAGGGGCCCATACACGCATTTCTTATCTATCTGCTGCCAATCTGACGAGTGTATGGGCACCTTTACTTTTCATGACAACCCCACGGTGCATATAGGGAACATAGTGATAGTAACAAGGAAGAGAAGAAATTATACAAGCATGCCAGGTATTACAGATGTTTAAACAATTTGTGCACAGTGTTAATTATTTCAGAGAGGATTCAGAGTTTATCAAGTTTATGGCGGATGGGAAAAAGCTGTCTTTCAGTCTGTTTGTGTGTGTGCGGGTTGATCTAAAACGTTTACCTGATGGAAGGAGCTCAAACAAAGCATCAACCAGCAGCTTCTGTGGGAGGTTAGCGCTCCTTAGTTTCCTCAGAATGTAGAGGCGTTGTTGTGCTTTGCCAGTTAGAGCTAAAGCATTGTCAGCCCAGGACAGGTTCTCTGCGATGGTGACTCCCGAAAATTTGAAGCTGGAAACTCTCTCCACAGCCTCTGCATTGATCATTAGCAGTAGGTGAGTGGTCTTTTTGGTGGTCCTAAAGTCCAGAATAATTTCTTTGGTCTTCTTTGTATTTAATAACAGGTTGTTAATGTCGCACCATGCAGTCAGGTTCCTAACTTCTTCTCTGTATGCAGCTTCCGCATTGTCTGATATAAGCCCAATGACAGTCGTATCATCTGCAAACTTAACAATTACGTTTGAGGTATGGATAGGCTGGCAGTCATGGGTGAAAAGTGCATAGAGGAGAGGGCTTAATACACAGCCCTGTGGCACGCCAGTGCTCAGGGTAAGGGTGGAGGATGTCTGTTTTCCTAGTCTGACAGTTTGAGGGCGATTAGTAAGGAAGTCCAATAACCAAGTACATATGGAGGGAGCAAGACCTAGTGCATGGAGTTTGTTGGTCAGCTGGCTAGGTACAATGGTGTTAAATGCTGAGCTGTAGTCAACAAAGAGCATCCTAACATAGGAGTTGGGGTTTTCCAGGTGTGAGAGGGCAGCATGGAGAGCTACACAGATGGCATCCTCAGTCGATCTATTGACGGTAAGCAAACTGGTGTTGATCTAGATTTGCTGGGATGGAGGCCTTGATGTGTGTGGCTACCAGTCGTTCAAAGCACTTGGCGATGACAGGGGTTAGAGCAACTGGTCGATAATCATTAAGACAGGTTATCCTAGGATTTTTAGGCTGCACACAAAGATGCTGTACACATTCAACAGATCAGTATCTGCAAAAGATCTGTTCCTGCAAAAGATGCATTCATAGTCTATGATATCTGCAGAGCCCATACACACCTTGTTTAATGGACATTCATCTGCAGATCTGACAATTATCTGCCGATCTGAAGATCCAACCTGGTGGATCTGATCTACAGATAATTGTCCGTTAAACAAGGTGTGTATGAGATCTGCAGATATCATAGACTATGAATGCATTTTGCAGGAATGGATCTTTTGCAGGAACAGATCTTTTGCAGATACTGATCAGCATCTTTGTGTGCAGCATCTTGCAAAGATTTCTATCTGATGGGGAGTTCAGCTCCATAGAATAGACTGTGTAGAGTATGGCTCTCATACTACATGAAAGGGGGTAAAATTGGTCTGTGATCTTTCATTTTCCAAAGACTTTTATCTGACGTGTGTACCCACCTTTAGAGGCAGAGGACCAACACAGCAGCCAGGCAGCTGGTATTGCTTAAAAGGAGATAAATATGGCAGCCTCAATATTATTCTCACCTCGGGTTCCCTTTAAAAGTGCAACGCAAAGACAGAGGGCCCAAGTTTTGGTGACCCTTTCCCCAGAAAATTCACATAATTGTGCATGTTTTCTCAAGAAAATACATGTAATGTGAGCAGATTTGAACAAAAAACACGTTCAATGACCCCAATATGCACAATCGTTATCAGATATGACCCCAATATGCAAAACCGTTATCAGATATGACCCCAATATGCTCAATCGTTATCAGATATGACCCCAATATGCACAATCGTTATCAGATATGACCCCAATATGCACAATAGTTATCAGATATGACCCCAATATGCACAATCGATATCAGATATGACCCCAATATGCACAATCGTTATCAGATATGACCCCAATATGCACAATCGTTATCAGATCTGACCCCAATATGCACAATCCTCAGCAGATCTGACCCCAATATGTACAATCCTCAGCAGATCTGACCACAATATGCACAATGCACAGCAGATCTGACCCCAATATGCACAATGCTCAGCAGTTCTGACCACAATGTGCACAATGCTCAGCAGTTCTGACCCCAATATGCACAATGCTCAGCAGTTCTGACCCCAATATGCACAATGCTCAGCAGTTCTGACCCCAATATGCACAATGCTCAGCAGTTCTGACCCCAATATGCACAATCCTCAGCAGATCTGACCACAATATGCACAATCCTCAGCAGATCTGACCCCAATATGCACAATGCACAGCAGATCTGACCCCAATATGCACAATCGTTATCAGATATGACCCCAATATGCAAAACCGTTATCAGATATGACCCCAATATGCTCAATCGTTATCAGATATGACCCCAATATGCACAATCGTTATCAGATATGACCCCAATATGCACAATAGTTATCAGATATGACCCCAATATGCACAATCGATATCAGATATGACCCCAATATGCACAATCGTTATCAGATATGACCCCAATATGCACAATCGTTATCAGATCTGACCCCAATATGCACAATCCTCAGCAGATCTGACCCCAATATGTACAATCCTCAGCAGATCTGACCACAATATGCACAATGCACAGCAGATCTGACCCCAATATGCACAATGCTCAGCAGTTCTGACCACAATGTGCACAATGCTCAGCAGTTCTGACCCCAATATGCACAATGCTCAGCAGTTCTGACCCCAATATGCACAATGCTCAGCAGTTCTGACCCCAATATGCACAATGCTCAGCAGTTCTGACCACAATGTGCACAATGCTCAGCAGTTCTGACCACAATGTGCACAATGCTCAGCAGTTCTGACCACAATGTTCACAATGCTCAGCAGTTCTGACCCCAATATGCACAATGCTCAGCAGTTCTGACCCCAATATGCACAATCCTCAGCAGATCTGACCACAATATGCACAATCCTCAGCAGATCTGACTCCAATATGCACAATGCACAGCAGATCTGACCCCAATATGCACAATCCTCAGCAGATCTGACCACAATTTGCACAATGCTCAGCAGTTCTGACCCCAATATGCACAATGCTGAGCAGATCTGACCCCAATATGCACAATGCTCAGCAGTTCTGACCACAATGTGCACAATGCTCAGCAGTTCTGACCCCAATATGCACAATGCTCAGCAGTTCTGACCCCAATATGCACAATGCTCAGCAGTTCTGACCCCAATATGCACAATGCTCAGCAGTTCTGACCACAATGTGCACAATGCTCAGCAGCTCTGACCACAATGTGCACAATGCTCAGCAGTTCTGACCACAATGTGCACAATGCTCAGCAGTTCTGACCCCAATATGCACAATGCTCAGCAGTTCTGACCCCAATATGCACAATCCTCAGCAGATCTGACCACAATATGCACAATCCTCAGCAGATCTGACCCCAATATGCACAATGCTCAGCAGTTCTGCCCCAAATATGCACAATGCTCAGCAGATCTGACCCCAATATGCACAATCCTCAGCAGATCTGACCACAATATGCACAATGCTCAGCAGTTCTGACCCCAATATGCACAATGCTCAGCAGATCTGACCCCAATATGCACAATGCTCAGCAGATCTGACCACAATATGCACAATGCTCAGCAGTTCTGTCCCCAATATGCACAATGCTCAGCAGATCTGACCCCAATATGCACAATGTTCAGCAGATCTGACCCCAATATGCACAATGCTCAGCAGATCTGACCCCAATATGCACAATGCTCAGCAGTTCTGACCCCAATATGCACAATCCTCAGCAGATCTGACCCCAATATGCACAATGCTCAGCAGATCTGACCACAATATGCACAATCCTCAGCAGATCTGACCACAATATGCACTATGCTCAGCAGATCTGACCCCAATGTGCACAATGCTCAGCAGATCTGACCCCAATGTGCACAATGATCAGCAGTTCTGACCCCACTATGCACAATGCTCAGCAGTTCTGACCCCAATATGCACAATCCTGCACAAATGCAGCTAAAGGAACGGATCAGTCGATTTGGAGTGAGATGGAGACCGGAGTTCCTTCAAACAGATCCGGTGACTGCAGAACTGCAAAGAAAGGTGAACGAACAGCAAAAAGTGGTGGTGGAGCTGGAGGAGAAAGGTGGACCCTTTCGGGAGACCTACCGAAATGCTACCCAGTTCCGTCAGCAAGCAACAAAACAGGCTATGGAGAGAGCAATCCCTGCACCTGATGTGAGAGCTGAGGCATCCCAAAAACTCCAAACCGTGAGTCCTGCGGAAAGGGTGGAGGGTAATCCCTGTGAAAACCCGTGTGGGCCGGTGGAGGAGATGGAGGTGACCCTGAGAAGTGCGGAGGGAGCTGGGGCCAGTGAAGTGCAGCAGAATGATCCAGCTGTGTCTGAAAACCCCATCGCTCAACCCCCTGGTGTGGTGCCTACTGCTGTGAAAGCTGATGGAGATGGAGGTGTTCCTGCTGTGTGCAAAGTCCAGGATGCTGATGTTACCCAAATGAAAGATGTGGGGGAGAAGCCTGTGCAGTCTGATGTGCTTACTGTGGATGGAAGGAGCGCTGACAGTGAAAGCTGTGATGTCCCTGTATGTCCAGATGTGCCCCCAGCAGCCCCTGCAGAACTACAGCCCTGTACAGATAATATGGGTGAAGTGCCTGTATGTCCAGATGTGCCCCCAGCAGCCCCTATAGAACTACAGCCCTGTACAGAGAGTATGAGGGAAGTGCCTGGCGCTGAGGAGGAAACAAAGGAGGAGATCCGTGCATCGCTCCCTAGAGCAGCAAAGAAAAGGAGATGGGGGTACAAACTTACAGTACAGAAGAAACATGGCGCCCGCAAGCAGCCCTGCGCTCCACAACCGTCTACTGTGGAGAGCACGAGGGCTGGACCAGCAGGGAAGCGCCTGGCGAAAACCGGAAGTGACGTCACCGGAAGTCGTAAAACCGGAAGTGACGTCACCGGAAGTAAGGTACTGTGCGTCCCTGCTGCCATGAATGCTGGAACTAGCAGCAGCAGCAGCAGCAGCAGCAATGTCACTGGAGCTGGCAGCAGTGGGGGAGGTGATGTACTGAAGGAATCATGTGAGCCTGGCAGCGGAGGTAAGAGGCAGTGTGCTGCAGGTCACATGGATTCACCTGTAAAGGGGAATGATAGCGCTGTGCTGCCCCCTACTGGTGACAAAACTGAAATAGCTGTACAAATTGAAAAACAGTCCATTTCCAGGGACAAAAATGTAGATAATACATGTAATGTTACTGATGTGGAAAGCGATATTCTGGTAGATAAGAATAATGAATGTGGTGATCCTCTTGTGGAGTCTGGTGGGAGTCGGGGGTCAGGATTGGCCACAGCTGCTGTCAACCTTGAATTTACCACTGTGGACACCATTTTTGGTGACGTACAGACTGTAGCTGTAAAAAGGTCGGTGCTGATTCCTGACTCTACTGGCACAGATGTTTCTCTTGTGGTACCTGATTCACCCGGCAAAGCACTATCATCTCAGCATGAAAGGAAAAATGATTTTTTGCACGAAAAAGTAATTGGTGATTTCATAGCTGGCAGCAGGCGGTATGTTTTTGAACCAGAGGTGTTGTATGTACTAGAAGCTAAAACCTGCGAAACTGTTGATTTTTTTTCTTTACCAGATAATGTTGACCTAAGCAAAATTACCTCAGTAGGACTGGGTGACTCTAGTTTAGGCATCCAGGCGGATTTCAAAACAACCGATCTCAGATTTTTAATCAGAAATGAAGTTCTTTTCTGTTATGACATCAATGGTAATGAAATCCTTATGGAGATTATTAATGGGGTAGGGGAATGTCATCCGTCTATAAAGCAAGCAGCTTCCTCTTCCATCCCTAGTGTAGCCTCCATTACGAGAGGTGGGAAAGCTACGGTACCTGTCGTGGTACCTAAGTTACCGGTCAACAAACCCGTCTCGTATGCCCGGGTGGCGGGGGGTGGGGTGGGAGGTGGTGTTGCAGGTGGTAAGAGAGTGCCCGCTCCCTTGGAACAGGGGGAGGATGCATCCGTGTTGGGGGGAAGGAGGAATGTGGTCCGTTTGAAATGGATTGGGGAGTCCCGGATCCCGGGAAAGCAGGACTTCGTCCGCCTTCTCCTTGACACGGGTGTAAAGGCCCAGGACATTTATGCGATCATTGCACCTGGTGACCCCCCTGAGTACTACGACGTTAGCTTTCTGACTTCAGGGGGGCAAGAGTTTTTTATGGAAGAGAAGGATAGAAGGAGAGCAGAGTGGAAAAATTTTGTTGCATCGTATGTGTCTCGGCAACCCCTGGAGAGGAAAGCTACCGTCGTAGTGTACAATGAGTCCATCCCAGTACAAGACGTTATCCTCTGGCTCTCTCACTATGTAGATGTGGTGTCCCGTCCCCAGAGGATCCTGGATGACCTGGGTATCTGGTGGGGCGGTTATGAGATCCCGATAAAAATGAGATATAAAAATGGAGTATATTGTCACGTGCCCAGATCTGCTCTGATCGGGAGAGACAAGATCTCAGTTTTCTACCCGGGTCAGCCTAGGGTCTGCAACCGTTGTGGGGGGAGGGGACACTACAGCTATGGCTGTAAGCAGCCCCGGTGTGGACTTTGCCAGGAGTTTGGGCATGACGCGAAGGATTGTAAAAACATTAAATGTAATTTGTGCCACAGCTTTGGCCATCCATACAGTGTGTGCCCAAACTCCTGGGAAAACCTGCCTGCCGCAGTGAAGGAGGCCTTGTTGGTAAAGATAGAAGAGGAGGGAGTACAGTCGTATGCCCTTAACCTTCCCATTGTGCAGTCCTCTCAGTCTGTCTCCCCTGTCACCCTTCCCGATGTGTCAAATCCTGTGTCTGAACCTATTGTAAACCCAACGACTGTGCTCCCCCCTGAAACGGCGTCTGCTGATGGGGCCTCCGAGGAACTGTGGCATACGGTGAAGAGGGCCAGGGGGAGAGGTCGTGCTGGGAATGTGAGGAGGGGAGCGGGCACTCTCTCCCAGAATTTGTCCGAGGCTGAAGGCCCAAAAAGGAAAGCCACTGATATCCCTCATCCTGGGTCTCACATGGGTCCCAGGGAAAAGGGACCTAAGAAAAATTCATCTCACAGAGATGGTGAGGGGCCATTGCCCCAATCAACTCCGAAACTTGGGCCTAGTTCCAAAACTTCTTCCCCTTCTTCAACTGATCCCCCTGAAACCTCTCCCTTACCTCCCCCTCCTGTTAAACCTTCCCCTCCTGTTCCACCCCCCATCCCTCCTGATGAACTTTCCGTCCCCGGTCCTTTGTCAGATCCCCCTGGTCCAATATCACCTTCTGAAACATCTGCGGTTCCTCCCTCAACAGAGAGAGAGCCGTTGATGTCTGTCGAGTGGGAAGATTTACCGGCAGATGAACTATTATATTTGGAAAACAGACTTAAGTATGTAAAAAAGCATAAACCGAAAACCTTGAAGGAAAGACGGTTGCAAAAACAGTACGAGACCGCTGTTAAAAGACAAGGCATTCATTTGTCTAACAGATTCAATGCTTTGAATAGTGAACAAGCAGATCCGCCCTCTGAGGAGGGTATGGACACATCAGATTCTGGGCAGAAGAATACATCCTAATGTTGTCTCTGTCTTGTGTTTTTCTATTTTTTTTTGTCCTTAGTGAAGTAAGTTGGAGGGATTCTACCTTAAACACTCAAATGGCTGTTTCCCCACCATTGAAACTGGCAACCATTAATGTTTCCAGTATAAAATCAGTAAGAGCTCGTAAACTAGCCTTATTTTTTCTCAGTGAGTTTGATGCTGACATTTTGTTTTTGCAGGAGACTAGGCTCACCTCTTTGGCCGATATCCATCTGGCCAAGAGGGACTGGAGGTCCGGTCCGAGTTTTTGGTCTCTTGCGGCTGAGCCTTACAGTGGTGTGGCGGTGCTTTTTACTGGTATGGTAACTTGCCGGCGAGTGGTTGAGGTGGAGATGGGGAGATGTCTGGTCCTAGACGTCGCTGTGAGGGGGCAAGACCTCAGATTAATTAATATCTATGCACCCCAGTCGGCCTGGGAGAGGAAGTGCCTCTTTACAGCGATCAGGCCTTTCCTTTTTACGACCCAGCCGGTAGTGTTTGGTGGTGATTTCAACACCATTGTTAGGGTTATGGACAGGAGTGGTACCAACACTCAGCTGGGTTCTGACAGCAAATTTCTTAATAGGATAGTTAGTGAGGCTGGTCTGGTGGATGTTCACGTTCGACATTCACCAGGCCTCACTGGGTACACCTTTCGTAGATTAGATAGTCAGAGTAGGATAGACAGGTTTTTTTGTTACAGAGCGTTTCACTGCCACGGCCCCTAGGGTACAGGCAGTGGAATTCTCGGATCACTGTATTCTATCGGTGGACCTGAATGTTTCAGATGCTGCTCCCAGAGGTAGGGGTATCTGGAGACTAAATTCGTCTATGCTACTGGAAGAGAGTGTAAGACAATCTGTTGAGGAATTTTTTCAGGCACAGATTACCATACTGGACTGCTTTGACAACAGGTCGGAGTGGTGGGAGGTAGTCAAAAGACGTGTTGTTGCTCTTTTCAAGAACCTAGCCAGGAAAAGACAAATTGGTAAATATGTTGCTTACCAACGATTGAGGAAAAGGCTTGAAGTTCTTGTTTCGGAAGGCGGAGATCATGGGGAAATCTCTGAGGTCAAGGCTCAACTTAGGCAGCAACAGTATGACCGTCTGTCCTCTCTGTGTTTGGAGAGGGATTATGGCAAATACCACTCGCCTGATCCCTATCTGAATTGCAGACAAGGTGCAGCCCTTAAAACGGTCAGTGGTCTCAGGGATGGATCGGGTTCAGTGGCAAAGTCCAGGCTTGGAATCCTATCCGTCGCTAGAAGTTTTTATGTTGATCTGCTTGGGGAAAAGCCAATTGACCAAGCAAAGATGGAAAGCTTTTTGGTCTCAACTCCAGGTCTGGGTGATGCAGATGCTTCTGACATATGTCTGACAGAAGAGATCACCACTGAAGAAGTAGTGAGAGCTATTGATAGTCTCACACCCAAAAAGACACCTGGTCCAGATGGGTTGACGGCTGAGTTTTACAGGGCTTTCAAGTCATTTCTGGCACCACAATTGGCAGAGCTCTTTAATCAATGTCTTGCTGAGGGTGAGTTACCACCATCCATGAGACAGTCAGCGGTGATCCTTTTGTCAAAAGGCAAAGATCCTGAGATAATTGAGAACTGGCGCCCCATCAGTCTTCTCAACATCGACAGGAAGATTCTGGCAAAAATTTTGTTCTGGCGATTGTCTCAGGCGACATGTGTGCTTTCTCGCCACCAGCACTGCTCGATTTCAGGAAAAAGTACTTTCTCAGCACTTTTGGCTGTCCGGGAAGTCCTGGAACGTTGCAGGGCTGAGGGCTGGGGAAAGTATTTGCTGGCACTGGATCAGTCTAAAGCCTTTGATCGGGTCAACCATAAGTACCTATGGAGGCTACTTTGTGTGTACGGCCTACAGGGAGGTTTTGTTGATTGGATTCGTACTTTGTACAAAGGGGCAGAGAGTTTCATGCTTATTAATGGCTGGGTTAGTGAACCTTTTGAAGTAAGTTCTGGTGTGCGTCAGGGTTGTCCACTGAGCTCCCTACTGTACGTATTTGCTATCGATCCTTTCGTGAGAAGGTTGGAGGGCGGTGCGCTCAGTGGAGTTCCTGTGGGCATCCCTGGTGTCTCACCCTTCAGGGTTGTGGCCTATGCTGATGATGTGACTGTGGTGATCTCTAAGGCAGAGGAAGCAGAGGTGGTAGTCTCGGAGATTGCCGAGTACTCAGAAGCATCAGGCTCACAAGTCAATCCAGACAAGTGTGAAATTTTCTGGATGGGGAATGATGGAGAGAGCTTTGTACTTCCTGGCTCCTTTCCCGTGCCCCAGCCGAAAATCAAGATTCTTGGCATCGAATTTGGACCTGGTGACTATGGTCATCAAAATTGGGTTAGTAGGCTGAATGATGTCAGCACCAAAGTAGCACGATGGAAAGGTTGGAAATTGACCTTTAGGGAAAGGGTGGACCTGATCAATAGCCATCTGGTTCCAATCCTCTTATATGTCAGCTATGTTGCAGTTTTGCCTCAATCTCTGTATGCAAGGATCTGTGATCTGTTTTTCCAGATGCTCTGGGGAAATAGATTAAACATCATGCGTAGAAGCATCACCTACAGAGCCAGGCGGGAGGGTGGCATAGACATGGTCAACCCAATTGTTTTCTTTACTCTGATTTTTATTAAACACAATCTTGGTAATATGTTTGCAGAGAACCCACCTGACTGGGTGGGCATCTTTCGGACCTGGTTTGGGACTTACCTCAAGAGTTGGGAAAGTGGTGGTTCAGTGAAGAGACTGGCATCACATCGTGACTATCTTCCGACCTATGTTGTTATGTGCTTGAGAAAATTAAGGCAGTGGGGATTGACTGTGGAGGATATCAAATCGGTCGAGAGGCGTGTCCTTACGATCCGGGTGGTAGACTCATACTTTCATGAGCCACTGTACCTGAGAGATTGCCCAAGCGTAAAATTGGAGGAGGGTTTGCGACTTCTTAATTCACCGCGGATTCCAAATAAATTGTGGGATATTGCTTGGCTCTCTTTTCATGGCAAGCTTTACGTTAGAAGTAATGTTAAGTGCTTGAAGGTGGAAGCACGTGGATGTCCTCGTGAGGAGTGTGGTGGTGTTGAGGAATCCATGGACCACTTTCTACTTCATTGTCCTTTTAACGTTGAAGTGTATAAACAGGTGGGAGGAAGCCTAGGTATTCCCTTTCTGGAGCGTCTAAGTTACGCAGAGTGGGCGTATGGAGCATTCAGACACCACCAGGGTTTTGATTTATGCACCTTATACTTAGTCAGCTTAGTTGTTAGGCAGCACACATGGTTGGCACGGTGTCAGGTACCACTTAGGCATAAAACCATTCCTGTTCAGGTGGTGGTAGGCAATATTCTGGGTGAGGTATCTAGGATCCGGAACTTGGAGAGGCGTAGTTTGGGCAGAGGTGCCTGGGTCCTTGCGTGGCAGAACATCAGGCCTCCTTAGCCTATCTCCGTCTCTTATGGGTGAGCTTTCTGTTTCTTATCACCCTTTTCAGTTTTTTTGGGTTTTTTTTATACCTTTTTTGATGATTGGCCGCAGACATAATTAGTGGAGTTATCCCTCCAACTAACTTATGGGTGTCCTTGTTTGTCCTGTGTTGATTTTGATATTTTTGTCTTTGTTTACCCCTCCTGCATAAATGGCAGAATGAGTGGTTGTTGTTTCTGGTGATTGTCACTTGTTGGGTGTAGGTGATGGATTCATGTTTCCTGTTGTCCTGTCTGGTTTTGAATGTAGATTGAATGAGTATTCTTCTGCTCAGGGATTTATAATCCTTTGTTTTGCTTGATACAAGTTTGTGATATGGATAATTAATCACCTTGTGTAAATAGTATTGTTGCTAATACATTATGTATAGGATATACAATGTATATATCGATTATGTATGTTTTGCTTTTGTGATCCTTTTGATCACGAATATAATTATTATTTATTGTATTGTATATTTTGTATATATTTTTTCAATAAAAATCAATATGCACAATGCTCAGCAGTTCTGCCCCAAATATGCACAATGCTCAGCAGATCTGACCACAATATGCACAATCCTCAGCAGATCTGACCACAATATGCACAATGCTCAGCAGTTCTGACCCCAATATGCACAATGCTCAGCAGTTCTGACCCCAATATGCACAATCCTCAGCAGATCTGACCACAATATGCACAATCCTCAGCAGATCTGACCACAATATGCACAATGCTCAGCAGTTCTGACCCCAATATGCACAATGCTCAGCAGTTCTGACCCCAATATGCACAATGCTCAGCAGTTCTGACCCCAATATGCACAATGCTCAGCAGATCTGACCCCAATATGCACAATGCTCAGCAGATCTGACCACAATATGCACAATGCTCAGCAGTTCTGACCCCAATATGCACAATGCTCAGCAGATCTGACCCCAATATGCACAATGCTCAGCAGATCTGACCCCAATATGCACAATGCTCAGCAGATCTGACCCCAATATGCACAATGATCAGCAGTTCTGACCCCAATATGCACAATGCTCAGCAGATCTGACCCCAATATGCACAATGCTCAGCAGATCTGACCCCAATATGCACAATGATCAGCAGTTCTGACCCCAATATGCACAATGCTCAGCAGATCTGACCCCAATATGCACAATGCTCAGCAGATCTGACCCCAATATGCACAATGATCAGCAGTTCTGACCCCAATATGCACAATCCTCAGCAGATCTGACCACAATATGTACAATGCTCAGCAGTTCTGACCCCAATATGCACAATGCTCAGCAGATCTGACCCCAATATGCACAATGCTCAGCAGTTCTGACCACAATGTGCACAATGCTCAGCAGTTCTGACCCCAATATGCACAATGCTCAGCAGTACTGACCCCAATATGCACAATGCTCAGCAGTTCTGACCACAATATGCACAATGCTCAGCAGTTCTGACCCCAATATGCACAATGCTCAGCAGATCTGACCCCAATATGCACAATGCTCAGCAGTTCTGACCCCAATATGCACAATGCTCAGCAGATCTGACCCCAATATGCACAATGCTCAGCAGATCTGACCACAATATGCACAATGCTCAGCAAATCTGACCCCAATATGCACAATGCTCAGCAGTTCTGACCCCAATATGCACAATGCTCAGCAGTTCTGACCCCAATATGTACAATCCTCAGCAGATCTGACCCCAATATGCACAATGCTCAGCAGATCTGACCACAATATGCACAATGCTCAGCAGATCTGACCCCAATATGCACAATGCTCAGCAGATCTGACCCCAATATGCACAATCCTCAGCAGATCTGACCACAATATGCACAATGCTCAGCAGTTCTGACCACAATATGCACAATGCTCAGCAGTTCTGACCCCAATATGCACAATGCTCAGCAGTTCTGACCCCAATATGCACAATGCTCAGCAGTTCTGACCCCAATATGCACAATGCTCAGCAGATCTGACCCCAATATGCACAATCCTCAGCAGATCTGACCACAATATGCACAATGCTCAGCAGATCGGACCACAATATGCACAATGCTCAGCAGTTCTGACCCCAATATGCACAATCCTCAGCAGATCTGACCACAATATGCACAATGCTCAGCAGTTCTGACCCCAATATGCACAATGATCAGCAGTTCTGACCCCACTATGCACAATGCTCAGCAGATCTGACCCCAATATGCACAATGATCAGCAGTTCTGACCCCACTATGCACAATCCTCAGCAGATCTGACCACAATATGCACAATGCTCAGCAGATCTAAACACAATATGCACAATCCTCAGCAGATCTGACCACAATATGCACAATCCTCCGCAGATCTGACCCCAATATGCACAATGCTCAGCAGATCTGACCCCAATATGCACAATCCTCAGCAGTTCTGACCACAATATGCACAATGCTCAGCAGATCTGACCCCAATATGCACAATGATCAGCAGTTCTGACCCCAATATGCACAATGCTCAGCAGTTCTGACCCCAATATGCACAATGCTCAGCAGTTCTGACCACAATATGCACAATGCTCAGCAGTTCTGACCCCAATATGCACAATGATCAGCAGTTCTGACCCCAATATGCACAATGCTCAGCAGTTCTGACCCCAATATGCACAATGCTCAGCAGTTCTGACCACAATATGCACAATCCTCAGCAGATCTGACCACAATATGCACAATGCTCAGCAGATCTGACCACAATATGCACAATGCTCAGCAGTTCTGACCCCAATATGCACAATGCTCAGCAGATCTGACCACAATATGCACAATGCTCAGCAGATCTGACCACAATATGCACAATGCTCAGCAGATCTGACCACAATATGCACAATGCTCAGCAGTTCTGACCCCAATATGCACAATGATCAGCAGTTCTGACCCCAATATGCACAATGATCAGCAGTTCTGACCCCAATATGCACTATGCTCAGCAGATCTGACCCCAATATGCACTATGCTCAGCAGATCTGACCCCAATGTGCACAATGCTCAGCAGATCTGACCCCAATGTGCACAATGATCAGCAGTTCTGACCCCACTATGCACAATGCTCAGCAGTTCTGACCCCAATATGCACAATCCTCAGCAGATCTGACCCCAATATGCATAATGCTCAGCAGATCTGACCACAATATGCACAATCCTCAGCAGTTCAGACCCCAATATGCACAATGCTCAGCAGTTCTGACCACAATATGCACAATGCTCAGCAGTTCTGACCCCAATATGCACAATGCTCAGCAGTTCTGACCCCAATATGCACAATGTTCAGCAGTTCTGACCCCAATATGCACAATGCTCAGCAGATCTGACCCCAATATGCACAATCCTCAGCAGATCTGACCACAATATGCACAATGCTCAGCAGATCTGACCACAATATGCACAATGCTCAGCAGTTCTGACCCCAATATGCACAATCCTCAGCAGATCTGACCCCAATATGCACAATGCTCAGCAGATCTGACCCCAATATGCACAATGCTCAGCAGATCTGACCCCAATATGCACAATGCTCAGCAGTTCTGACCCCAATATGCACAATGCTCAGCAGTTCTGACCCCAATATGCACAATGCTCAGCAGTTCTGACCCCAATATGCACAATGCTCAGCAGTTCTGACCCCAATATGCACAATGCTCAGCAGATCTGACCCCAATATGCACAATGCTCAGCAGATCTGACCCCAATATGCACAATGCTCAGCAGATCTGACCCCAATATGCACAATGCTCAGCAGTTCTGACCCCAATATGCACAATCCTCAGCAGATCTGACCCCAATATGCACAATGATCAGCAGTTCTGACCCCAATATGCACAATGCTCAGCAGATCTGACCCCAATATGCACAATGCTCAGCAGATCTGACCCCAATATGCACAATGATCAGCAGTTCTGACCCCACTATGCACAATGCTCAGCAGATCTGACCCCAATATGCACAATGATCAGCAGTTCTGACCCCACTATGCACAATCCTCAGCAGATCTGACCACAATATGCACAATGCTCAGCAGATCTAAACACAATATGCACAATCCTCAGCAGATCTGACCACAATATGCACAATCCTCCGCAGATCTGACCCCAATATGCACAATGCTCAGCAGATCTGACCCCAATATGCACAATCCTCAGCAGTTCTGACCACAATATGCACAATGCTCAGCAGATCTGACCCCAATATGCACAATGATCAGCAGTTCTGACCCCAATATGCACAATGCTCAGCAGTTCTGACCCCAATATGCACAATGCTCAGCAGTTCTGACCACAATATGCACAATGCTCAGCAGTTCTGACCCCAATATGCACAATGATCAGCAGTTCTGACCCCAATATGCACAATGCTCAGCAGTTCTGACCCCAATATGCACAATGCTCAGCAGTTCTGACCACAATATGCACAATCCTCAGCAGATCTGACCACAATATGCACAATGCTCAGCAGATCTGACCACAATATGCACAATGCTCAGCAGTTCTGACCCCAATATGCACAATGCTCAGCAGATCTGACCACAATATGCACAATGCTCAGCAGATCTGACCACAATATGCACAATGCTCAGCAGATCTGACCACAATATGCACAATGCTCAGCAGTTCTGACCCCAATATGCACAATGATCAGCAGTTCTGACCCCAATATGCACAATGATCAGCAGTTCTGACCCCAATATGCACTATGCTCAGCAGATCTGACCCCAATATGCACTATGCTCAGCAGATCTGACCCCAATGTGCACAATGCTCAGCAGATCTGACCCCAATGTGCACAATGATCAGCAGTTCTGACCCCACTATGCACAATGCTCAGCAGTTCTGACCCCAATATGCACAATCCTCAGCAGATCTGACCCCAATATGCACAATGCTCAGCAGATCTGACCACAATATGCACAATCCTCAGCAGTTCAGACCCCAATATGCACAATGCTCAGCAGTTCTGACCACAATATGCACAATGCTCAGCAGTTCTGACCCCAATATGCACAATGCTCAGCAGTTCTGACCCCAATATGCACAATGTTCAGCAGTTCTGACCCCAATATGCACAATGCTCAGCAGATCTGACCCCAATATGCACAATCCTCAGCAGATCTGACCACAATATGCACAATGCTCAGCAGATCTGACCACAATATGCACAATGCTCAGCAGTTCTGACCCCAATATGCACAATCCTCAGCAGATCTGACCCCAATATGCACAATGCTCAGCAGATCTGACCCCAATATGCACAATGCTCAGCAGATCTGACCCCAATATGCACAATGCTCAGCAGTTCTGACCCCAATATGCACAATGCTCAGCAGTTCTGACCCCAATATGCACAATGCTCAGCAGTTCTGACCCCAATATGCACAATGCTCAGCAGTTCTGACCCCAATATGCACAATGCTCAGCAGATCTGACCCCAATATGCACAATGCTCAGCAGATCTGACCCCAATATGCACAATGCTCAGCAGATCTGACCCCAATATGCACAATGCTCAGCAGTTCTGACCCCAATATGCACAATCCTCAGCAGATCTGACCCCAATATGCACAATGATCAGCAGTTCTGACCCCAATATGCACAATGCTCAGCAGATCTGACCCCAATATGCACAATGCTCAGCAGATCTGACCCCAATATGCACAATGATCAGCAGTTCTGACCCCAATATGCACAATGCTCAGCAGATCTGACCCCAATATGCACAATGCTCAGCAGATCTGACCCCAATATGCACAATGCTCAGCAGATCTGACCCCAATATGCACAATGCTCAGCAGATCTGACCCCAATATGCACAATGATCAGCAGTTCTGACCCCAATATGCACAATGCTCAGCAGATCTGACCCCAATATGCACAATGATCAGCAGTTCTGACCCCAATATGCACAATGCTCAGCAGATCTGACCCCAATATGCACAATGCTCAGCAGATCTGACCCCAATATGCACAATGATCAGCAGTTCTGACCCCAATATGCACAATGCTCAGCAGATCTGACCCCAATATGCACAATGCTCAGCAGATCTGACCCCAATATGCACAATGATCAGCAGTTCTGACCCCAATATGCACAATCCTCAGCAGATCTGACCACAATATGTACAATGCTCAGCAGTTCTGACCCCAATATGCACAATGCTCAGCAGTTCTGACCCCAATATGCACAATCCTCAGCAGATCTGACCACAATATGTACAATGCTCAGCAGTTCTGACCCCAATATGCACAATGCTCAGCAGTTCTGACCCCAATATGCACAATGCTCAGCAGTTCTGACCCCAATATGCACAATGCTCAGCAGATCTGACCCCAATATGCACAATGATCAGCAGTTCTGACCCCAATATGCACAATCCTCAGCAGATCTGACCACAATATGTACAATGCTCAGCAGTTCTGACCCCAATATGCACAATGCTCAGCAGATCTGACCCCAATATGCACAATGATCAGCAGTTCTGACCCCAATATGCACAATCCTCAGCAGATCTGACCACAATATGTACAATGCTCAGCAGTTCTGACCCCAATATGCACAATGCTCAGCAGTTCTGACCCCAATATGCACAATGCTCAGCAGATCTGCATGCCCCATTTTGCCCAATGTGCGGATGCCCATGATCTCAGCTTTCTCAGATGTAGATAAAGGTGGAGGGAAAGGCATGAGAGGGGCAGTGGTGTAACTAAGGTGCTTGGGGTCCTAATGCAAATGTTACATGTGGCCTTAAAGTGACACTTAGGCCTCTTTCACAGTGGGACGTTAAAGTCGCACGTTAAAACAACAGTTTTTTTAAACTTTAAATTTTTATTGAAGGTTTTCTTGTACAAAACGAAACATTTAAAGCGATAATGTGGAATAACAACAGGGACTGAGGAAAACACAATGCAATTGAACATGTGGTTACATTTACACCGCGTGAGCTACAACATTTATAGCAGTGATATGACCTGGAGTGTGACAACCGTACTCCTCTTGTGGGTGTTGCTGGAAGAGAAAAAGACGTAACCATAGCATGTTGTGATCACTGACTTTGTCCCTAAGTTTAACCTTTGGGCATACACCATATAACCTTAATTGGTAACAAATAAATAACAGATAACATAGAACAGATACGTTAAAACAACATTTAACGCAAAATAACTCACTGCAATGAAAAATCAATGCCCCATTCACAGTGCACACGTTGCGTTGGTGACTAACGTTGCACGTTAAGTGAAAGTGCTGCATGCTGTGCGTTATACACGTTATCAGCTGCGTTGGACTGTTTGCACATGCTCAGTAATGACTTGGAAACATACTTTTCATTGCCTGTATGCTCTACTGTATGCGACCGTAACGGGGCATTAAGTTGCGGTGCAACTTTTTTAGGGGCGTTACGTTGTAATTTGCATTGCGACTTTAATGTTGCATCAAACCGCAATGTCCTACTGTGAAAGAGGCTTTAAAGGAGAACTGTAGTGAGTGGCATATGGAGGCTGCCATTTTTATTTCCTTTTAAGCAATACCAGTTGCCTGGCAGCCCTGCTGATATATTTGGCTGCAGAAGTGTCTGAATCACACCAGAAACAAGCATGCAGCTAATCTTGTCATATTTGTCAAAATTGTCAGGAAAACCTGATCTGTCGCATGCTTGTTCAGGGTCTACGGCTAAAAGTATTAGAGGCAGAGGATTAGCTGAATAGCCAGGCAACTGGTATTGCTTAAATGGAAATAAATATGGCAGCCTCCATAGCCCTCACTACAGTTCTCCTTTAAGTGAACCGGAGATGAAGCACGCTCATGTATTTTACCATATATATCAGTGGGGACATTAGAGAAAACACCTACCCTGCTCTCTGTTTCATCCTTCACTGCTCAGCCTGCTTGTTATCAGCCCTGATAAAATCCCTGACTGAGCATTCAGTCTGGCTTTGCTCAAGAATCATTACAGCTGAGTCTGTCTTCTCTGATGTCTTTTCAAGCCCAAGCCTGCCCCCTTTTGGCTCTGCATTCCCCTTTCTGTATACTTGCAGCATCAAAGAGAGCTGTGATGAGATGGGAGGAGCTGCTAATATAAGGGTATATTGAAAAAAATGTTTTAATCTAGATTGGTTAGTAATAAGAGGTTTTAGAAATGTTGATTTCATTTCACACAGCCCACCAAATAATATGCTTTTCTGATGGAACTGTGTTTTTTATGGCGTTTTAGTAAAAAAAAAAAAAAAAAACGGCACACCAGAGCGGTGAAAATACCAGGTATAGTATTTATTTTGTAAAATCTATCGGGGGATATGTTTATTTTGTGCCAAATCGTTCATCTCTGGATTCCTTTAAGCCTACAACCCCCCCCTGTTTTACTCACCTGGGGCTTCTACTAGCCCACTGCAGCCATCCTGTGCCCTCACAGTCACTCTCAGATCCTCCCGTACCCGGCTGCCAGCTAGTTACATTTTTTTCGGCGACAGGCTTGGCCACGCATTTGCTTCACCACGTTCCAGTCCGCATAGCGTCCTGCGCCTGTGCGCGGCGAGAACGTGAAGCAGACGCGTCGCCAGGCCCGCTTAACTAGCTGGGGGAGGGTTACCGGAGGATCCGAGAGTGACTGCGCGGGCACAGGATGGCTGCAGGGGGCTGTTAGAAGCCCCAGGTGTTTTTCAGGCTTAAAGAGAAACTCCGACCAAGAATTGAACTTTATCCCAATCAATAGCTGATACGCCCTTTTACATGAGAAATCTATTCCTTTTCACAAACAGACCATCAGGGGGCGCTGTATGGCTGATATTGTGGTGAAACCCCTCCCACAAGAAGCTCTTAGTACCGAGGTACTCTTGGCAGTTTCCTGTCTGTGAACCTTGTTGCATTGTGGGAAATAGCTGTTTACAGCTGTTTCCAACTGTCAAAAAAGCAAGCAGCAGCTACATCACCTGCCAGCAGTAAAAATGTCACCATGTGATAAATGTCAGAATGTGAATCGGGGATTTAAAAGATTTTACAATGGGCAAACACTGACTAAATCATTTATACATAATTATTGTAAAAATGAAGCACTTTTATATTACATTATTGTCACTGGAGTTCCTCTTTAAGTGTCACTTTAAGCACTGTATTCTATGGACCCTGCAAACCTCCCAAGCACAGCTGCAGTGTCAGAGAGGTGTAATCAGAGTTACAAGACAGTATTGTTAAGGATTGCCACTATGCATTGCACATATAGAGGTGTTACCAGCATAGCACCACTGCAAATCTAATAAGATGGATGAATGACGGCTCCTAGAGGGCCCCTCTGGTCTAGGGGCCCCGAGGCAGACGCAGCCTCTGCATCCCCCACTGCTATGTGACTGGAGAGGTGGAGAGGTTGGGGGAGGCGGTGAGGGAGGGAGTGGCGGGGAGAGGGGAAGAATGTGGCAGTGCAGCTATGCGGCCTGACGGGACAATGAGGTGAAATCCCCACTCAGAATGTGACAAGGAAGTAACTGTACAACAGAGCTGTGTGACAATGTGACAACTGCCACTCCTCAGAGTCACTCTGTGAAGGGAAACTCCAGCAGAGACAAGCAGGTGTGAGAGATGCATTGTAGCACAGAGCTGCTAGTGTCACGCAATGAGGCCTCTACAGACCAACCAATCAACCATGTACGTTTTCTATACAATACCTTGGGCAGCACGGTGGCGTAGTGGCTAACACTCACCTTGCAGCACTGGGTCCCTGGTTTGAATCCCAGCCAGAGCACTATCTGTCTGTGCGAGTTTGTATGTTCTCCCTGTGTCTGCATGGGTTTCCTCTGGACACTCTGGTTCCTCCAAGATCCCAAGTACATACAGATAAGTGTATTGGCTTCCCACTAAAATTGGCCCTACTGTAGACTACAATGGACATATGACTATGGTAGGATTAGATAGTGAGCTCCTCCGAGGACAGTCAGTGACATGACTATGTACTCTGTACAGTGCTGCAGAAGATGTCAGTGCTAGATAAATACATAATAATAATATGGTAGGACATCAGACTATGACTATGGTAGGATTAGAGTGTGAGCTCCTCTGGGGACAGTCAGTGACATGACTATGTACTCTGTAATGTGCTGCAGAAGATGTCAGTGCTATATAACTACATAATAATAATATGGTAGGACATTTGACTAGGACTATGGTAGGATTAGATTGTGAGCTCCTCTGAGGACAGTCAGTGACATGACTATGTACTCTGTAATGTGCTGCAGAAGATGTCAGTGCTATATAACTACATAATAATAATATGGTAGGACATCAGACTATGACTATGGTAGGATTAGATAGTGAGCTCCTCTGAGGACAGTCAGTGACATGACTATGTACTCTGTAATGTGCTGCAGAAGATGTCAGTGCTATATAACTACATAATAATAATATGGTAGGACATTAGACTATGACTAGGGTAGGATTAGATTGTGAGCCCCTCTGAGGACAGTCAGTGACATGACTATGTACTCTGTAATGTGCTGCAGAAGATGTCAGTGCTATATAAATACATAATAGTAATGTGGTAGGGCATTAGACTATGACTATGGTAGGATTAGATTGTGAGCTCCTCTGAGGACAGTCAGTGACATGACTATGTACTCTGTAAAGTGCTGCAGAAGATGTCAGTGCTATATAAATCCTACTAATATTATAAATGGGAAAGTTCGGATGTTTGTTACTCGATCATGCAAAAATGGCTGAACGGATTTAAATGAAATTTGGCACACACATAGTACATTACCTGGAATAAAGTATAGGATACTTTTTATTCCCATAACAAAAAGTAGTCGGAGACAAATTAAAATTTCACTGGTAAAATGTAAACTGCAGCCATTCTTACACTGTTAATGGTAGGGTTCTCAAACTTTACACAGTTGGTCGCTGGGTGACTGGGATTAATATTCAGAAAAGTGGGTGGAGCCTATAAAAGCCAATCAAAATTCACCTATTGATTTTCAAGGGAAATATTTACATTGCTGCCATTCTTGCACTATTAATGGCACAGGCCTCAAACCTGGTACAGTTGATCATTGGGTGACTGGGGTTTAAATTGAGAAAGGGCCACACACAGCCTATCAGATTTGTTTCATTCCAATGAAAATTATTGATGCCAAACACTGAAAAGCTCACAAACTTGGTAATTGAGTAATTGATTAATTGTGTTGTGAGGGTTAGGAAAAGTGGGCGCAGCCAACAGCAGCCAGATACATACCCGGGTAACAACTGGGTCATCAGTGGGCGGAGATAAAATACAAATTTCACTGGGAAAATGCAGGGCCGGTTTAAGCAACAATGGGGCCCCAGGGCAAAATAAACCTGAAGGGCCCCCCCAACATATACCCCGGAACAAAAATCGGCATTAGGGGACCTTTTTTGCAGCTGGTATAGTCAGGGTGTGAAGCCCCAATCGGTCGGAGCTCCACATTCTGGCTATCCCAGCCTGCATGGGGGACAAGGGGTTAAAAAGTTTCAGGAGGGGGGACCCCACATAATTTAAAAAAAAAAAACATTCCCACACTCTAAACATAAAAAAAAATTGGGAAAATAGGAAAAAATGCCAGGGATCTTCATACAGCCATATTGCGGCTGTATAGCGATCCCTGGCCAAAGCGCTGCGGCTGCGTATGGACCCCCTGGAAACCCCGTCAGGAAATTTATTGCGCTTTCGTTTGATGCATGTAAAATTACACTACCGTTAGGTTTGCTACTAAAAGTGACATTTACTGAATTTAAAAGTATACTTTTTTCCTTCGAAACTTAAAATCGATTTTCTCAAAAACTATAAGGTCTTTTTGAAAAATTGTTTTTTTCCTCTTATTCCTAATGATCTCCTTAACATATCCTGCAAATTTAGGGTTTCTAGCATTTAAGGTGGATATGCTATTAACCATTAAAGTCGGCAGGTTTTTAATTGTGTATTTTTTTTTCCTTTGAAACTTTAAAATCGATTTTCTCAAAAACTATAAGGCCGATTTGAAAATTTGTTTTCCCTCTTGTAGCTACTGGGGGCCCCTACAAGCTCTGGGGCCCTGGGGCAGCTGCCTCCTTTGCCTTAATGGTAGCGCCGGCCCTGGGAAAATGTAAACTGCAGCAATTCTTACACTGTTAATGGCAGGGTTCTCAAACTTTGCACAGTTGAATACTGGGTGACTGGGATTAATGTTCAGAAAAATGGGTGGAGCCTACAAAAGCCAATCAAAATTCACCTATTGATTTTTAAGGGAAATATTTCATTGCTGCCATTCTTGCACTGTTAATGGCGCAGCCTCAAACCTGGAACAATTGTCATTGGGTGACTGGGGTTTACATTAATAAAAGGGGGTGAAGCCACAAACAGCCAATCTGATTTGTTTCATTTTAATGCAGGTTATGGATGCCAAAGACCGCAAAGCTCACAAACTTGGTCATTGAGTTATTGAGTAATTGTGTGTTAGGGTTAGGAAAAGTGGGCGCAGCCAACTCCAGCCAAATACATAAGCGGGCAATGCCGGGTCATTGGTGGGCGGAGACAAATACAAATTTCACGATAAACTGTAAACTGCGGCCATGCTTACACTGTTAATGGTAGGGCTGTCAAACTTTGCATAATTGGTCACTGGGTGACTGGGATTAATATTCAGAAAGTGGGTGGAGCCTACAAAAGCCAATCAAAATTCACCTATTGATTTTCAAGGAGAATATGTAATTGTTGCCATTCTTGCACTGTTAATGGCACAAGCCTTAAAGAGAGTCTGAAGCGAGAATAGATCTCGCTTCAGACCTCATAGCTAGCAGGAGCATGTGTGCCCCTGCTAAAACCCCACTATCCCGCGGCTTAACGGGGGTCCCTGTCCCCCCAAATCCCCTCCGTAATGCGGGGGAGCGCTTCCGCATTGGGGCAGGGCTAACCGCCGCAGCCCTGCCCCACGCGCGTCTGTCAGCGCGTATCTCCGCCTCTCCCCCGCCCCTCTCAGTCTTCCTTCACTGAGGGGCGGGGGAGAGGCGGCGATGCGTGTCTGATAGACGCGCTGTGAGGCAGGGCTGCAGCCGTTAGCCCTGCCTCTAGGAAGGGCTAATCTGCGACCAAGAAGACGACCAAGGTTTGCGGGGGACCATCGTTCAGCCGCGGGATAGCGGCGTTTTAGCAGGGGCACACATGCCCCTGCTATATATGAGAGCTGAAGCGAGATTTAGTCTCGCTTCAGTGTCTCTTTAAACCTGGTACAGTTGTCATTAGGTGACTGGGGTTTAAATTCAGAAAAAGGAGTGGAGCCACAAACAGCCAATCAGATTTGTTTCATTTCAATGCAAATTATTGATGCCAAAGACCGCAAAGCTCACTGAGGGCTGGTGCACACCGAGCGGCTTTTTGGGCGTTTTCCGATCCGCTTGCGGCTGCGGATCTGCTTGGTCAATGTATCTCAATGGGGTGGTGCACACCAGAGCGGGAGGCATTTTGCAGAAACGAAAAATGCCTGGGTGAGGCATTTTTTGGATTGTGGATGCGTTTCTGCCTCAATGTTAAGTATAGGAAAAACGCAAACCGCTCTGAAAAACGGCACTTCAGAGCGGTTTTGCAGGCGTTTTTTGTTACAGTAGCTGTTCAGTAACAGCTTTACTGTAACAATACAGGAAATCTACTACACCAAAACCGCTAGACAAAACCGCAAAACGCTAGCTGAAACGCTACAGAAAAAGAAGAAAAAGTGTTTCAAAATCTGCTAGCATTTTGCGGATCTGCTAGCGGGTTTTGGTGTGCACCAGCCCAAACTTGGTCATTGAGCAATTGTGTAAGGGTTAGAAAAAGTGGGCGGAGCCAACATCAGCCAAATACATACCGGGCAATGTCAGGAAATCAGTGGGAGGAGAAAAATACAAATTTCATTGGGAAAATGTAAACGGCAGCCATTCTTAAACTGGCCACTAACGGTCCAATTTCTAGCGAAAAATCGTTAGAGCGATCAGAAATTCTGATCGGATTGGTTGTAAATAATCTCCATTGGTGGACACAATCGATTATGAATGAGTAAAAAAAATGTCGCCCGAATGAATTTTCGTCTAACGAAAATTTGGATTTTCTTGGTGGTCGTGATAGATAGGAAGCAATGATTGCTTAGTTGATGGTGTAGTGAACGATTTTCCGTCCGATCAAAATTTCTGATCGCTCGAACGATTTTTCGCTAGAAATTGGACCGTTAGTGGCCAGCTTTACACTGTTAATGGCACAAGCCTCTTACAAGATTACTCACCTGTATTTGGTACAGTTGGCCATTGGGTGATTTGGGTTCAAATTCAGAAAAGGGGTGGAGCCACAGCCAATCAGATTTATTTTATTTTAATGCAAACTATTGATGCCAAAGACGGCAAAGCTCACAAACTTGGTCATTAAGTAATTGTGTGTTTGGCCCAGTGCACCCCAAAAACCGCTAGCAGATCCGCAAAATGCTAGCGGATTTTGAAGCGTTTTTTCTTATTATTATGAAGCATTTTGCTAGCGTTTTGCGGTTTTGTAAAGCGTTTTTTGTGTAGCAGATTACAGATATTGTTACAGTAAAGCTGTTACAGCTTTTGTAACAAACGCCTGGAAAACCGCTCTGATCTGGCGTTTTATCAAGCGTTTTGCGTTTTTCCTATACTTTACAATGGAGGCAGAAACGCCTCAGAAATCCAACAAATGCTTCAGCCCGGGAGTTTGCGTTTCAGCTAAAACCGACCCGCTCTGGTGTGCACCAGCCCATTGATACAGTATACATTAGCCAAGCGGATTTACAGGCGGATGCAGCCGGTGGATCACATCCAAATCTGCTGCCCCAGTTTAGGGAGTATAGCTGCCCCAGTATAGGGAGTATAGTTACCCCAGTATAGAGAGTATAGCTACCCCAGTATAGGGAGTATAGCTGCCCCAGTATAGGGAGTATAGCTGCCCCAGTATAGGGAGTATAGTTACCCCAGTATAGAGAGTATAGCTACCCCAGTATAGGGAGTATAGTTACCCCAGTATAGAGAGTATAGCTGCCCCAGTATAGGGAGTATAGTTACCCCAGTATAGAGTATAGCTACCCCAGTATAGGGAGTATAGTTACCCCAGTATAGAGAGTATAGCTGCCCCAGTATAGGGAGTATAGCTGCCCCAGTATAGGGAGTATAGCTGCCCCAGTATAGGGAGTATAGCTGCCCCAGTATAGGGAGTATAGTTACCCCAGTATAGAGAGTATAGCTACCCCAGTATAGGGAGTATAGTTACCCCAGTATAGAGAGTATAGCTGCCCCAGTATAGGGAGTATAGTTACCCCAGTATAGAGAGTATAGCTACCCCAGTATAGGGAGTATAGTTATCCCAGTATAGAGAGTATAGCTGCCCCAGTATAGGGAGTATAGCTGCCCCAGTATAGGGAGTATAGCTGCCCCAGTATAGGGAGTATAGCTGCCCCAGTATAGGGAGTATAGCTGCCCCAGTATAGGGAGTATAGTTACCCCAGTATAGAGAGTATAGCTACCCCAGTATAGGAAGTATAGTTACCCCAGTATATAGAGTATAGCTGCCCCAGTATAGGGAGTATAGTTACCCCAGTATAGAGAGTATAGCTACCCCAGTATAGGCAGTATAGTTACCCCAGTATAGAGAGTATAGCTGCCCCAGTATAGGGAGTATAGTTACCCCAGTATAGAGAGTATAGCTACCCCAGTATAGGGAGTATAGTTACCCCAGTATAGAGAGTATAGCTGCCCCAGTATAGGGAGTATAGTTACCCCAGTATAGAGAGTATAGCTGCCCCAGTATAGGGAGTATAGTTACCCCAGTATAGAGAGTATAGCTACCCCAGTATAGGGAGTATAGTTACCCCAGTATAGAGAGTATAGCTGCCCCAGTATAGGGAGTATAGTTACCCCAGTATAGAGAGTATAGCTGCCCCAGTATAGGGAGTATAGTTACCCCAGTATAGAGAGTATAGCTGCCCCAGTATAGGGAGTATAGCTGCCCCAGTATAGGGAGTATAGCTGCCCCAGTATAGGGAGTATATTTACCCCAGTATAGAGAGTATAGCTACCCCAGTATAGGGAGTATAGTTACCCCAGTATAGAGAGTATAGCTGCCCCAGTATAGGGAGTATAGTTACCCCAGTATAGAGAGTATAGCTACCCCAGTATAGGGAGTATAGTTACCCCAGTATAGAGAGTATAGCTGCCCCAGTATAGGGAGTATAGCTGCCCCAGTATAGGGAGTATAGCTGCCCCAGTATAGGGAGTATAGCTGCCCCAGTATAGGGAGTATAGCTGCCCCAGTATAGGGAGTATAGCTGCCCCAGTATAGGGAGTATAGTTACCCCAGTATAGAGAGTATAGCTACCCCAGTATAGGAAGTATAGTTACCCCAGTATATAGAGTATAGCTGCCCCAGTATAGGGAGTATAGTTACCCCAGTATAGAGAGTATAGTTACCCCAGTATAGAGAGTATAGCTACCCCAGTATAGCTAGTATAGTTACTAGAGATGTAGCGAACGGTTCCAGGCGAACTTTTGCGGAAGTTCGATTCGCCCCATAATGCACTATGAGGGTCAACTTTGACCCTCTGCATCACAGTCAGCAGGCACATTGTAGCCATTCAGGCTACACTAAGCCCTGGAGCCCCCCCCCCCCCCCCCTTATATAAGGCAGGCTCGCTGGCCATGACACTCACTCGTGTGCCTGCTAGAGACAGACTAGGGACAGCTGCTGCAGACTTTTTCTCCTAGGGACAGATTAGTTAGGCTCTTGGCTTGCTCCTGGCTGATTGTTATTGCTAAAATAGCACCCCTCAACCGCTCTTTTGAGAGATAATGTTTTCCAGATGTGTTTTTTTTGTGTGTGTTGCTCACTGACATTATACAGCCCTATCTGTTGCAGCTGGACCTTGGTAATTGTTATTACTGAGCCAGCCAGGCCCTGCCTAACTATCTATACTGGGACACCTACCTATGCCTACCTAACTACCTATACTGGGACTCCTACCTATGCCTACCTACATACAAGAATAATAAGGTCGTTACTTCATTGTGGACAGACCAAATTTGATCAGCTGGACAGTCACTGTTGTTCTATCATTGAGCTACCACAGCCCGGCGACCATATGGGCTGGAAAACCGCCACGGCCTGCACTCTGGCCATGGTGCGCACCGGTCCAGCACGGCCGTCACTACTCAAACAGCTGTTTGCGGTGCGTTACACGGTGAGTTTGGTGTGTCAGTGTGAAGCAGAACTCTAATTACACTACCTGATTGATGTATACACATGCAAGATGTTTTAAAGCACTTTAGGCCTCCAGTTTAGCATTCAATGTGATTTCTGCCCTTAAAACGCTGCTTTGCGTCTAATCCAGATTTTTCCTGGGGACTTTGAGCATGCATCCCACTCCGCCATGCCCCCCTCCAGGTGTTAGACCCCTTGAAACATCTTTTCCATCACTTTTGTGGCCAGCATAATTTTTTCTATTTTTCAAAGTTCGCCTCCCCATTGAAGTCTATTGCGGTTCGCAAACTTTTCCGCGAACCGAACTTTCCGCGAAGGTTCGCGAACCGAAAATCGGAGGTTCGCGACATCACTAATAGTTACCCCAGTATAGCTAGTATAGCTGCCCCAGTACAGCTAGCATAGCTGCCCCAGTACAGCTACCATAGCTGCCCCAGTATAGCTAGCATAGCTGCCCCAGTATAGCTGCCCCAGTATAGCTAGTATAGCTGCCCCAGTATAGCTAGTATAGCTGCCCCAGTATAGCTAGTATAGCTGCCCCAGTATAGCTAGTATAGCTGCCCCTGTATAGCTAGTATAGCTGCCCCAGTATAGCTAGTATAGCTGCCCCAGTATAGCTAGTATAGCTGCCCCAGTATAGCTAGTATAGCTGCCCCTGTATAGCTAGTATAGCTGCCCCAGTATAGCTAGTATAGCTGCCCCAGTATAGCTGCCCCAGTATAGCTAGTATAGCTGCCCCAGTATAGCTAGCATAGTGCCCCAGTATAGCTAGTATAGCTGCCCCCAGTATAGCTAGTATAGCTGCCCCCGTATAGCTAGTATAGCTGCCCCAGTATAGCTGCCCCAGTATAGCTAGTATAGCTGCCCCAGTATAGGGAGTATAGCTGCCCCAGTATAGGGAGTATAGCTGCCCCAGTATAGCTGCCCCAGGATAGCTAGTATAGCTGCCCCAGTATAGCTAGTATAGCTGCCCCCAGTATAGCTAGTATAGCTGCCCCCAGTATAGCTAGTATAGCTGCCCCCAGTATAGCTGCCCCAGGATAGCTAGTATAGCTGCCCCAGGATAGCTAGTATAGCTGCCCCAGGATAGCTAGTATAGCTGCCCCAGGATAGCTAGTATAGCTGCCCCAGGATAGGTAGTATAGTTGCCCCAGTATAGGGAGTATAGCTGCCCCAGTATAGCGAGTATAGCTGCCCCAGTATAGCTAGTATAGCTGCCCCAGTATATATAGCTAGTATAGATGCCCCTGTATAGAGATTATAGTTGCCCCAGTATAGGGAGTATAGCTGCCCCAGTATAGCTGCCCCAGTATAGCTAGTATAGCTGCCCCAGTATAGGGAGTATAGCTGCCCCAGTATAGCGAGTATAGCTGCCCCAGTATAGCTGCCCCAGTATAGCTGCCCCAGTATAGGGAGTATAGCTGCCCCAGTATAGCGAGTATAGCTGCCCCAGTATAGGGAGTATAGCTGCCCCAGTATAGGGAGTATAGCTGCCCCAGTATAGCGAGTATAGCTGCCCCAGTATAGCTAGTATAGCTGCCCCCAATATAGCTAGTATAGCTGCCCCAGTATAGCTAGTATAGCTGCCCCAGTATAGCTGCCCCCAATATAGCTAGTATAGCTGCCCCAGTATAGCTAGTATAGCTGCCCCAGTATAGCTGCCCCAGTATAGCTAGTATAGCTGCCCCAGTATAGGGAGTATAGCTGCCCCAGTATAGCGAGTATAGCTGCCCCAGTATAGGGAGTATAGCTGCCCCAGTATAGCTAGTATAGCTGCCCCAGGATAGCTACTATAGCTGCCCCAGTATAGGGAGTATAATTGCCCCAGTATAGGGAGTATAGCTGCCCCAGTATAGCTAGTATAGCTGCCCCAGTATAGCTAGTATAGCTGCCCCAGTATAGGGAGTATAGCTGCCCCAGTATAGCGAGTATAGCTGCCCCAGTATAGGGATTATAGCTGCCCCAGTATAGCTACTATAGCTGCCCCAGTATAGGGAGTATAATTGCCCCAGTATAGGGAGTATAGCTGCCCCAGTATAGCTGCCCCAGTATAGCTAGTATAGCTGCCCCAGTATAGCGAGTGTAGCTGCCCCAGTATAGGGAGTATAGTTACCCCAGTATAGCTAGTATAGCTGCCCCAGTATAGCTAGTATAGCTGCCCCAGTATAGCTAGTATAGTTACCCCAGTATATATAGCTAGTATAGATGCCCCTGTATAGAGATTATAGTTGCCCCAGTATAGGGAGTATAGCTGCCCCAGTATAGCTAGTATAGTGCCCCAGTATAGCTGCCCCAGTATAGCTAGTATAGTGCCCCAGTATAGCTAGTATAGTTGCCCCCAGTATAGCTAGTATAGTGCCCCAGTATAGCTAGTATAGTTGCCCCCAGTATAGCTAGTATAGTTGCCCCCAGTATAGCTAGTATAGTGCCCCAGTATAGTGCCCCAGTATAGCTAGTATAGCTGCCCCAGTATAGCTAGTATAGCTGCCCCAGTATAGAGATTATAGTTGCTGCCGCTGTGTTACCTTAGCTGGAGGCCGCTTTCTCTGTATACTGTGTATCCTGGTCAGCCCCTCTCCATCCTGCCCCGTCTTCTTGAGGGGCGCCGCTACAGGAAGCCGCTCTCCTGCTTCCTACCGATTCACAGCAGCCGGGAGACGCGCTGCTGTGTAAGAAGACGGGGCAGGATGGAGAGGGGCTGACCAGGATATATACAGAGGAAGCGGCCTCCAGCTAAGGTAACACAGCGGCGGCCGCGGGGGGAGGGGGTGAGAGGCCAGACAGAGCCGCGGTCAGCTGCAAACGGCCCAAGGGCCGGGGGTTGGGGACCCCTGCATATTGTTTCTATGTAACAATAAAGGCAAAGCTCATTGGATTTGAATTGTTTGTGTTGACCTTTTCTTACAATTTTGTTTATATAGAGGCTACACCGCCGGGCAGCCAGCATCAGCAGAAAACATATCTCTGTGACTTCCTGTACTTTGCACTTACCTTTTCTTATCTGTGCTATCTGATTGTACTTTGTAAGTTTTTTTTATGTTTCTTCAATAAACACCCTTGAATAATAAAAGATATATCGCTGGAGACTGCCCTGGTACTACCTGCATCCAGTACATGAGATTTCACATACAGTCAGGAAGTGAGCTGGAAAAAGGCTTATTAGCTGAAATGTTTTTCTTTTAAGTTAGCCAATAATAAACAGTACCCCGATGAGGGCGTACACCTACAATGCTCTACTGCTTTTCCCTTTAAGTTAGCATTACCACCTGCTGGTAAAACTTTCAAACTGCAACTCACATTCACCCCCACAAGTGTGCTGATCTCTGCTACCTCTAGTATGTACAGTATAAGCTATTACTCTGTGCCTGTACTGATAGTAAACTAGCTGCAGTGTGTGCTGATCTCTGCTGCCTCCAGTATATACAGTATAAGCTGTAACTCTGTATCTGTACTGATAGTAAACTAGCTGCAGTGTGTGCTGATCTCTGCCACCCCCAGTGTGTATAGTATAAGCTGTTACTCTGCGCAGGGCCGGATTTACAACTCAGGAGCCTGTAGGCACAGGGGTTCTGGCGCCCTAAGCTCCGCCCCTCAACCCAGGCCACACCCACAACTGCAGCAAAGTTCCCACGCTTAAAGCTAATGTGAACCGATATTAAAAAAAAAAGTCAGATACTCACCTAAGGAGAGGGAAGGCTCGGTCCTAATGAGCCTTCCCTCTCCTCTCCGGGTGCCCTCAGTGCTGCGCTGGCTCCCCTGTTCGCATCTGCCGCTGCGGGGACTTCGGAAGTCTTCGGGAGCCGAGTCCTCCCGAAGACAGGCGGCTCCATACTGCGCACTCGCAAATGCGTCATAGAGAGCGCTCGCGCGTGCGCAGTGTTAAGTGGCCCGACTTCGGGAGCACTAAGGCTCCCAAAGCATTTCCAAAGCCTCCCTTCGGCCGGGAAACAGCGGTATTTGACCGAAATGGTCAAATACCACTACGGGGGAGCCAGCGCAACGACGGGGACCGGGAGAGGAGACGCTCTATGGGACCCAGAGCCTCCCTCCCCTTAGGTACGTATCTGACTTTTATATTTAAAAGTTCCCATTCACTTTAAAAAGGGCTCTACTGTGAAAGAGTCCTACCAATTATGACATGGCATGCATGCTAAAGAACTGTGTCACTTACTGTGGATTTCTGCCTCTCTCTGGTCTGTGCCACAGCAAGTTGGTCTCACTCTCAATTCCAGGGACCACCAGGGGCCAGGGCACTGTGTCACATACACACCGGTGCTGTCTCTCACACTATGCCACACACACGTGTGCAGACAGTCGCAGGCAGAAACACACCCACACACACACTGTACACACACACACACACACACTGTACACACACACACACACGAGCTGTAAATATACAGACAGTGCAGCCGGCCAGGGTTATCTCCCGTGTCCTACTGTTTGCCTCCGCCCCCTCCCCGCCTGTCACTTCAAAATACATCGGCTATCTTAATGGACAGCCAGGGGTCGGCGGGGCGGAGCTTCTTCCTACCTCGCTGACTGTGCTGCTCCTGCACCACGAGTTGTCCTCTCTGTCCCCCTGATCACACCGGCGCAGGCAGGTTAATTTCGCCGGATGAATGCACCAACCTCGCGACCGCCCACATAAGTCAGAGCCTCAGATCTCCAGTAGGCTGCAGAGACAATCGCGCCGCCCCCTGCCGCCTATGCACGCAGCAGCTGCTGTCAAGTTGCAGCGCTGCGTGCAGGCATGAATACGGCGGTGGCCGGTGGGCGGGGAGAGCAGCATGTAAGGACTGTCTTAGTGTGTGTCACTAGCTGCCCGCCCCTCACTGCCGGATCGGGATTCAAAGAGGAGGCAGGCGGCTCTGGCTTTAGTGTTACTTTTTCTACATCCCATCTTAAAGGGACATACTTTAAACCCGCCCCTTGGCCAATCAGGCGCCTGTAGGCACGTGCCTAGTGTGCCTTATGGTAAATCCGGCCCTGACTCTGTGCCTGTACTGATAGTAAACTAGCTGCAGTGTGTGCTGATCTCTGCTGCCTCCAGTATATACAGTATAAGCTGTAACACTGTATCTGTACTGATAGTAAACTAGCTGCAGTGTGTGCTGATCTCTGCTACCCCCAATATGTATAGTATCAGCTGTTACTCTGTGCCTGTACCGATAGTAAACTAGCTGCAGTGTGTGCTGATCTCTGCTGCCTCCAGTATGTACAGTATAAGCTGTTACTCTGTGTCTGTACTGATAGTAAGCTAGCTGCAGCGTGTGCTGATCTCTGCTGCCTCCAGTATGTACAGTATAAGCTGTTACTCTGTGCCTGTACTGATAGTAAATTAGCTGCAGTGTGTGCTGATCTCTGCTGCCTCCAGTATGTACAGTATAAGCTGTTACTCTGTGCCTGTACTGACAGTAAACTAGCTGCAGTGTGTGTTGATCTCTGCTGCCTCCAGTATGTACAGTATAAGCTGTTTCTCTGTACCTGTACTAATAGTAAACTAGCTGCAGTGTGTGCTGATTCCTGCTACCTCCAGTATGTACAGTATAAGCGGTTTCTCTGTGCCTGTACTAATAGTAAACTAGCTGCAGTGTGTGCTGATCTATGATTGTATACATGGTTTATATTCACTTATATGAACCTGATTTCACCTGAACTTCCACCCATGAGCTGGTTACCTGGTTTCCTTTTTTTCCCCAGAGGTGAGTGGATCAAACCTGATTGGAAGAAATAACAGACATCAGACATGCTGCTATGATTGCCGCCCGGCCTTTATTGGTAAATATTGCAGCATAGCAAGAAGACGTTACACATTAATGAGATGATTAATTACAAATACATTAGACTTTAAAGTGACAATAAAGAAAAGAGAAAAACTTATATAATGAATTATATATGTAGTACAGATAATGAATAGAACATTGGTAGCAGAGAAAAGAGTCTCATAATTTTATTTTCAGTTAGCTTTTTTTACAACATGTGACAGGTTGTCATTTAACATTATGAAAGTGAAGCGCTCTATGGTGCATTAACATTTTATTACCGATAAAAATGAATACAAATTGCACTTACAAGATGCAAATACTTTCAAAGCATGTCTCCCATATAGGGTAGTCAGAAATCCCTTCTCCTCTCTCAGATTCCCGTAGCTGTGGCCAATAGCAAGTCTGTCCAGACGTACAACAGACCATCGGGGTGGGGTGGAGTGGCAAGGACCTCAATCACAGTGCCTGACATGTTTCGGCCTACTTACGCCTTCATCAGATGACACTGCAGGCTTGGACACTGGGATAAATAGAACAATTTAGTGCTAGATAGGGGGCGTGGTTACCTGAGGGGCGGTATAGTAATTGAATACCACCTGTCAATCGCTTACTCAGACTTTAATAGAGTTTTTGGTGTTGCTTAAAGTTTATGGTAAATTGCACCTACCTACTATCATAGGGTCGTTTAACATTGCAGAACTGTCCGTGTCAACCAGCCCTTAAAGGACAACTGAAGCTAGAGGGATATGTAGGCTGCAATATATATTTCCTTTTAAGTAATACCAGTTGCCTGGCTGTTTTGCTAATCTGCCTCCAATACATTTTAGCCATAGCCCCTGAACAAGCATGCAGCAGATCAGGTGTTTCTGATAATATTGTCAGATCTGACAATTAGCTGCATGCTTGTTTCTGGAGTGATTCAGACACTTCTGCAGCCAAATAGATCAGCAGGGCTGCCAGGTAACTGGTATTGTTTAACAGGAAATAAATATGGCAGCCTTCATATACCTCTCCCTTCAGTTGTACTTTAAACTATGATCAAACTTGGAAATGTTTCAGCAACACTACACAAGTCAGTAGCTTACAAAACACCCACTTTTGAATAGCCCTGGTTGTTAGCTTTCCATAATGGTGACATTTGTGGCATTTTTCTGCTGTCCAGACTCTTCTGGGGGCAATGCCTGCTAGATGCCCAACTAGTGCTCAATTGAGACATATTTGATATCATTTTAAAGGAATACTGTAGGGGGGTCGGGGGAAAATGAGTTGAACTTACCCGGGGCTTCCAATGGTCCCCCGCAGACATCCTGTGCCCGCACAGCCACTCACCGATGCTCTGGCCCCGCCTCTGGTTCACTTTTGGAATTTCAGACTTTAAAGTCTGAAAACCACTGCGCCTGCATTGACGTGTTCTCGCTTCTGCTGATGTCACCAGGAGCGTACTGTGCAGTCGCAGACCATACTGGGCCTGCGCAGTACGCTCCTGGTGACATCAGTGGGAGCGAGGACACGGCAACGCAGGCGCAGTGGTTTTCAGACTTTAAAGTCAGAAATTCCAGAAGTGAACCGGAGGCGGGGCCGGAGCATTGGGGAGTGGCTGCACAGGCACAGGACGTCTGCGGGGGACCATTAGAAGCCCCGGGTAAGTTCAGCTCATTTTCCCCCACCCCCCTTTAGTATCCCTTTAACTGTGATAAGTTGTAGAATAGATTTTCATGGGGTTTAGTGTCGAGGTCTATGTCTTATGAATTATTTTTAGTGACAAACTGAATCAAAATCAATGACATTTTTATTTTTTATGTATTTTGCACCAATATAAAAAGCTTCTAAAAAGAAAAGTTACAGAATTTAAAATAGAATACATAAATGGTTACCTTAGGGACTCTTTTTTTTTTTTTTTTTTAAATAGGTTTGCCTTGAAGGTATAGTACTTTTATCTTTGCAAATAAGATCTTGCAATTATAGCTAGTGTACAATGAGAAAACAAAATATATATAAAAATACACCTTTATTTCTAAATAATAAATTATCTCCACACATTGCACCAGGGACATCATTTACATGTTGGGATAACCAGGATAAAATGAGTGGGTTATTTTTACGGTAGCACTGTTTATTTTTAAACTATAGTAGAAGGAAATTGAGAAATTGTGTATTTTTTTCTTCCTTCCCCCCCCCCCCCCTTCCCCCTCATACTGTATGTTCCTTTTAACTGCAGAGAATAGACATATTACTGAAAAAAATATTACCCCCCAAAAGTCTATTTTGGGGCAGAAAAAAACAAGGTATAATTTACATGTGATAAGTAGTGATAAAGTTATTGGCAAATGAATGGGAAGAGCGCTGAAATGTAAAAATTGCTTGGATGCATAAGGTGACAACAACTCTGAAGTGCTTATGTCCCTTATAGTCTTCTGATGGTTCTGGGTCATGGAATCAGGAAAAAAAAGGGCGCCTGGGCGTAATGGAATTTTTGGGCGCCCCATAGGCTCTAAAACAAAATATCAGCTGTTGGGCTCCAAAGAAGAAATTAGGGGGGCCGATAAATTTCATTTTGATAATTTGCAAATTGTCGGTTTAACTTTTTATATTTTTTTTTTGTTTTGATAATTTGTAAATTATCGTTTTAACTTTTTATAGCATTTTGAAATTCATTTTGAGAGTTATAATTTTGTTAAATATTTTTGTATTATCGTTATTTGCAGCGGAGAAAGGGGGTTTTACGATTAGGCGTCAGGAAGGGTATTTTAGGGTGAGGCACCACCAGGGGGGTCTTAGGGTAAGGCAAAACCAGGGAAGTGGTTAGGGTGAGGCAAAACCAGGGGGGTCTTAGGGTGAGGCAAAACCAGGAGGGTCTTAGGGTGAGGCAAAACCAGGGGGGTCTTAGGGTGAGGCACCACCAGGGGGGTGGTTAGGGTTAGGCACCACCAAGGGAGTCTTAGGGTTTGGCACTACCAGGGGGGGTCTTAGGGTGAGGCACCACCAGGGGGGTCTTAGGGTGAGGCACCACCAGGGGGGTCTTAGGGTGAGGCACCACCAGGGGAGTCTTAGGGTGAGGCACCACCAGGGGAGTCTTAGGGTGAGGCACCACCAAGGGGGTCTTAGGGTGAGGCAAAACCAGGGGGGTCTTAGGGTGAGGCACCACCAAGGGGGTCTTAGGGTGAGGCAAAACCAGGGGGGTCTTAGGGTGAGGCACCACCAAGGGGGTCTTAGGGTGAGGCACCACCAAGGGGGTCTTAGGGTTAGGCACCACCAGGGGAGTCTTAGGGTGAGGCACCACCAAGGGGGTCTTAGGGTGAGGCACCACCAGGGGGGTCTTAGGGTGAGGCAAAACCAGGGGGGATCTTAGGGTGAGGCACCACCAAGGGGGTCTTAGGGTGAGGCACCACCAAGGGGGTCTTAGGGTGAGGCACCACCAAGGGGGTCTTAGGGTGAGGCACCACCAAGCGAGTCTTAGGATTAGGCACTACCAGGGGGGGGGGGGGGGGTCTTAGGGTGAGGCACCAACCAGGGGGGTGGTTAGGGTTAGGCACCATCAGGGGGGTCTTAGGGTAAGGGACCACCAGGGGGGTCTTAGGGTTAGACATTGGTAGAGGGAGGAATCTGTGTTAGGAGGATTAGGTTTAGTTGTGGAAAAATATTGGTAATATTTACCATTGTTTTACTATAGTTTTTACGAGTGTACATACATTTTCGTTTTTATTGTTATAGATATTTTCAGATTTTATTACATGAAGAAACAAAAAAATGGTTATAGGCAATAGTATAAAATTTCGCCCTTTTTTCCAGGCGCCCTTATTTGATGTATGACTGGGTCACTGTGAGGTAATTGCCTGTAGAGATGGCCTAAACTCTTCGCAAATGAACAGTCCCGCATGTGCAGAGCGCTCCCGGCAGTGCTGGTCGTAATGGAAAAATCTACGCTTATGGATCATTACGCGTAATTTTACGCTATTACGCAATTACAGTTACGGCGTAGGAAATTATCTACGGTTCATCACTGTAATTACGCGTTAACTTACGCAGTTACGCGTAAGGATACCGTAATGTAGGCGCTTACACTACGATGTTACGCGTAGTGCCGTAATACCAATTAATGCGTATTTTTTGACGCATACGGGCGATGGGTACGCAATAGCCGTCAATGTGACAGCTAATGCGTACACATTATTCGTATGCGTCAAAGCGTACGCTTATATACTGAAGGGCGGGAGAAGATACTATTGGTTGCTTAGGATGTTGACTGATTGGCTACTCTTAGAAAAGGGGAGTTTTTACGTTAGTAATTATGCGTAAAATTACGCGTAAGTCTTCGTAAAATTACGCATACCTAGCAATTACGGTAGACAGTGTAATTACGATACCACTTAACTCCTTACGCGTAAATAATTACGCGTAAGACCGTAAATTACGCGTAGCGCTTACGCGTAAATTTACATTGAATTACGATGCGTAATTACGCTCATGCGTAATTTCGGCCCAGCACTGGCTCCCGGCTGTGGCCATGCGCTCAGGGATGCGTGGTCGCCAGGAAACAGTCTTCGCAGTACTATGGGAGCTTGCGAACACAGAAGTGATCCCAGGGTCATTCCCCATGGACTGTTCGCTTGCAAAGAGATCAGGCCATCTCTAATTGCCTGCTGCGTACATTACATAAGACTGGAGGGAAATTCCCACATGGGGGTTGGGAATAAAGATGAACAACATGGACAGCATCCCCCATTGCGAGTTACTTTTCTATACCTTTCCCTGTGATTGTGGTCTGCACACATGTGGCGCTGGAATGTGGCATGAGGAAAGGGATAGATATTCAGGTAGGTCTGTTATATGCACCAAAATTCTCCCAGCATGCAAATCTCTTCCCATCAGGAAGAGGAAGCTGTGCTAGCAAATGGAAGCCATGGCATTCCCTGCCCATCAGTTAGCCGACAGATGAAGTGTAACGCCAGTCACAGCATTAGGACCGTGCAGCGGTCTGTATGGTCACACTGAAATACAACAGCCTTCAATTATTAAAGAGAAACTCCAACCAAGAATTTAACTTTATCCCAATCAGTAGTGATACCCCCTTTTACATGAGAAATCTATTGCTTTTCACAAACAGACCATCAGGGGGCGCTGTACGACTGATATTGTGGTGAAACCCCTCCCACAAGAAGCTCTGAGGACCGCGGTACTTTTGACAGTTTGTTACAATGTAACAAGGTTCACAGACAGGAAATAGCTGTTTACAGCTGTCTGCAACACCAAAACAGCTAGCAGCAGCTACATAACCTGCCCACAGTAAAAATGTCGCCATGTAATAAATGTCAGAATGTAAATCGGGGAGACTAAAGATTTTACAATGGGTAAACACTGACTAAATCATTTAAACATAATTATTGTAAAAATGAAGCACTTTTTTAATTACATTATTTTCACTGGAGTTCCTCTTTAAACACTGTTTTCATCACAAAATGCGGATTCCCACACCGCTGTAGGAGTGTCCTCCCCATCCTGCCTGACACATCTCTCTGCCTTAGCTCCCTTAGAACAGGTCAGGTCAGAGGAATGCACTGCAAGTTTCACTGCTGCATGTTCTCTCTAGCAGCTTTCATTGCTTTTTTCATCTGCTGTGCTTTTAATAAATCCTGCAGGAGCTAGTAAAAGCAGCAGTCAGTTGGAAGGGTGAGAATGGAAAGACTACACTCCCACACAGATGTTTTGCATGCAGTTGAAAGTTTTGGTCATTGAAATAGTGATCCTTTCATCATGTTGGATGTCCTCTGCTTGCCTTATGAAGTGGAGGAGGGAAGCAGGGGGAGGAAAATCTCAAACTGTACTGAGTTTATAACCAGAAAGCTGCTGGCGCAGTGATCGGTAGCTAGTGGCTTTCATTTGCTGGCGCAGTTTCCATTTCCTGAGTAAAATTTTGCATGTTAAGCTGTGTGCTCACTTGCAATGCAGGGAGATGGATCCAGCGATGTCTCCCTGACAACTAGCGCTCCTCGGATACATCTTCCGGCTGACGGGTATGCGTGATGTCATGCCAGGGTCGAGCGAAACTTCAAACGATCGCGGCACCTTGCGCGGGAGTCGTTGGGGATCTTAAAGATCTGATGTGCTGTGACGGCCATTATCGCCGCACAACGCTAAGCGACCTGATCGTGCACCTGTACCCATGTCGCGAGATCGCAGAAACGACCGCTCATCGCTCAAAAATTGCCGGTAACCTGTAAAATCGTCGGAAAAATCGCAAGGTGGGCCTTTAGGGGGATTTATCGCTCATCTCTTTTCAGCCATGGTAAAAGCAATCCTACAATTCTATTGCCTCTGGACCAGCATGTGAAGACATCAGTGTAAGGCTCGGTTCACCTTTGTTTAAAAGACTTATCCATGACTCCGTTTTGGGGCCCGGACCAAAACTGGAGCCCCGGATACAAATCTTAAAATTAGGCAGTTTTCACCCACTTCAAAAGTGGATCCGTGTGCGATCCAGGGGGTCCATGCTAAAAAAACTGAACGGACAGTCCGGATTTGCAGGTTTTTCACGGACCCCCACGGACCCCGGATACACGAAGGGGTAGTGAAACCTAATGAAAGAAACGGATCCCCCTCTACACAGGCAGCTTTGGACACAGGAATGGATCTGTTTTCTGTGTCCCAGCCCTGTCTGTGGGTGGGTGGGGGGCTCCATGCTGGAGGGTAGCAGGCAGGAAGGGGGGCAGCAGGCACAGCATCAGGCAGGGGGGTCGAACCCCCTTCTCTCTCACCTGGGTGCCCCCTTCAGCTATTTTCTTCATTATAAAATCAATGTAGCGGCGAGCGGGGAACTTACTAACTTCCTTGTTCCACCGCTCGCTGCGTCACTTCCTGTATGCCGCCCACTGTACTTCATTGGGCGGCATACAGGAAGTGACGCGGCGAGCGGTGGAACAAGGAAGTGAGTAAGTTCCCCGCTCGCCGCTACATTGATTTTATAATGATTTTAAAAGAAACTAGCTGGAGGGGGAGCGGGGGGATAGGGGGACCCAGGCGAAAGAGGGGGGGGGGGGGGGGGCGCTGTGCCCGCTACCCACTGTCCTGGCTGCTACCCCCCTCAGTTCAGGAAAAAAAAACGCCAATGGTTAAAAACCGTTTGCTGCAAAGGGAAGCACGGGTCCATTTGCGTTCCGGTTTCTGAAAGCGGGAGCCTGCACTATGGATTGCGTTCTGCAACCGGGTCTAGTGTGGACCGACCCTAATTACAGAGGCGACAGACAGCCTGGCAGAAGCACAGAACAAAGTATATAAAAAAACTGATGAGCAAAGTATTTTACACCATCATCCCAACAGCTTCAGAACGTCTGTCACAGAAGCAGTGTTAAAAGACCACTTCCGCCAAAAATGTGTAAAATTGAAAATACATACAAAGAAGAAGTATTTTTCTTCCAGATTGAAATGAGCTATACATTACTTTTCTCCTATGTCACAGTAGTTAGTACAAATCTGACAGAACTGACAAGTTTTTGACTAGACCATCTCTCCATGAGAAATTCTCAGTATTTCATTTATTCTTTACAGAAGCACTCCCTGGAATACAAAGATGCCAGCTGCCCCCCTGCCTGTTTACGCACTATTCTGGCAGTTGTATTGAGCAAGGGTGACACAGGGTGGTGCTTTTGAAAATAAAGAAAATCCTGAGAACCCCCCTATGAGGAGATGAGCTATTCCAAAACATGCCAGTTCTGTCAGATTTCTACTATCTACTGTAAGTGACAGGGAAAGTAATTTATATCACATTTTGCACAATGTCTTCTTTATTTATGTGCTTTCAGGTATTTTAAATGTTACAATTTTTCACGATAGTGGTCCTTTAAGTGTGGGCGTTACAAGCATTTGGGGGTTATTATCGCTGTCTAGATCCCTGATACAGAAAGTCTCCCACACGCTCCCCCGGCTCCTCCCCTCTGACACCCCCATGGGGCTGTAATATAAAACAGGGACAGGAAATACAGGACAGCGATAAAAACTAGTCCAGGATTCTAACTTTTCCCCACTTTACAAAAATGTTGTTTTCTTTGTTTCTGTCTGTGTCACTTCTGAGGAAGTTTCCCACATTCCTGTTTGGGCAGGAAGTAATGTAACTCTCTTAGATGGGGACTAAGGACAGCGGTAAAAACCCCAGAGTAGTTCTGACCCCTCAATCAAACCATCCAATACTGCCATAAACATTTCCTGAGATCAGACTTTACAAACCAGCCGGCAGCTGCCATTTTTCTCTCAGGATACGATTTACTAACAAAAACAACAAGAATTCCTTTATATAACACTATTATTATTATTATTATTATCTCTATCGCAAACATGAATATATATACACATACATTGTAAATTTCTCTCAGAGTACAGTGCACCATACTACAGTTTTCCCGTGTTGCTGTCCCTTACAGTAGGTAGTGAAAAGCTGACAGATCTGACAGGGTTTGAAGTAGCCCATCTCCTCATGAGGGATTCTCTGCATCATCGTTATTCTTTATGAAAGCACTCCCTGGAATTGGAAAGGATCTATACAAAGATGTCAGCCAGCTTTCCTGCATGCTATTTTGACAGCTGGACTGAGGAACTACCATTTTAAAAATAAATCAGAAACCCCCATGAGGAGAATGGACTAGGGCAAATCCTGTCAGATTCTTACCCGTTTACTGCAAGTGGCAGCAACATAGGAAAAAAGTAAGTGCACTTTACTGTGGAAGATATCATCTTATCACTAAAAATTATACGTCAATACAGTATTATGATAAATCACCCCAACCCCTACAACACCACCCCATCATTGTGATTAATAAAACAATGATAATTCCTTACTGATTTCAAAGATATCTAAGATCCCCCTGGCTTCTGGTTACTGACACAGGCTTCCCCACCCCCAGCAGCCTGTACACATACTCCGGGGCTGTGTGTCTGCACTCTGCTGCTCTGACAGTTTCTCCTCTTCATACAATGTAACGCGTAACAGGCATTACTCACATACTGTGAATCTGTGATCTGCACATCACCTCTGAACTGGCCACCGCTCTCTGCAGATCAGACATGATGTGCAGATCACAGACATGTGAGTGATGTTGGCACACAGTGATGGGCAGCAGAGGATGGACAGCAGCTAGAGGAAACCGGAAACTGTGAAATCAGAAGGAAACAGCTGCTGCAGTTTGGATGTACAGTTTTGGTCCCGGCAAGATATCAAGCGTTGCATTCTCCAAATTTGATCATAGGGTGTCCACCATAAGTAATTACTGAACTGAAGGAGGACGTGAGATATATTGTACATTCTTAACTAGAGAACATTCAGCATTTACCACCAGGAGAAACCTGCAGAAAGCTGTCGCTGGAGAGACAATGGAAGAAGAGGAATGTATTTTCGTCACTGAATGTCCTCTCTCATTGTCTTCTGATCGTGTAGCGCCACGATATTACTGAACGATCTTGACCCAGACGTCATATCCCACGCGGATGGCGGCATGTAGCGGCTGGCTGAAATCCGTGTTATAGGTGTGCAAGTGCATAATGTCTGGCTCCACACTGTAAAATGAGAGCTTCCCCTCATCATAATCCAGATAGATTCCCAACCTTCGAAATCGTTTAAATGAAGATGGAAGGGATAAGTTTAGTTGGTCGCTATCATGTCTTAAGGAGTAGCTTCTGTTACTTTTGCATAGGCACCAGGACTCATACGTGTTTCCAAAAACAGAGTTACTCCCATCTCTGTCTATGTTCTCGTAAGACATCCCAACACGCCAGTTATTGGTATCGCTTAGCTCCACCTCCCAGTAATGGCAGCCGTTTGAGAGGCCCTTTCTGCTTATCACTTGGTGCGACTCAAATCTATCATCTGTATCATCGATATCATCATTAACTTGTGTGCCATATGCTATAGTGTAATCGGAGGATATAGCTACGTTGGTTGCAGCCGTGTCCTTGTCGAGTCGCACATCGGCCAACTCTGGAAACTTGAGCATTTTAGGAACATCGGCCAAAATATCTGATAGCCGTTTGCGTAGCTTCAAAGAGATCTCAACCTCGTCCAGTCCTGCAATGGTTGGGACAGCTCTTCGTCCTCTCTTCTCAATGGTGGAAAAGTCCCCTCTGTTGGTTTCTTGTTCTTGTAGGACCGTTAGCGGGTCTGTCGTGTTAAACAGCTCCTCAAGGTGACAGATCTTACTAGAAATTTCGTCTTTCTTTATTTCCTGCCGCCGGATCAAATCTGAGACAGGCTGCAAATTCTGTTCCACTTGCCTGGTGATGTTGTCAATTTCCTGGACTTCAAGAATATCCAACTTCTCCCGTATGTTTCGAAACAGGGCAGCAACTCGCTTGGTCATACTCGCTGCCTCGTTGGCCTTCTTCTTGCTCTCCTGTAGGCTGTGGACCCACGTCTCCATGTCTTTCTTCCGGGCAATGAGTTGATCGTGAGTAATTTTCAGTCTTTCCTTTTTCTTCTTGGAGGCCTCATGGAGTGTCTGCACCTGATGTCCTCGATGGTTGGCACTTTGCTTGCATGATGCACAGATACAGGTGGCATCCACAGTGCAGTAATACTCCAAAAGTTTCTTGTGGACGGGACATTTTATGGTCTTCAGGGAGGCAGACGGCTCAACCAAGATGTGTTCTGGTGACTTGCTGTGAGTGTTCAGGTGACTGTTGCACAAAGAGGCCTCACAATGCAGACAGGACTTCACAGCATCTACAGGAGCATGGATACAATATGAGCAGATGACTCCTGTCTTCTTCTGACCAGGTGGCTGAGATGGTGAGGGTGTAGACTGGACCCTCTCTGCAATGTTGGCCAGAGTTACGTTCTTCTGTAGCCAGGGTCGTTTCCTGAAGGTTGATCGGCACTGAGGGCAGCTATAAACACCCTGGCTTCTTTCCCTGTCCAGCGCCTGATTGATGCAGACCTGGCAGAAGTTGTGGCCACATCTCAGAGTAACGGGGTCCTTGTAGACCTCCAGGCAGATGGAGCAGTTCAGCTCGTCCTTCAGATCGGCAGACGCCATGGCTGACAGAGGAAGAATCAGGAAACGAAACTAACGTACTTTAGCCTTTCTGCTTGTTTTTCACAGCAGGATAAGGGAGGCAGAGTGAGGGGAGTGACCGCAGCTAGATGTATTGAGCCAGCAGTGGTGAACCTCCAATAAGCTGCTGCCTCTGGTTATTGGCCGTAGTTGTCAGTCCAGCCCTTTGTAGGAAACCCTTTCGCTGTTCCCACATCAGTGTTCTGATCCTGCAAAGAGGAGGGATTGCCCAAGTTATGTTTTTCTTTTAACCCTTCGGGATCAGAGAGCTGTGAAGCTAGAGGTTTCACTGCTTCTCTACTTATTTTTTCTTTTCAGATCTTTGCAAATGTTATGAAAGCTAATGCTTAAAGGGATATGGAGGCTGCCATATTTATTTCCTTTTATACAATGCAGATTGCATGGCTGTCCTGCTGATCCTCTGCCTCTAATGTATTTAGCCATAGCGTCCTGAACAAGCATATGCAGATCAGGCCGTGCTCTGACTATATATTTGCACATATTTTAAATTTTATAATTTTTCGCTGTAGTGCCCCTTTAAGTAAGTGGAGCCAGTTACACAAATGCCAAACTGAACACCTGTTAGGAATCATGTACTGTGATTTTCTGCCTGCTGGTGGTAGTATTGAGCAGGACTGCCCTGGACTTCCACCATCCACCAGCAGGTGGCCTTCCATTAACTGTAAAAAAGACTGGTAGTTCCTGCTCTGGCCTGTGGGTGGCTGAGGAGCACTTTCTGCAGAAGCTCACCACCAGCTGCATCCTGTTTCTGATTGCATGGGCTATTTAAAGGACAACTGAAGTGAGAGGTATATGGAGGCTGCCATATTTATTTCCTGTTAAACAATACCAGTTTCCTGGCAGCCCTGTAGGTCTGTTTGGATGCAGACGTGTCTGACTCACACCAGAAACAAGCATGCAGCTAATCTTGTCTGATCGGACAATAATGTCAGAAACACCTGATCTGCTGCATGCTTGTTATTATTATTATTTATTGGATTTATATAGTGCCAACATATTACACAGCGCTGTACAATACATAGGATTACAGACAATGATAATAGGTGTGACTGACAGCACAATACAGGTACTAAGCAATAAGATACACAACACAATACAGGTAGTAATACAATGCCAGATCATACACTGGAGTGGTAGTGCCAATAATACAAGTTCACATACTCTGGGTAGAGTGTACAATCAAGTATGATACACAAGTGGAGAGGGCCCTGCCAAAGGCTTACAACCTAGAGGGAGGGGGTGGTGACTTGAAAGTGGGGGAGGGGGGGTGCATCAAGAAGTTCTAAGCAGAGAGAGTTAAGGTAGCCATACAATGGTCGATTTGCCATCAGATTCGACCAACAGATAGATCCCTCTCTGATCGAATCTGATCAGAGAGGGATCGTATGGCTGCCTTTACTGCAAACAGATTGTGAACCGATTTCAGCATGAAACCGTTCACAATCTGTGGTGGTGGTGGTGCTGCTGCCGCTCCCCCCGCCCGCATACATTACCTGCTCCGCCGGCGCAACTCCATTCCCCGCTATCTTCTACGCTCTGGTCTGGTCTCCGGGTCCGACACATGCTTCACTTCTTCCTGCCCGGCAGGAAGTTTAAACAGAAGAGCGCCCACTACTGTTTAAACTTCCTGCCGAGCTAGAAGAAGTGAAGCATGCCGGAGACCAGACCAGAGCGGAGACGGAGCAGCAGTGACCGGGGTGAGTCGTGCCGGCGGAGCAGGTAATGTATTGCCACTCTATTGCGTCGGTCGTCGGGCACTCGAACGCCGCTAGCGACGCGCTCCCTACCCGCGGGCGATCGACGGTAATTTCCCGCACTGAGCGATCGACGGGATCGATCTATTTCGGGACGAAATAGATCGACATTTAGCGTGTAGCGTGAACGATGTGACAACAGATTCGATCCCAGTGATCGAATCTGCTGTCGATCAGCGGGGAATCGGCCTAGTGTATGGCCAGCTTTATGGCAGCATCGAGGTGGGGTAGGCCTCCTTGAAGAGGTGAGTTTTGAGGGCTTGTTTGAAGATAGTGAAGGGGGGGCAAGCCTGATGGGCAGTAGGAGAGTTCCACAGGATGGGGGCAGCTCTAGTAAAGTCCTGTAGGCGTGCATGGGAGTGTGAGATGCGTGGGGTGGTTAGGAGGAGGTTGTTGGTGGAGCGAAGTGGGCGGCCAGGTGAGAATCTGCTGACCAGGTCAGAGATGTAGGTCGGGCAGGACTTGTGTATAGATTTATAGGCCAAACATAGGATCTTGAAACTGATATTGAAACGTATTGGAAGTCAGTGAAGGAATTTGCACAGGGGAGTCATGGAGACAGAGTAGTGGGAGGAGTAGATTAGTCTGGCTGCTGCATTCATGATGGATTGTAGGGGGGCGATGCTGTTCTGAAGAAGGCCTGACAGGAGGGTGTTGCAGTAGTCCAGGCCGGATATGATGAGGGCATGGACGAGGAATTTGGCAGTGTCCAGGGTCAGAAGAAGGCCTGACAGGAGGGTGTTGCAGTAGTCCAGGCAGGAGATGATGAGGGCATGGATGGATGAGGAATTTGGCAGTGTCCAAGATCAGAAGAAGGCCTGACAGGAGGGTGTTGGAGTAGACCAGGCAGGAGATGATAAGGGCATGGATGGATGAGGAGTTTGGCAGTGTCCAGGGTCAGAAGAAGGCCTGAGAGGAGGGTGTTGCAGTAGACCAGGCAGGAGATGATAAGGGCATGGATGGATGAGGAGTTTGGCAGTGTCCAAGGTCAGAAGAAGGCCTGACAGGAGGGTGTTGCAGTAGTCCAGGCAGGAGATGATGAGGGCATGGACGACGAATTTGGCAGTGTCCAGGGTCAGAAGAAGGCCTGACAGGAGGGTGTTGCAGTAGTCCAGGCAGGAGATGATGAGGGCATGGACGAGGAGTTTGGCAGTGTCCAGGGTCAGAGGGAGGCCTAGGAGGGTGTTGTAGCAGTCCAGGCAGGAGAAGATGTGGGTATGGATGGATGAGGAGTTTGGCAGTGTCCGGGGTTAGAAGGAGGCCTGACAGCTTTGCCTCCATTAGCGTCAATCCCCACTGATCGCCGCCTCTCTCCGCCCCTCCATGTGTAAGAAGACACAAGGGCGGAGAGAGTCAGTGATCAGCGGGGATTGACGCGAGTAGAGGCAGAGCTACGGCCCAAAGCTCTGCCTCTACCAGGAAGCGATCCCTGCATCTTGCCCCGGGGATTTAATTACATTGTTTTGCCGCGGGAATGCAGCGTTTTAGCGATGCTGAGATTGCTGAAGATAAATGTTAGATGTTAAATACAAAGAGGAATTTTAGAAGGCATCAGACTCTCTTTAAAAATATGGCAGAACATTCTCTTCCTCCTGCTAGCCTCCAGAACTTTGTTGTACACGAATTGTGCTCACAAACCAAGGTCCCACTGTACTTGCAGACCTGAGCCTCTGGACATTTCCTGTACCCATTCCCGGGGAACAAGCAGCACGAGCCCACTGTGGCGTAGAAGATTTGGTAAAGTAGAATTGGTATTATAATGAGCCTGCCTGTGAATGTTGATGTTTGTGCCAAGAACCAGGAATGAATCCGCCGTTTCTGGGCCTTGGAGCTTGTTCCCCGCTGATGATGTGCAGGCTGGGACACAGGCCGCTCTTCCTGATAGGCGGAGGAGCGCGTTCTCAGTACACCCTCCGCAAAGGTAAACAATAGTCAGCTGACTGGGGTCAGCTGACAGCTCTAGCATCAGCTGACTGCGCGGCTGACACTTGGCAGGTGAAAAGGTGCACTGATTGGATGAAAGTTGTTATTTAAACTTGCAGAGTGCTCCCAGTCATCGCCCGTGATAAGCATAGCTGTGGCTAATTGTTGGGTGCGCACTCACATTGTCTGAACTATTGGAATTAACCTTGGCTTGTATTTGAACATTCTTGTCTGCTGTTTACTAAGCCTTACTTGTTACCTGGATACTCTTGCCTGCTGCCTGGACCGACCTTTGCTTGTTACCTGGATACTCTTGCCTGCTGCCTGGACCCACCTTTGCTTGTTACCTGGATACTCTTGCCTGCTGCCTGGACAGACCTCTGCTTGTTACCTGGATAGACTTGCCTGCTGCCTGGACAGACCCTTGCTTATTTCCTGGATACTCTTGCCTGTTGCCTGGACAGACCTCTGCTTGTTACCTGGATACACTTGCCTGCTGCCTGGACAGACCCTTGCTTATTTTCTGGATACTCTTGCCTGCTGCCTGGACAGACTTCTGCTTGTTACCTGAATATACTTGGCTGCTGTCTGGACAGACCTCTGCTTGTTATCTGGATACACTTGCCTGCTGCCTGGACAGACCCTTGGTTATTTCCTGGATACTCTTGTTTATACCTGGACTGACCCTTGCCTGTTGCTTGGATAATCTTGCATGCTGACCTTACATGAACTTTCTCACTTGCTACTTGGATCATCCACTGCCTGTTCCCTGAACCATCATTACTGGCAAGGTACTAGTCCTGTGTGATACTTATGAACTATTGAACTGTGTTAAACCTGCCTCAGTGGGGTTCTGGCAGGTTCTTGTCCTCTCTACTTTAGTCTGTATGCCTTGCATGTTAAGACCTGGGGGTAACCGTAGTCAGGAGACAAATAATGGGGCCTTGTCTATAGATGAAGACCGTGGGCCGGGCTCAGAGTCACGGCATTAGATTGGGGCATAGAGACTGATTGGGGACATAACCTGTCACAACTTACAGGTATATGGTCACGCGAGAAAATACAAGGATGGGTTACCTCCAAGGCAACCACTGTATAAGTAGGTGGGGAACTTGTCCTGTCTCCACTCAGGTATAAGAATAGCCCATTCCACCAGGGTGGATATCACAATGTTTGTAGGAAGAACAGAGGAACCAACAAGTATAAAATCAGTTGATTCCAAATGCAAAAAACCTGTGGGGGGTGATATTGGTAGACTTACCTCCCAACAGGAGACTCAACAGATTGATAAAACAATAATGTTAGTTTCAGGTTTCTAACTCCAAAGACAAGGGGATGGATGCAACGCATTTCACAGCTCCACAGCCCGTTTCATCACCTTATATTAATTGAGATACACATTTATTATTGCTTTGTAGTACAGTCCCATATTGTTGCCTGATGAAGAGGGTTGTGGACCTGAGAAATGCGTTGCATCCCTCCCCTCTTTGTTTTGTGAGTTAAAGAAAGAAAACAAACATTATTATTATTATTTTATCGATCTCTCGAGTTCTATTCAAGATCGGCCTACTGACATTTAAATCACTACATAATCTGGGCCCTGGATACATGAAAGATATACTGCAGCTGCATAGCAATCCCTGCAATCTCAGATCAACAGGTTCTAATAATCTAGTCATATCCTGAGTCCACTTGGAAACTTTTGGTCCCAGAGCCTTCTGTCATGCTGCCCCTACGTTATGGAACTCCTTATCTCAGCAGATCAGGACAGACATAGAACTCACCTTAAAAACCAAATTCTTGGTAAATAGAGGAGGTAGTGGTGGACTTACCTCCTCCAAGTAGACACACAACGACTGTAGTAAACACAGTCAATATATTTTATTTATGAACTCCAAATATGCAACGCGTTTCGCAGGTTTGATCCCGCTTCATCAGGCAATAACAACGGAGCAATAGCATATGTGGTCAGTAGAAGAGCCAGGCACCTCTGTTACCTCTGCCACATAGGTGCCTGGCTCTTCTACTGACCACATATGCTATTGCTCCGTTGTTATTGCCTGATGAAGCGGGATCAAACCTGCGAAACGCGTTGCATATTTGGAGTTCATAAATAAAATATATTGACTGTCTTTACTACAGTCGTTGTGTGTCTACTTGGAGGAGGTAAGTCCACCACTACCTCCTCTATTTACCAAGAATTTGGTTTTTAAGCTCATTTAGCTTCCTTTTATCCTTCTGGCGCCTCTGTTCTCCTGCATAATATTGAGTCCACCCTGGGTGGAGGGTTGAACCCCCTTTTTCTCATCTACAGAGAGCGACTTCTTATTCCTGAGTGGGGTCAGGAAAATCTCCCCACCTGCTTTTACAGTGGTTGCCTAATGGTAACCCTGGTTTGTGAGTATTAATATTTACTCTATCTAGTAACCATTTACCAGTACATATTACACTATTGGGGCTCTTGGTGTTCCTTGTTTTTACAGAACTCACCTGTTCAGTTTGGCATTTGCAGAATTATAACTTTATCCTGTGTTAATACGTCATCCTAACAAATTACTGAATCTGAGAGAGCCTAAGTGATTTTAGTCCTACGGGAGAAAAGCGCAATAGAAATGTTCCACCCCCCCCCCCCCCCCCTCCCTTCAGGTTTATTGCATTTTAAATCAACTGATTTTACACTTGTTGGAATCTCTGTTTTCCTACAAACCTGATCTGTACCTGTATCTGACCTTGCTAACCTGTTGCCAAACCTGTTATCCTGTCCCGGACTTTGTCAGGAATCAGGATATTGGTTGTGTGTACACACTTCATTTCTTTGGTGATTTCATGTACTGAATATAGAGTGACAGGGTTTTACTGTGATATTCTCGTTTGCATGTATTTGCATGTTATTGCTTTACAATAAACCTTGTTGCACATTATAGCCTTGTTTCAGTGTGTGTATCGCTGCAAACTGTGGTCATCTTCTGTTCCTCTGTTCAGGTTCATAACACCACCAAAAAATAAAGCCTAGTGAGTAAAAGGGGTAGGGAGCAGTACAGTTAATAGGGGGCAGTATAGCTCCATGTACACCAGAGGGAGCTGTAGGCCTTTGCCTGGTCAGCCTGTGCCCAGAAATGGACCTGGCCATATCAGTGTACTGTGGTTTCAAGACTTTAGATTATAAAATAACATACAAATAGTGATTACATTCATGTATAGCCATGATGTCTGACACAATGTAGGATTAGATAGACACATCAGTTTAATTCCCAGTTCAAAACACCCAGATAGTAGTGTCCTAAAGCATACAGATTCAGGGCCTGTGCCCCGCACTTTGGCATGGCGCCCAAGTTGTCTGCTAGCTCTACACTGCTGTCTGCTTCAAGACACCAAATCCTCATACACATGGTACAATTTTCCATCGGATCGACCAGTGATCTGATAAGAAATTGCATAGTGTGTAGACGTCCAATCGATTTTGCAAACGATTTTGCATTGATAAGTACCCAAAATCGATCACAAAATCAATCGGATTCCGATTGGACCGTCTGGAAATTATCTGATAGATCCGTCAATCTGACGGAAAATTGTACTGTGTGTACCCAGCTTAAAGGATGGGGAGGGCTATCACCTGTTTATATTTATCAAGGGGATATAGACATTCTCTTATTTATGGTTTTGTTTTGTTTTTGTTTTTTGTTTTTTTGGGGGGGGGGGGGGTTTATATGCTGTCTACTAATGTTTTTGCCTGTTATTGTAGTTTTTGGGTATGGTAACCTCTTTATCCTAGGGACACTCTACCTATTTGCAGTGTGTGTGTGTGTGTGTGGGTGTGTGAAGGGGGGGGGGGGATAATGCTTCCTAATTAAGTTGTTTGGGGGAAATATGTGGCCTAATTATATCTAAGATTCTAAAAATAGCAATTATGGAAAACTATACATACATTGTATTTTATTAGGTCTCCTGTGGCTGTTTGAATAATGCTTGGAGCGTATTTTTTTACTTTAAGCAGAGGAGGCTCTGTCCTAACAAATATTTGGCATGCTTGTTTCCGGTGCGATTCAGACACTTCTGCAGCCAAATAGATCAGCAGGGCTGCCAGGAAACTGGTATTGTCTAAAAAGGAAATAAATATGGCAGCCTCCATATTCTTCTCCCTTCAGTTGTCCTTTAAAGGGGCACTATGGCGAAAAATTGTACAATTTAAAATATGTGCAAACGTAACCAAATAAGAAGTACATTTCTCCCAGAGCAAAATGAGCCATAAATGACTTTTCTCCTATGTTGCTTTATCTTTTAATTAGCATTAAGGCTTTGCTCACATGTAAAATCGAAATCACTGAAGCCAGCGATTTTCAATATTGTGAGTGATTTCTTCCCTCTCCTGACGCTTAGCTGCGCGCTGCGATTTTCTGTAAAGCACTTTTCTGAGGGCTTTTGCGGAGCGATTTGTTTGTTCACTTCCTGGCGCAAATCAGGAAGTGAACTCTTTGACCCGGAAAAGAATAAATACAATGTATTTATTCTTAAAAGCGCTGGGGAAATCGCTATACTAAATCGCCTGCCATTATAGGGAAATCGCCCAGGAATGGTGCAGGCAGCGCTTTGGTGAGCGGATCGGAATCTAACCGCTCAGATGTGATCACTTTCATAGGGAATCATTGCTCAAGCGCTTTTAGGGTGATTTTGAAAATTGCCAGCGCTTAAAAAAACGCAAAACTCCCCCAGGTGTGAACAAGCCCTTAAAGCGGTATCGTCACCATAAAAATCAAATTACAACAGCAACTGGTCTAAGTGTATTAAGTGATAAAGATGCTAATCCTGCATTCAAAACTTTCAAAACTTTTTCTGCTGTTATGATTTGGAGTTATCACATACTTAAGGAACACTGGCCCTTTAGTAGTCGTGCCAAAGAATTGCATGCTGGGGTTATTTTTATCTATAATATATTCCTCCTCTTCCCTTTATTTCCCTGCCAGCTTCTTATCTGAAACCTGATCCCCTACTCACTTGTGTTTACAAGCAAGGCTGAGGTGACTCAGCGATTGGAGGAGACAAGAAAAAAGTAAACAGCAGAAATGACATCAGGATTTAGCCTAAACTGTGGGCAAAAGACATGGCCCCCACCAGGAACAGAATTCTCGTCATTTACTATATAACATTCACTGAAATCAAAACGTGGACAGTGTAATACATGTGTTATGTAAGTAGATCAAGTATTTATCTACTTATATATGTGTTTTTTTCCCTGGCATAGTATGGCTGATCCTACTGCTTTAAAGTAACCAAAGTCAGTGCAAAATCACAAAAAAACAAACAAACAAAAAAAGTGTTTGAAAAACGATTCTGCAGCGCTCCCATCTTCTGGATTGGCGTGTAAATGCTACAGGACGATTGCCATTAAGTAGTGGCCTCACCAATCCTGGACTTTCAGCAGCGCTGAGCCTTGAGGGACGGCCTGAGATCCCAAAATGCAGCTGAAAGCCCTCTAATGGGCCCGATGGTCTGTATCATGTGATCATTATACAACTAGTGTGTGTCTGTGGGGAGGGGGGCTGTATAGAATTTGCACTGGGGCCCATGGCTCTGTATCATGTGATAATTATACATACAGTGTGTGTGTGTGTGTGTGTGTGTGTGTGTGTGCGTGCGTACAGTGTGTGTACAGTGTGTGTGTGTGTGTGTGTGTGTATGTGTGTGTGTGCACAGTGTGTGTGTGCACAGTGTGTGTGTGTGTGTGTGTACAGCAGGGGTCTCAAACTTGCGGCCCATTTGCGGCCCTCGATACAATATTTTGTGGCCCGCGAAGGCAAAAGCTTCCTTATAGTTCGCTTCAGTGCTCCCAAGTAATCCGCCACATCCCCGCCGCTAAACGAGGGCTGCAGAGCCCCCAAATCGCCCGGGGGGCAATCCGCAGGCATTTCCTGGAAGGGGCAGAGCTTTCAGCTTCAGCTCTGCCCCTCCTGACGTCAATCGCGGCGCATCGCTGCCTCTGCCCGCCCCTCTCACTCTTCCTTCACAGAGAGGGGTGGGGAGAGGCAGCGATGCGCTGCGATTTGACGTCAGGAGGGGCAGAGATAAAGCTGAAAGCTCTGCCCCTTCCAGGAAATGCCGGTGGATTGCCCCCCTGATTGACTTTTTTTGTGTGAAATCCCTTATGCCCAGCCTCATTCTTACTTTGCCTCCTGCGGCCCCCAGGTAAATTGAGTTTGAGACACCTGGTGTACAGTGTGTGTGTGTGTGTGTGTACAGTGTGTGTGTACAGTGTGTGTGTGTGTGTGTGTACAGTGTGTGTGTGTGTATACAGTGTGTGTGTGTGTGTACAGTGTGTGTGTGTGTATCCAGTGTGTGTGTGTGTGTACAGTGTGTGTGTGTGTGTGTATAGTGTGTATGTATGTGTGTGTGTGTACAGTGTGTATGTGTGTGTGTGTGTGTGTGTGTGTGTGTGTACTGTGTGTTTTTGTGTGTGTACAGTGTGTGTGTGTACAGTGTGTGTATGTGTGTACAGTGTGTGTGTGTGTGTGTGTGTGTGTACAGTGTGTGTGTGTACAGTGTGTGTGTGTGTATACAGAGTGTGTGTGTGTGTGTGTATACAGAGTGTGTGTATGTATACAGTGTGTGTACAGTGTGTGTGTGTGTGTACAGTGTGTGTGTTTGTGTGTGTACAGTGTGTGTGTACAGTGTGTGTGTGTGTGTGTGTGTATACAGTGTGTGTGTGTGTACAGTGTGTGTGTGTATACAGAGTGTGTGTATGTATACAGTGTGTGTACAGTGTGTGTGTGTGCCGATTGGCCACAGCCCAGGTGGCGTATGACATGCATTAGATTCACATGCAAGTTTGAATGATTTGCCTCTCATTAGCTATTGCTATTCACTCACTTACAGGTGGACCGGAGCGTATTGCGCAGGAGCAGTAGTTATGTGCCTGCGCAGTACACTCCAGTCCACGTGGCGGTGATTGACAGCGCTGCTCGCACGTGCGCAGTACAGGCCGACCACTAGGTCAGCCTGATGTCATCGCCGGGGACCTGGAGGGAGAGGAGGCGAACGGCTGCGGCGAGGGACATGCTGGGAGCTTAGGGCTGGACGAAGCCCCGGGTAAGTAGCACTTATTTTGACTAATAATACCTGATAACTCCTTTAGCGTGTACCTCAGACAAAATAAGTTTCAGGCTTTATACTTACCTGGGGTTTTCTCCAGCCTCCTTGAGGCCGCTAGGTCCTTGCCGTCTCCCCCGGGTGGCTCCTGTGCCCTGCTGGATGGCCCGGTACTCTGGCTGAGTCGCGATGCGTTGCCCAATACGCAGCCTTCCTGTGCGCGCCCCAGTCACGCTCCTGTGGCCGGGAGCATTCTGTGTCTGCGCAGTGTAGTCTATTGGGGGACATGGCGGCCCAGGGAGACAGCAAGGGACCCGGCCTCAAGGGGGCTGGAGGAAGCCCCAGGTAAGTATAAAACCTGAGAAGTCTTAGGTTCCCTTTAAAAGTGAATACGAGGTGAGGAGTGTGGAGGCTGCCATATTTATTCCCCTTTAAACAATACCAGTTGCCTGGCAGCCCTGCTGATCTCTTTGGCTGCAGTAATGTCTGAATCACACACCAGAAAACAAGCATGCAGCTAATCCATTCACACTTCAGTCACCTGATCTGCTGCATGCTTGTTCAGGGGCTATGGCTAAATGTATCATAGATAAAGGATCAGCAGGCTAGCCAGGCAATCTGCATTGTATACAAGGAAATAAAGCACCTCCCTCTCACACTGCAGACTGAGAGCGGTTGGAGGAGGGGGGGGGGGGGGGGGTAGAGATCTGCACACCTTACAATGGGTGACCATTATAGAAGTTATGGATTTCTCACCTCCGGGATGTGTGTCTGCAACAGAGGAAGCCATGCAGGAGGCAACATACATGTCCTCAGTGTAATGACTTTCATGATGGAATTTGATTGGTTGCCCTGAATAGATTAGCTCCGCCCCTGCTTAGAGTCATAGGGAGAATCACATGACTGCAAGCAAAGGGGCACCAGACACGCCTTCATGATGCCCCCAATAGCAGAGGCCTGTCTTGTGTCACAGTCCATCCCCTGCTTACAGAGAGGCTCCGCCTCCACCATGGCCATAGTGATGACCCATCTTAAAATGGCCATACAACTAACGATGCATGGACAGATCGACCTCGAGACAGATCTCTCTCTGATCCAATCTGATATTGGCTACCCATACACCACAGGCCGATTCCTGATCTATCAAGAAGCTCCGCCTCCTCTGCCACCTGCCTGGCTGCCCCCCCCCCCCCCCCCCCCCCCCCCCGACACCCATGTGGTGTAAAATCTCACCTGTCCGGCCATGACTCCTGGCCTGCTCTGCTGTCCCTCCCCCCCTTGTCTGCTGTCTCACCAAGCGCTACCGAAACGAACGTGTTGTTGTTACTATTGTGAATGCATTAAGCCTACACTACTATTGATTGTCATAGCCCTGTTTTGAATGATTCTTTATATAAACAAGGAGCGCCTTTATAGAGACTTTTTATGAAATCCCTTTATATTTGTGTCAATAAAGATTTTTTGATAATTTTGTACCGCAAGACCTTGCAAGAATTTGTGTGTTCTACATATTATGGTCCTTTCTACCAATATAGAGAGTTCATTGTGGGCAAAGTGGATCACCCTAAAAAGGACTAAAAGCTTTTTCTCTTTTACCTGTAAATAAAAAAGTACACTGCCAACTATCTCACTACTACACACAAGCGCTACCACCTGACGTCACACACGCCATTGATCACTTTCAACAAAGACCTTTTCAGGCTTCCAGCATGTCCGATCGACGCGTTTGAACTATTTCGTAAGGAAATTGGTCAAAGATCGATTGGGCATGCTTGTTGCAGCACAGACTTTATATGATGTCTGGGCACCTTAACGTCACAGTCCATCCCCTGCTTACAAAGAGGTCCCGCCCCCGCTTACAATCAAGTTCCCTTCCCACTGGCTGCTTGTTAGTCTAGTGTGTTTTAGGGCTGGTTCAGACGGACGTTTAGAGGCGTCGCGTTCATTGGCGTTGCGGCGGCAATGCGTTCGGATGCAGTCGCGTTTTTTCTTCCCCTAGGGGGACATTACCCGTCGCGGTTAACCGCCCCTGGAAGCTACATGTAGCTTCCAGGGGCTCCTTGAACGCCAGGGAAAATCGGGACCCAAACGCCGCGTTTGAGCAAACGCGCGTAAAAGCTTGGTACAAACGCTCCCATTCACTTGAATGGGAGCGTTTAACGCCAAGCCCCGAACGCTGGCAGTAAACGCTCTGCAAGCGTCCGTCTGAACCAGCCCTTATATTTATAGCTGCATGTGGATACATAAACAATCTTTTTGGGTTGTTTTTAATGTGCTTTAATGCGCTTTAAACACCTTACAACTGTTTATATTACACTGCAACATGTAATAACAGACATGTAATAATGGACAGTATATAATGTAACAATACGAAAAACAGTTCAGGACATTTCTTTAACTCTGTATGACACTTTGCAACTCTGCGTCGGGGTAAAACATTGTGACACAACCAGAAGCGAATGTAACAAGGAGCTGGAATTCACAGCCCAATGGATTAGTCAATGCAATGTAGAAAATAAGTAACAATGGCTCCTGCTCTGTGTAGCTACTCTCTCCTGCAGCTAGGCTGGAGCTTTCTGGGCAGTATGTACCCCACACAGAGGATACACAGACTTGTGATGAGGAACAAGCTCAGCGACAGTCAGTTCTGGAAATTCAGAGCCGAGAGCGAATGGCTTTATAATAACATGAGATTGTAGAACTCCGATATGTGATATCAGCTGACAGTGAGGGCGGAGTCTCACAATATTAGCGTTCTCTGAAGTCCTGCCACCCAGTCATGCTGAAAATGATTCAAAAACTGTGTACAGTGTGTGGCCAGTCAATGGATCACTATCAGATCACATTCAATCTGATCATCTGGTGGCCATCTATAGGTGTATGGCCAGGAATCAGTAAATTAGGGAGAATGCAGCAAGTGAGCTAATTGCCATAGGCGCCAATGTAAAATATCGGATTTGGGCCCTGGAGCAGAAATTTGGGCACCCCATAAAAATATATATATTGGGCACTCAAAGGTTTAGGCAAATAGTGTGCATGGGTTTACGGATTAGGTAGGTAGTGTGTTGGTGGTTGGGTGGATTAAGGGTTAGGCGTTAGGTAGCTAGCTAGTGTGTGTGTGTGTGTGGGGGGGGGGGGGGGGGGGATGGTAGAGGGTTAGGCATTAGATAGTTAGTGTAGTTAGTGTGTGTGGGTAAGGGGGGTTGTTTGTGGTTAGGTGTCAGGGGGGAGGGTTCTATGTGAGAGTACAGTTAGATAGTTTGTGCCAAAGGTGGGGGGTAAGGGTTAGGTGTCAGGGAGGGTTCTGTGTGAGAGTAGGGTTAGATAGTTTGAGCCGGGAGTGGGGGGAGAAGGGTTAGGTGTTGGGGGGGTTCTGTGTGAGAGCAGGGTTAGGTACACACACACATTGTACACACACACACACACTGTACACACACACACACACACACACTAAGTGACACAACTAAGGAGCTTGGGACCCTAGTGCAAGTTGTACATGGGGCCCCAACAGGAATGGATCTAGACCAAGTTGCTTCTGGGGCAAGGTCAGGTTTGGGCACCTAAAGGTCAGGTTTTGGCGCCTAAACTGCCATTCCCCATCCAAATTTTGCTGCCTTTTTAAGAATTCAACAAACTGCACCTGGGGCAAGAGACCCGCCTGGCCCTACCCCTAGATCCGTCCCTGGGCCCCAAGCACCGTATTGATAGATAACTTGGAGAGTTGCAGTGTCAGAGAGGTGTAATCAGAGTAAGGAGACAGTTTGTTTAGGATTACCATTATGCAATGCACATACATAGGTGTTCATTACCTGCATAGCACCAATGCAAAGCTCATCAGATGGGGTGCATATTAATTTGGTGCCACTCAGTTCGGCGCGGTGAGAGCCAAATGACGGCTCTCACCGCTGCCGCTAAACTCTGAGGCGGCATTAAATACTATTCCCCCTCCGAGTTGTCGCAACTTGGAGGGAGTTGTAATTTGGGGTCTGGCAGACGCCAGAGCCCCGAATTACAGCTAAGCGCCGCGCACAGCATAGCATTGCTGCTATGGGGCACCCAGTTTTGGCGCTTGGCTCTCAGAGCCGCACACCAAAATCAGCTGATTCGTAATTAGATGGATGAAGGAGAGCCCCTGGGGGGCCCTCTGCTCCAGGGGCCCCAGTGCAGTCACCCCTAAGCCACTGCACACTTTCCATATGGACACTGTACACACACACACTGCACACACACACACACACACACACTGTATCCACACACTGAACACACACACAGTACACACACATACTGTACACATACACACTGTATACCGTAGACACTGCACACATACACACACAATGAACATACCCACTGTACACACACACACTTAACATACACACTATACGCACACAAACACTGTACACACACTATACACACACACACACACACACTGTACACACAAACACACACTATACACATACACACACACAGTACACATACACACACTATACACACACACTGTACACACACACTGTACACACACACTGTACACACACACACAATGAACATACCCACTGTACACACACACTGTACACACACACTGAACATACACACTATACGCACACACACACTGTACACACACTACACACACACACACACACACACACACACACACACACACACACACAGTACTCATACACACACTATACACACCACACACACAGTACACATACACACACACACTGTACACACACACTGTACACACACTATACACACACACAGTACACATACACACACACTGTACACACACACACTGTATTCACATACACACACACACTGTACACACACACACACACTGTAGCAGTGTTTCCGACTGAGATCCATGTAGCTTGTGTCCGTGTGTGTGAAAACGCTCCTGTAATTACTGGATTATTTTCATGCAGACGCCGTTGCCGACACGGAGAGCAGCGTAGAGCGGCTCAGTGAAGCAGGCTTGGAAGGTGTGCAGGCTCTTAAGCTCGGGCTCCAAGCTATAAAAGGAAAGTTGCCCAGCGTCAAAGTCCAGGTAGATCCCCAGCTTAAGGATCGTGAGGTTTGGTGCAAGGTTTAGGTCTGTATTACCGCCGTTGTGCCTGAAGAAATACTTCCGGTTACACTGACATAAGCACCATGACTTCTCTGTATTCCCAAACACGCTGCCGGGCCCGCGTCTGTCAATACTCCAGTATGCCATTCCAACGCGCCAATTACTGGTACCTACTCAACTCCACCTCCCAGTACTGGCGTCCGCCACAGAGACCCACTCCACTCATCACCTGGTGAGACTCAAATTGGTCGCCCGTGGCAGAAGCAGAAGGTTCAGCTTGTATTCCATGTGCAATGGTGACATCACAGGACACTGATACGTTTGCGGACGCCGTGGCCGTGTCGAGCCCTACATCGGCCATCCGAGGAAACTCAAACAAACTTGGAAGATCATGTAAAACGTCACAGAAGAATTTTCGCAGCTTCAAAAAGAACATAGCTTCATCCGGCATCTTAAAATTTATGCCGCTACGGAGGCCCCCCATTCTGGTCTCCAAAAAGTTCTTTCTATCAGATTGTTCTTCTTGTAGGACTGTTAGAGGGTCCGTTGTGTGAAACAGCTCCTCGAGGTGAGAAATCTCACCGGACAGCTCGACTTTCCTTCCTTCTAACTGTTCTATCCGATATGCCACGTTCTGTAAGCTCTTTCCCCACTTCTCATCAATATCTCGAGATGTCCGAAGCTGATATGCAGTAATCTGGTCTTTGATGCATTGGTACAGGGAAGTGGTTCGCCCTGATACATTAGCTACTGTGTTGTTCATTTTTTCTTCAATTTCCAGCAGTTGGTTGATGTCTCTCTCCATCTCCTGTCGATTGGCGATCAGCTGTGTGTGAGTATTTTTTAGCCTATCCTTTTTTTCCCTGGAGGCCTCGTGGAGCGTCTGCACCTGATGTCCTCGATGGTGGGCACTATGTTTGCATGATGCGCAGATACAGGCGGCATCCACAGTGCAGTAATACTCCAGAAGCTTCTTGTGGACAGGACATTTTCTGGTCCCCAGTGAAGCACATGGCTCTGTTAAGGTATGTTCGGTCCACTTACTGTGGAGCTTCAGGTGATCTTCACACAAGGAAACCTCGCAATGCAGACAGGACTTCACGGCATTTACTGTAGCATGGAGACAATAGGTACAGAGGACTCTTGCCTTCTGAAGACCAGAGTTTGAAGATGAAAGCTTAGCCTGGAAGCTCTCTGCAATGTTGGCCAGCGTTACGTTCTTCTGAAGCGTGGGACGGGTCCTGAATGTGGATCGGCACTGAGGGCAGCTATAATAGCCCTGGCTTTCTTGCCTATCCAGCATCCGTTTGATACAGATCTGGCAGAAGTTGTGGCCGCATCCTAAAGTGGTGGGATCCTTGTAGACCTCCAGGCAGATGGAGCACTTCAGCTCGCTCCTCAGATCAGAAGAATTCATGGCTGATTTGCAGGAAACAAAACTTGGAAACCAAGCCTCCTGGAGAAGAAGCAGAGATGATGTCTACAAGCTGTAGATGTGATCTCTACTCTGTGACCACTACAAAGGAGGTGGTGATTTCTTGCCCTGCCAGTCTGCCCCCTCTTTTCATATGTAATGTGTGACCAGCCAGATAAGCCCACCTCCTCCTGAGCTGCTCACAGCTGCAGCCTCTCATTGGATGTAGCCGTTACAGCTGCAGGTAGCCATACATCTAGTGATTCTGTTTCAGTCGACAAAGCAATCAACTTTATTGGGGAATCGACTTCAGTATGGTTGATCGAAAGTCGATCAACTACTGGCCCACACACTACAAGCGATATCCCATACAATGCGCCTTCGCTAATCGATCTGACCGATGTTGTGCCTCCATGCCCTGAATGCAAAAATCGATTTAAAGTCGATCGAATTACGTGAACAGAAGCGGATTCCTGTGCGATAGACCGATATCTTGCATCCTGATCGATCGACTAAGCTGGTCGATTGGACATATCAGCCACTTTTCATCGATTGAGGATACTGGAACACACTTGATTCTCTCTCGATTCAATGTATGTAGGAATGGAATGTTATGTTTTGCTTTTGCTGGAAAATGGCACTTTAGAATTTCGTTGTACAATTTCGGTTGTTACAATGACAATAAAGATTTCTATCTATTCGAAAAAATGATTGAATCAAGTGGTCGATCGTATAGCAAAATCGCTAGCTGTATGAGCATCTGTAGTCAGGACAGTAAAGTTGGCCATACAGCAAGCGATTTGGCGGCCGATCGGCCATCTGAAACGATTATTAGGATATCAAATCGGATTAAGATCGGTGCCGCCAAGAGCATGCCCGATTGACGATGCAACCAATTTCGGCCCAGAATTGGCCGCACGTATCGATCAGACATGCTGCAAGATGTCGGGCTGACGTGCTCGATCAGGTGAGCGGTGGTGATGGCGTGTGATATCGGGACGAGCGATGAATGCGAAGGAACGTGCCTATCAGTTAGATATATGGCCACCTTAAAGGTGCCCATACATCTGCCAAGTTTGGTGGCCGATTGACAAATAGAGAGATCTCTCTCTGATTGAATCTGATCGGAGAGAGATCTGTTGGCCGGCATCAACCGCAGGCAGATTCAATCTCGTCTTGTGACGCCAACAGCACCTGTTCCCCCCTACTGTACACGAAACACCCCCCCCCCCCCCCTCATGAATACCTGATAATTGCCGGTGCAACGCATGCGCTACATAAAACTCATCTCCCTGGAATGAGTGACGTCTCTCAAACAATTCCTGGCAATAAACCCCGACAAGCAGCTAAGGGCTAAGGCTAGCTAAAGTGATTTAGGCCGTGCTTTAGAATCGCCGGCGAATTAAAATCATCCGGCCTAACTGTCCAAACACACCGGAGCAGCATGTGCGCATGCTTAGGAACAAGGTCGTTCAGGGGCGTGGCTAGGATCCGAAGTAATCCGGGGCACTACTCCAGACGATAAATGGGTGTGACCACGCACCAGAATGTGGGTGTGGTCATGGGTGGAGCTAAATTTACAAGAACTTAAGTAGGCCTGCCCAAGAAAATGTTTTATATATAGTGTAAAACTAGGCAGTTACCTGGCATCAGTGCTGGCTGCTCTTGCTTTCTGCAGGGCGGGCTGGCCTGCCACCAGGCAGTTCCTCCTTAGCACTCGCTGACCTAATGGACCCCTTCCCATGCTCCCATCAGCCTTCCATTCGGGCACTACAACTCCCAGCATGCCCCCATAGAAGAACCGCAGCTCTGTGTATGCCTACATAGAGGCACCACAGCACCCAGCATACCTCCAATTAATGCACCACAGCTCCCAGCATGCCCACCATTGCAGCACCACAGCTGACTCTGCCTGGGGGACATCCGGGGCACCCCAGAATACATCCGGGGCACGTGCCTCTGATCTTTGGGGCTAGCGACGCTCCTGATGTCGTTTGAATGACTTGTACACACCTGCTGACTGCACGATATCTGCCCAATAGTTGTCTGCATTTATCTGCCAGTCAGAATACCCGATATCGGTCGCTCGTCATTGAGCAAAATTTTTTTTTACGATTGTCGTTTCAAAAAACGGGACAATCTGCTGTCCGTCAGACATTTCAAGCGGCTTCTATCCAGCAAGTGTACAAGGCTCAATGCTGCAGGGTACACACCATGCAATTTCCTGTCCGATGGACGGGAGCCGACATGTCGGAAATAATCGCCTGATTACCGTCTGTCGGTGGGAAATTGCATTGTGTGTAAAGCCTCATCTACACGGTACAATTTTCCATTAGATAGACAGATTTATTAGATATATTTATTTGCATCCTGTGTAGACGTCCAAATTGTTTCAGATCAATTTTGCGATAGATTTTGGTTTGATAAGTACCCAAAATCTAACGTAATCCGATTGGACCGGTTGGAAATTCTCGAATAGATCCGTCTAATAGATGCGATCTGATGGAAAATTGTACCGTGTAGATGAAGCTCTATGCCTAGTACACACCATACAATTTTCTGTGATGCTGGGATTACACGCTACGTTTTTTGTATTCGATTCAGCGCTCGATCTGATTTTCTGCTCAATTCTCTTATCTTCCACTCGTTTTTCTTATCTTTTTTCTATTGACTTTCTAACTCGAGCGGAACAGAATCAAGCGGAGCATCGGACATGTCGGAATTTTATCATCGAAGGCACCGTGTAATCCCAGCATTAGGTTTTTCTGTTAGATTTTCTGTTAGATTATTTCCTGTAAAGTACTGGTATGCTAGGAATACACGTTATGTTTTGTACCGCTGAATTGAGCCACTGGATCGATTCCGACGCGTCCTCACTCGTCCCGCGGGCGCTTATCTTCTGCTCGTTTTCTTCCATTGTCCTGCCCGCGGTATCGAGTGCGGAATCGATCCGGCGGGTGATCAGGCACGTCGGATTTTATCAATCGAGCCATCAGCGGAACGATTCAGCGGTACAAAACGTCCCTTGTATTCCTAGCAGTAGAGACTGGTCATTGTCTCTGGTGCATTGTCTTCTGGTCATCTCCTGCTGAGTAGAACAATGCCTAATTGCTGGGCAGATAGATGGTTAGATAGAGAATATCCAATATGTTGGAAATGATCTATCTGGCAGGTAAAGGCGGCCATACACTGGCTCGATTCGCGGCCGTTTCGACAGCAGATTCGATCCTGGGATCGAATCTGCTGCCAATCGTTCGCGGTAAACGCAGCCGCCGATCCGATTTCCTCCCGGAATCGGATCGGTCCGTCGATCGCGCCGTGCGGGAAATTACCATCGATCGCCCGCGGGTAAAGTGCGCGTCGCTAGCGGCGGCCGATCCGATCAAGTATACATTACCTGACGCTGGCTCCCGGGCATCTTCTCCGCGCTGCACGGCTCTGTTCCGGCTCCATCCATCCCAGCGCTTCCTGTGTCACTGCAGTGACCAGGAAGTATAGAGGGCGCTCTATTTGAACTTCCTGGTCACGGAGTAACACAGGAAGCGCCGTAATGGAGCCGGAACAGAGCCGTGCAATGAGGAGAAGATGCCCGGGAGCCAGCGTCAGGTAATGTATACGGGGGGGGGGGGGGGGGGGGGGGGGGGCGGCGGCAGGAGCAGCTCAGCAGATGGTGAATCGGTTTCAGGCTGAAATCGATTCACAATCTGTTTGCAGTAAAGGCAGCCATACGATCCCTCTCTGATCAGATTCGATCAGATAGGGATCTGTCAGCTGGTCGATCTAATGGCACATCGACCAGTGTATGGCTGCCTTAAATCTAACAGAAAATTGTATGGTGTGTATTAGGCACTAGCCTCGTACTCGTGGTAGATGAAACTTGGCGGAGGCAGATGATAATGACCACCTCTGACCCCCCCCACCTCCCCCACCTCCCGGTGCACCCAGGTGTATTGATTCAGACTCCCACCCTACTCTATTATTATTATTATTTAGTATTTATATAGCGCCGACATATTACGCAGCGCTGTACAGTGTATATTTATATATATCTTGTCACTAACTGTCCCTCAAAGGAGCTCACAATCTAATCCCTACCATTGCCATATGTCTATATTATATAGTGTAAGTACTGTAGTCTAGGGCCAATTTTTAGAGGGAGCCAATTAACTTATCTGTATGTTTTTGGAATGTGAGAGGAAACCGGAGTGCCCGGAGGAAACCCACGCAGACACGGAGAGAACATACAAACTCTTTGCAGATAGTGCCCTGGCTGGGACTCGAACCAGGGACCCAGCGCTGCAAGGCGAGAGAGCTAACCACTACGCCACCATGCTGCCCACTCTATCCACCCCATTGTAAAAATCTGCAGTTGATTTCTTCATTGTATGCACTGCCCTCCACCATTGCTTAGTATTGCTAATTTGTTGCATTGTTTATATTGTCTATGTGTCCCCCCCCCCCCCCCCTCCTTTCCTGGGGTAAATGGTAATTATCTTATTATCTGAGCCAACAATGCCCAGGAAGGCCAGAGGCATTGCTCAGGTCTGCCAGGCCTCCTCCAAGGCAAACATCATCATCTGAATGGGAGCGTTTAGCTGAAGAATCCTGAGCACTTGTCGGCGACAATGGGCAGATTCAACCAAGAGACAAATCTCTCTCTGATCGAATCAGATGTTGCCCACAAAATACAATTTTTTTCATTTTTTTTCGATTAGATAAATTTGTTTGACTATCCTGTTAGATCAAAAAAAAAAACATAACGCTTAGTTGTTGTCGAGGTACCATACACGAACGTGCAAGTAGGCTGAAAATCTGGGGAAAATTATCGAATATGCCGAAAAATCAAAGTGAGCAAAAAGATTGAGAGTAAAAATAAAGTCTTCGATCTAATGGTTTAATAGATCGGAAATGACGTTTTTTTCATCCGGAATCTTTTTTTTTTTAGCTCAAGCTGTATTTTACCTCAGATAGGTAACACAGACGGCAGTTGGAGCTCAAACTATCTATTGAGCTGTATTTTTCCTCTGAGTGGTTCAATTTATTTATTGTGAAGTTAATATTACCTCAGAGCAACTATATAGGTGTGTTTTACCTCACAGTGTTGGGAGGGGTTTTATCGTGCTGAGGGAATTTTTA